>NC_090024.1:97721770-98029627 GCF_037176765.1 Anolis sagrei
TGCCAAATTATGTAAGCCATTCTGAGTCCCCTTCATGGAGAGAAGATTGGGGTATAACTATAGTAAAGAAATAAATAAAATAAATAACTGCATGATGTGGGATTAAAAGAGCCATCCCTACTATTGCCATCATTTTTCCATCCCATCTTGCCTTTTCGCCAATCCTGCTCTTCTACTATTTCCTCCCACCTTTTTTATCTCTTGGAATTTGTCTTGTATATCTGTGTGCTCATCTGTCATTTCATAAAAGGTTCACAACAACATGGATTTGATAAAGGGTGTGGAGGTTTGGAGGTGTAGTGTCAAGAGCAAGGAAAAAATCAAAACATGCAGCAGGAAAGGGGGGGGGGGTAGGAATTATATCAGGTAGCAGTCCCATAACATCTGTACGATGATGTTGTACTGCATTCTGCAGTCTACAACCTGTAGGTTGGGAAATCGTTTGAATAATTTCTGCCTATTATAAACCTTGTTCAATTGCCTAGAACATTTTGAATGCCAATATGGCACAGGGGCTTGAAGCAGAACAGTTTCATGTTCAATTTTATCTTCTAAGTTTTATTGGGCTTATCTGTATTACTCATATAGAGTGGATAGCTACAAATTCTGGGGAAGAGACAACCCTGCTGGGGGTATAAAGTTAGGGTTTTTTCTCTCTCGATACAAAGAATATGCAACCTTCTTAATGACCCTAAAGTGTCTGGGAGGTAGCTTGGTACAAATAACCAGAGAAATTTCTATCTGATGCCAATAGAAAGGGCCACAGAAAGGACTACAGTTATGCTATTTTCACACTTTCCTCCCTCTCATAAAACTATGACATATCACTTCATATGAGCATAGGAACATGTGCACTAGAGAATGGATTAAGTGTGGTTTATATTTTTTCTTGAATGTTATCTCCAGGCCTCAGGGGAATGGTTTCCCAGTCACTAGAGTCCAGCAATCTCTTTACATTACTTTAGTTCTCTATATAATACTTTAACAACTCAACTGGATGACAGACATGGCCAGAGGCTGAGATCTGCAGAGAGAAGTGTTTTGTATCAAGTAGAACCTCTTTGGGAGTTGCTGCTCAACAGCACAGAGAATAGTTTAGGGAAGAGCAGAGAGTCAGATAGGTCTGTTTTTGAAATTTATTGTTTATGTCTCATGGTTATTTCCAATTATAATCTGGATAAATGCAAGTGAGGAAGGCAGCTAACTATCTGTGGGTCCAGCTGACATGTAGTCATTCAAATGAAGTAGATAAAAGAAACCACAAAGCTAAAGGGGCTTGTTAATCTGCCGGACCTGGAAAATGCATTATTGATGAAAACCCTCTGATTGTAATACTGTATAGTGCATGTACATTAAACGGAGGAAGCATCTGTTAAATAAATAAAGTGGATAAAAAGAAATGTGTTTTATGTGTACTAAACCCGAGCACTTTCACCAGCTCCAGATATGAGAGGTTCATTGCTTACCACCTACCATTAATGGCAGACAACAACCCAACAACAAGAGAATATGTTTTTGTGAATTATTCATGATTTGGCCTAAATATGACCCAGGGAAGATGGGCTCAAGGGAGAAAAATAGCTTGTTTTACAAAAAAAAAAAAAATGTTGAGAAAGTCTTCCTACAAACTCTAAACTTTATATAGTAGATATATTAACTTTCTTTACTGCCAGCACTACCCTACTTTAATCCTTTCTGAATACAAGGATCAGCCAGTCACTTTAACTACATTTTCATTGCCCTTTAATCTCTCATTTTTATTAATCTCTCATCGTTTTTCCCTCTCTTTTTGTGCAAATGTTTCCGTTTGCCCTTTAGATCTTGAAACAAACCAGTTTCAGGGCAAGAAAAAAGGGAGACTGATTTTGGCTGTTGAAATTAAAACCTTTCTCCTGTTTCAGGCTGGGCATAAATGGCATTGTAGATTATGTCTCTTTCTTCTTCCTTTCCTCTGTCCTTAGAAGTCAGATTTCTCTCAAAATGCCAATTATTTATCCTTGATGATAAAACAAGACAGCCTGAACTAGCAAATAATATTTGGATAATTACTTCTGATAAGCACTATATAATTAGAAAGGAAAACAGAACTTCTGGAAATACTTTAACATTGTGTGTGTGTGTGTGTGTGTGCGCGCGCATGTACAGGGTGAGTATCCCTTGTTTAAAATGCTTGGAAACAGGAGTATTTGGGATTTCTGATTTTTAATTATTATTATTATTATTATTATTATTATTATTATTATTATTATATTTGGATTTGGAATACTTGTGCAATATATGTATATCTGTATATAATTAGATTTCTTGGAGATGATGGTACCAAAGTCTAAATGTGAAATTCATTTAGGTTCCAAATGCACCTTATACACACATCCTGAAGATATTTTTTATACAATATTTTTAATTTTAATGATTTTGTGCATGAAACAAAGGGGTTTTTATACTCAAATTTCAGAAGTAATCATGTAATTATCTCAGCCACCTATGTGAATCGTTTTGTATTTTGTATTCAAGAATTTGAAATTTTAGACATGAAATTTGTTTACCCAGTAGCCAATATTGTAAAGGCAAAGCTTTTAATGTAAGCAACTGATATACAAATAGATTGTAGAATTTTGAAAGGAGATTGATTTCAAAAAAAGTTGGCCCCAGGTAATACCCAAACTGTGGGCCCAAGTAGACAATGCATTGTGGTTGATTCCAACTCCATTTTTACTGAGATAAACGTGGAATAGAGAAGTACAGAAGATTCATGAGGCATTTTATACCAGTTTAATTGAATGATAAATATTGAGCTCATCATCACAGCCCAAACAACCGCAACTCAAGAAGAGTTCATGACAATCAAATCAGTCCCTCTGATCCAGCATTATTTATTAAAAGAATAACTACATAGCTAGCTGTGTTTGCTAATGAAAAAATGGCAGAGTGAAACCTTCTCCATTCCCAATGAAAGGAAGGAAACATGGTGCTTTATGCTAATTCAAACAATCTCAAGACAATCTCACATTGTGCTGCTCCCCTGCCACATATTGAATTCAACTGGTATCATTGTCCTAATTTGAGGAAAGCATAGAGGGAGGAGGCTTAGGAACATTTCTGCAACTGCCTTTGTCAACCTGGCACCTTAAGATGTGTTGGACCATAAATGTCATTATTATCAGCCAAAGCAGACAACACTGCCAGATTCTGTAAAGGGTTGATACAGGAAACATTCCCTACACTTTCTTATAGGATAACACTTACCTATTCCTATATAGTTTAGAAGAGGGGAATAATTTAAGGTGTGTGTACAGAATCAAGTTACTCAAATCATTCCTTTGTATTAGGTACTCTTAAATAAACAATGTTGTATTCACTCCTTATTCTTAGAAATAAGGCTGATCCTGTAGGCAATCTAAGGCATGCTTGCCTTGCTTTTCAAATGTTAGATTCTCATTAAAGACTAGTAAGTCATATTTTCTTCTATCAGTGTTTGAGTGGTGCAGGCATATTTCAGTTTGCACCAGCCTTTATTCAATGGTGTGTGTGGAGGTGGGGGTGGGGGTGGGGGGAGCATCTGGATATCACTTTGTAGTGATATCCAGATGCTGGCACCCCATGCCAAGATTATAAGAGGTCAGGCATTGGCTATCTTATGACTGGCAGCTATGCCTCCATGTCCCCTTCTTTTGGATCACGTCAACCCATCCTCCCATCTCCTTTCACAGTATAAATCATCTGGGTACTTCAGGGTGAACTAGTAATTACACCCCCTCATTAAAAGGTTGATTTTCTCCCCCATTCTATACTATCACAGAGAACTTTGCAATTGGCTCAGGATGATGGAACTCACTGGCAGATTTTGGGGGGGGGGGGGCAGGGGAGATGTGAGTTCAGGGAGCACCTTCTGGCACATATTTTGTGAAGTATGGAAATCTGAAATTGGCCCTGATTCCCATTATGTGATCCAGAACTTCGGAAAATTACTGCCCTTGGGGCTGGTCTCTGGGTTTTTGCATTCTTTAGGTACCATGCAGTCTGAGGAGCTCAATACATGCGGAAAATTCTTCATTGTAGAACACTTCACTCATGCAGTTGGTACGAAGCCTGCTGGATCTCATCACATGACACATCTATTTCTGACAGGGCTCCATGCCGGCTATATTGCAAAATGTACTATGAGAGAGAAATCTGAACATGGGAAACTATCCCTGTTCAGATAGGAAATCATGGGGACAGTGCGGGAGAATACCAGAAAGGTACACTTCTAATGTATGGTGGGCGATGCAGAGCGCTGGGCAATAGTTTTGCCCTGCTGCCCCACAATTTGGAGCAGGAGTCCTTAAACTTTTTAAACTGTTATAGGGCCAGATTATAATTTGAAAAAAGCACATATTTTATTTATAGTGCAAAAAAAAACCATGTTAACAATACAATAATTAAATTGAAGAATAATTTTAACAAATATAAACTTATTAGTATTTCAATGGGAACTGTGGATCTGCTTTTGGTTGATGAGACAGTGTTATTGTTGTTGTTGTTGTTGTTGTGTGCTTTCAAGTCATTTCAGACTTAGTTCGACCCTGAGTGAGGGCCAGATAAATGACCTTAGAGGGCCGTGTCCGGCCCCCGGGCCTTAGTTTGAGGACCCCCGGATTCTGGATTGTATGTATCAGACTGCTGACAAACCAATGCTGACAAATGAGACCAGATAGCAGATATGGGATGAACTTTATTCATTATAACTTATTTAAATGTCTTTAGTGATAAGCAAAAACTAAAAGGAAGAAGCAACCAGTTGTGGGAGCAGCCAAGGCACTTGGTCTCATCTTACCTATACTTCCCAACTACCCCTGAGTAAAAACACTGAGACTGGGTCGCTGCTAGGCCAGCTGACAGGATGGAAGGCTGATCTGAAGATGTCAACCCTCAAGGCACCTCTTGGCCCATAGAGAGGGTGAAAGCTCTGAGACTACCCCCAAGGACAGCAATCAAATAATACTCAGGGGCAGTTCCAGCTAACTATGCTTCACCAAAGGTTCTCAGCAAACTCACATCTTCCCTAAAAACCTGCCAGTGCCTATGTAAAACAATACTTGCAACTGATTATCAAGTCCTCTATGACAGTATAGGGTAGAGAAAAACAATAACCTGGGGGGTAGGGGTGTCATATCTGGTACTAAAATGACCAGAAGACTTCCACTATGGAAGGAGGAGGGAGCATGAGTCAACAAAGTTAAAAGAGCATTAGAGGGAGGCAGAACTATCTTAAATAAACTCAGCTCTTCCTCTTCTCCCAGAAAACGAAGGCATTAGTCATACTGGCCTCCTTCCCTTGGTGATCAGTAAAGTGAGATACCTTCCTACCCCCACTGTTGTGCTAAAGGTGGGAAAAATTGATCAAGTATGTAGGAAGTGAGAGATCTCTTTTGCTTTGTCTGTTTCTTGAATACTATACCCCTTTTCTGAATTATTTAGGAGCATAGGCATGAATTAGATATTGTTAGAGTGCAAGTCACATTAGTCCCAGCCAGTATGTTCAGGGGTGAGAGATACCTGAAGTTACAGTCCATTAACATATAGACCAGATGTGTCAAATTTGTGGCCATCCAGGTGTTTGGGTCTCCAACTCCTAGAAGTCCTAGATAGATTGTTGAATAGTTAGGAATTCTGGGATATGAAATCCAAAACACCTGGAGGGCCAGAAGTTTGACACCACTTGTCTAGAGGGTTGCATGATTCCTGCACATGGTTTGGAGGAAAGGAGTCACCTAATAACCTGGTGGTGCAGAGAATGTCATCAATTGATGGAGTTAACAGCCTTTTATGGGGTTAACACAGCAAATATAGTGCTTTCTCTCATTCACATTTCCTTCAGCCAGAATGCAAAATGAGGTCTAATAACATAACTGTACAGGGCAGGAGGTAAAAACAACATTGTGCAGTGCAGCATAGAAAAATGGGGCACAATTCTTTGTCCTCCAAAATATTTTAGTTTTCACTATTCTGAGTTCTTCATATCTTTAAGTTCTATTCACAAATTGCCTTCTCATGTAACATTATGGTTTTCTGCTACTGTGCCACATTATTAGCTCCTGCTGGCCTTCATCTAGCTCTAAAGAATTTGCCCATTTGTAAATAATTACACTATCTGCAAAATCATATATTTATTCCCCTTATTTTAAAAGGACCAGAAGGCTGTTTTTTGGCTTTTCTCTACCCCATTTTAATATTTACATTAGCAACACAAAAAATCTAATGATAAAATTTGTCTACTCTTGCTCCTGGTGTTTCGTTTTGTTTTGTATTTTTCCCCACATATGAATCCCAAGTAAATAATATCTGAATTCACTGGTGTGTAACAGCTTTATTTTATAACTGGGCCATAAAGGGCAAACTGTATGCTTCTCTTCAAGCAGACAGTAAAATAATACAAAACAGAAACAGAATGAAGCAGTCCTATAGTTACTGTGCAGTGTTGTGTTGCAAGTCAGATCTCCAGCATAAAAACTCAATACTATTTGGAGTTTTGTTCTGTGGTTCAATCTTGCTCATGCTTGCTAGAAAATAACTAGGTGTGAGAGAATTTGGATGAATACTTCAGTGCGATTTTATATAATTTCATTTTGCCCTATAAATCTCTTTTATAGGTCTCTTTAGATGGAATTTAATGCAGCAGAAACCTTGCCACCAGAAGGATTAATGTCTGCATTAGCATTTCGGCAATAAAAAAATCCGGAGCTAAGTGGTGGAGGCCCTCGGACAGCCTCAAACCTGGATTCTTCAACTCATCATTCCGTGTTGGAGTTTTTAATTACTTGCTGTAGGGAAACCATTGCCAATGCTTACAAGGAACTGCTTATCCCTCCTTCTCTGGGTCCTGTTCGATGGAGGTCTCTTAACACCACAACCACAACAGACTTTAGAAGCTGAACCAAGGGGAAATGTTGCCACAACACCAGAACGGAGGATGCCCGCCGTGCGGGTCAAGCGAGGCTGGGTGTGGAATCAGTTCTTTGTGCTGGAAGAATACATGGGCTCCGAACCTCAGTACGTGGGAAAGGTAAATGTTTTGTTTCCTCAAAAACTCAGCAGATTAATGGTGCAATCCTATAAACATCTATTCAGAAGTCAGCCCCATTGTTTTCTCTCAGCTAATTGTGTAAATGATAATTATGTTATATATCACATATGCATGTATTTCAGTCAGCTCTTATTTTCATTCCTTGTTTAAGTGTTCCTAAACTATTTTATTATTTATATTTATTTAGTAGCCTGTTACTTTGAAAGGAGAAATTATATTTCTTCTAAGACATCCTTTGAATCACAAGTGTATCTTATGCGTTTTTGTTGGTGGAGGCAGTAATGAAATTAGAGTGTGTCTTACAACTGAAGGAATACACTTTCTGTGTTTAGCAATATTGAGTTTTTAACACAAGGAAAAATGATATAGTATGAGGGTACTATGTTGTTCTCATTTACCTAGAAGCCAGGCCCACCAAAATTAGTGGGACATTCTTCTGAGAAGTGTGTTGTAAAGGATTTAAAAATAAATACAGATTCAAGGTTTTGCCAGTGCAGTCAAGAAAACAGTTGAAAAAAATGTTGCAAGTTTCAGAATTGTTCTTAAAACATATCATTTGCAGCCTATTGAAGCAAATAGTTCTTTTTCATCCCGTTTATTTCCTTCTTCAACATGTGCATTCCTGCTCTTCTCCCACACCGCAGAGTTACTCCTGATTTTAATCTGAAAAGGTCACATCTATTACACTTTGATATTGATTTGACTTGTGGTGGTGCCTACTTTTCAGATATCCTTTTAAATGGCTTGAGATAATTCCCTCAATGCATCTTTCCAGATAAATAATATATGACCTCTTCTATCAGGAAAATCAGCTGACACACTTCTGATGTGCTACAGCAATTCATGGGTCTGATTAGGAAACAAGTACATGAGTACTTTCGAGTGTGCAAAAGTAAATGTATGTTAAGGTGCAGTTATTTTATTTACATTTATAATATATTGGCAATGACATTTTTCAACTAAAAGGTCCATTTCATTTTCCAGCGTCCCTATGGAGATAAAACAGAGTTTTTGCTTTTGTCGTGTTTGGAGTGGGAAAAGTACAAGAAGTCATATGTTGCTGTTTATTGTATGAAACCGTGGTGAATTTGTTTTACTAGGTAGCCTATTATCTAAATGGGTGAGACAAATTGAGATTCTGTGATAAGGAGCTCCCCTTTGGACCACAATTTACAAGTGCCTTAGATATACTTCAAAAAACTACAGGATATGGCTAGATAAATCCAACAAAGGGGCATATTTCTGTAACCTTAAAAGAAAAGAATATAATTGCCCCAAAGTTATCTGTGTCACATATCCTTTTTTCTTTAATTAAAATAAATAAAAGTGTTCAATATAATTTCACATTTTTCCATTTTAATTTCCATTCCATTGTAGAGTATTTACAAGGGGAAAGAGATACAACTGTAAAGGACAAGGTTCAATTCTCAATGCATCCTTTTTTCCTTTGTTGGTTATTTGTGAATTTTCAGTGGTATTAAATAACCTTGAAAATTTGACCTAGCAGAATCTGTTGGTGCTGTTGTAAGTTTATTTAGGTAACATTTATGAAAGAGAGAGAGAGACATCAGCATTAATTGCTTTTTGAAAATGTATGCATAATTCTATCTACATATTTAGAAAGCTGTTGCAGGAGGATATTGCAGCTTCACAAAAGAAAATGCAGCTTTCATATAATTTCCATTTGGTATCTTTCACACACACATGCTTGCGTGTGTGCATGTGTGTGTTAACCTTGTTATGTTAAAATTAAAAAGGCAGCATCTAGGGTCACATTTAATGCCATTTATATCCACAAAATACACATCCATAGTAACATACATAAATAGCAACAATGTGTCTCTGAATTACATTGTTCTCTGGTTATTATATTACAAAAGAATAGATGTTAAGCCAATCACAGGGTAATGTCATATTCTATCATGAGTTCAACTAGATGCATTTGCATACTTTAATGTGAGTGTGAATGGTTCCTATATAGATACTGCTATAAACAAAAGGTCTTATGAAACATGTACAGTTCAAGAAAACACAAGCATTGATGAGATCTCACCTTCCAAAAGATGGACTCCATCATTCATCGGTCCGGTAATCATGGCTAATAGTCACAAATGGGCACTATATCCCAGCATCTGAAGGACTATAGGTTTTACACTAATTTCCCTCCCTTGCTTACAACCAATTCTAGATAGTATCATGAGAAGAAAGAGTCAAGACCAAATTATATCTCATTATAGGAATGCCCTGTTTCCTAGACCAGGAGAGTTATGTTTCATTTCCCCCTTTTTCTTGACATAGTTTCATGGACATACTAAGTTGGATGCAGCTCTTTAGGCTATCAGGGCAACACACACACATATCCTTCATGCAGTTACTCCAACTACAGCATCCCTACCAGAATCCCATTTTTTTCTTTTACCACCTCATCAGATGTGATTTTAGCATCCTAGCACATGCAAGGGAGCTTCCAGTGGAAACCCCTCCTCCAGATGGGGTGAAAGCATCACCAGACAATTCCCCAGCAACATGGGAGGCTTCCTGTGTTGTGCTGGCTCCACTGGAGAAAGCGTCACTGAGAGCAAGTTGGACACAGAGTGACAGAATTGCACCACTGCTCCCTCTTTCCTCTCCAGAAGCCCGGTAAAGAGGAATGCTTTGCCAGGGCTTTATGAGAAGGTCAATGAGAGGAGAAAATACGACATCATAAATTTCCTTGCCCTTATATCATTGGCAATCCATGGGACATAGGATATAGTAAATGCACTATTGTACATCAGAGCAAGTTGAAGTATATGGCAAGTACAGAGGAGAAAATGTTACAAGGGGAGGTGTTTTGAATGGCAACTTTGTGTGCATCGTATCTGGTCCCAAGATTAATTTTTCATAGTAACCCTATTTGAGTACCCAGAATAGAGTTGAAACAAATGCCTTCTAGTCATGAATGTCATCATAATGGATCTGGGAAGGCACACATGGATGTTCCAGTGTGCCTTCCCAGAATAAGGACTCCCGAGCAATATGTCCCAAATGCACTTTACGAGAGAGTTAGTACTGTCTGCACGTCCACCTATCTTTAAAATATCCAACCTATTTCCCTGGACATGCCCAGCATTTTAAAATTTTAATTCTTACATTTGGCCCTATCACAGGTTTTTAATTGCATCATGTCATTATTGTATTGTTTTGCTTTGTTATGAGTTATTTATTGTTGTATTGTTGTTGTTATGTTTTATGATGTATTTGGGCTCGGCCTCTTGTAAGCCGCACTGAGCCCTGCGGGAGATGGTAGCGGGGTATAAATAAAGGTTTATTATTATTATTATTATTATTATTATTATTATTATTATCTCCATGTGTCCAAAGAAGAAAGACTCCATTTCCCTTGCAGAGGACCTGCGTGCAAGCTGAAACCCTGGAATAGTCTCTAGGTATAGCAGGGATTTTGCTTCTCAGTCTGTCCTTCTTGAAATCTAAGATTTCACCTCGTATTCCAGTTAATGTGTTATATGATCTTTGGTCAGACACATTAGTGGTATCATTAATGTTCTATTTCTGATTTGCTTATTCATGTGCTTGTATAGCAAATTACACTGTAACCTCTTAAAATTATTGATACATTCCAGCCAAGATTCCAGTTAATATTTATTTTGTGTATTATCTCTGTTTGCACATAAAATAGAGAAATTTCATAGCAGCTGGTAATTTTTTCAATGGGATGTCTTGATGCCCTAAGACATTCCTATTAAAAGTGAATAAAAGTGAGTATGAATACTCCTTACAAGTCTACTAGCTAGTGAAAACAAATGGGAGGAAACTGATAAAAAAACAACTAAATCAGAATACAGATAGACACTGCTTAATTGTTACAGTAGCTTGGCATTTTGTTGTTGAGAGGCAGAAATCATACTCATGATGAAAAAGATCCTTACAATGGGTATAATCACCGATTTGAGATAAGTAATATTGATGCATCCTTGAGTACTAAGTGTACGCTTTAAAGCAAATGTGTCCCTTGTGTGCAACATGTTTCTAGATGATAAAAATAAAATATGGCGGCTCCTTGGGGATAGAATGCAAGTAATGTATGTGCAATGCATATCTCATTAGCAAAGAGTCAGTAAGCATAGTCTATGAACATGAAAACTGTGCTTGCTGAATGGGTAGTGAACTGATATTTATGGTTGACTTCATCAAAGTAGGATTTATAGTGGTAAAATTCTTAGCTGCATCTGATTCCTAGGGTCTGATGAATGTAGTTTTTCTCCTTTTGGTAATTATTTATCTGCTTGATTTCCTTAAATAAGTAACAGGTTGTTGGTTTAAACTGCAGCAATATATATGCAAATAAGTGGCCCAATAGTATAGAAAGCTTTCATCATTATGTTTGCACCATGGCTGCTAGTCAGTACCAGCGCACTACAGTGAATCTTTACAACTTCCTCCTACAGAGCAAATATGTATAGACAGACTTGACAGAGTATATTGTGTGATACAGGAAGATAAATATCTAGCAATAAATCCCTCCTTGACCTGTATTAGTTGTTCTATACAGTAGAGCTGTTTATTCAGTGAAAATCAGGAAACTCGATATCACTTATTTGCAGTGAAGCATAGAAATCTAACTTTTATGAGATAGAATTGTTTTTATGATTTCAGGTTGTTTGTATTCTGAAGAACTATTCATTAAATCATGGTTAACATGAGGAAAATGTTGGCATTAGCTTTTTTTTCTTCAAACCTTATATAAACAAATATAGAGAGATTAAAGTGCATGTATATGAAAAACAATCTGCATAACTACATTTCAGCCAATGTGTAACATGCAGAAAAGGAGATGCTATGTATAGCAAATTTATTGATCATGTCAGGAGCAACCAGACATTTGTATTACATTTTTAACAAAACAAACAAGCAAACAGACAAAACACAAAGTTTGCAAGCTTGGTAGTTGATTAAATGTCCTTTGACCAGTATCTGGTCACCTGGAGTGCCTCTGGTGTTGCCGCAAGGAGGTCCTCCATTGTGCATGTGGCAGGGCTCAGGTTGCATTGTGGCAGGTGGTCTGTAGTTTTCTCTTTTCCACACTCGCATGTCGTGGATTCCACTTTGTAGCCCATTTCTTAAGATTGGCTCTGCATCTCATGGTGCCAGAGCGGAGTCTGTTCAGTGCCTTCCAAGTCGCCTAGTTTTCTGTGGCCCAGGGGGGAGTTTCTCATTTGGTATCAGCCATTGATTGAGGTTTTGGGTTTGAGCCTGCCACTTTTGGACTCTCGCTTGCTGGGGTATTCCAGCGAGTGTATCTGCAGATCTTAGAAAACTATTTCTTGATTTAAGTCATTGACGTACTGGCTGATACCCAAACAAGGGATGAGCTGGAGATGTCATTGCCTTGGTCCTTTCACTATTGGCTGCTACTTCCCGGTGGATGTCAGGTGGTGCAATACCGGCTAGACAGTGTAGTTTCTCCAGTGGTGTAGGGCACAGACACCCTGTGATAATGCGGCATGTCTCTTTAAGAGCCACATCCACTGTTTTAGCGTGGTGAGATGTGTTCCACACTGGGCATGCATACTCAGCAGCAGAATAGCATAGCGCAAGGGCAGATGTCTTCACTGTGTCTGGCTGTGATCCCCAGGTTGTGCCAGTCAGCTTTCGTATGATATTGTTTCTAGCACCCTATATAGCAAATACACTCAAGTGAGTATAAAATGTAAGGGAAAGGGGGGATATTATTGGAACCTTTATATGAAACTTGAACTGCATGGACACACTACAAATTGAGGATCCATTATCCAAAAATTCAAAATACAAGGGTTGTCTGGAAAGTAAGGTTACAAGATTTATAAAAATGCAAAGAATGAATATATATTTATAAAAATTACATGGATTGTAGCATAGGTATTACATTATTTTTCCACATAATCACCATTCAGTTCAATACATTTTATCATCTGTGGAATGTGTTTTTGATGCCTGTGTCATAGAAGTTTCTCTTCACCTTTTTTGGTCAGTTTGTCACTTCGATTTTCACCTCGTCATCATCGGAAAAGTGTTTTCCACCAATGTGTTCCTTCAATTTAGTGAACAGATGATAGTCACTGGATGCAAGATTGGGGCTGTGAGAGGGGTGGCTTAAAACATTCCAACCAAATGAAGTCAACAACTATTGTGTTGCATGAGTAGTGTGCGGACACACATTTTCGTGAAGGAGACAAACTCCCGTTTGTTTTGGATGATTCTGTGAAGATTCTTCATGGTCTCACAATATGTTCCATACCCATTTTGTCACATGCTGTTTTGACATTATGTCCTCTCCATAAACGGAAACAATTTTGCAATGTATTGCAGTGACATTCATGCCCTTAACATTTAGGTAGTGTATTATGTTATTAGTTTACTGTATATGGATTTTCTGTTGTTATCCGGCCTGAGTTCCTCTTCAGAGGTTGAGAAGACCATGTTATAAAGGCTCTAAATAAATAAATAAAATAAATATTACAGCACCAACTACGCATTTGGAGGGAAACGGAATGAGGATGCTCATCTCTAACCTTCACTACAACACCTGTCGATGAGCTACTGATGTCTGGCACTGCTTGTTTACTTCTGCTGGCTTCCTGCTACATGGCAGGAATACCAACTTCGCTCGAGAAACTCCCCCATGAGAGCTATGGGCTTTGTAACCTTACTTTGCAGATAACCTTCATATTCCCAGATTTGGAACTGTCCACATGAGTGGATGAGATAGTGACACCTTTTCTTTCTGATGGCTCAATAATAATAATAATAATAATAATAATAATTCATTTGTTACTTGCCTCTACTAACAGTTTGAGATGTTTCAACACAGTCAAACCATATCAACACAAAAATACATACAACAAAACACATATAACAAAGCACAGGGTACAAGGATCAACTTACAAAGCAATAGAATTCAAATCCGAAAACCATGTTTCAAAGTTAATTGGGTAGAACTGCAGGAAGGGATGGGACTTCACTTGTGCCTTAAATTCTGACACCTCATTTAGCTGTTGGATCTCTTCCACCAGTTCATTTTTTAATGCACAAAATTATTTACAATATTATACAACATCACCTTCAGGCTGTGTGTTGGACATGTATATAGAACATAAATATATTTTGTATTTAGACTTGGATCCCAAGTCCAAATATTTTTATAAACTTATATATGTATGTATATATGGGGTGGGGGGGGGGAGAGAGAAAATTCACAGCACTTGATCTTAAACCTTTCAGGTAATGAATACTCAACCTATGGCAGGGTTATGAGAAGCCTAGTAAAAATGAAATGTACAGAAATTAGAGAAGCATCAGTGAGACAGATCATTTATAGCAATAAAATAAAAGATAGAAGAGGAAATGCTTAATGGTTCTGCTACCAAATCCTCCTGTTTGTGCTCTCACTAAAGTATCCTTGTTGCAAGACAAGAGCTGCTGGGTTGCCAAGGAAAATTGGCAGACATATTTTATTTAGGTGCCAGTAAACAAAATCTCTGACAAATAAGCTCCTTCTTACACCTGAAGATCTCTCCTTTTCCTCCACTTTCACATTAGCAAGACATTTTTACCACTGTTAGCATAGACACCCAGTATTGGATTGCAGAAACATGTCTTCAGTACACAGTGCACTCAGCCAATTCTACTCTAGTTTTCTCAAGACTCATTTACACTTTACAATGACAACTCAATGCAACTCCATGCCAATTCAAAACTGTGGCAGCCATAAATTGCATGCTGCTAGTGTGTGCTGCAGTGTGCATTAAAGGGGATACAGCACATTTAAAAAGCTACAGGAAAAGTCTAAAAACAAGCCCTATAATGCACTGTAGCATTCCAATATATTTCAGATCCAGGATGAAATTGGCATTGTAGACACCTACCCCTGCTGATGTGCTTTGTAGAATCTGGAACACAGGCTGCTAAGAAATGCTCCAAAGACATGGTTGACTACTAGCAACAACTGAATATGAATGCTCCAAATCAGCCCCAGATTCTGCTAAGGTATTTACACTATTCCACTACTGAATGATATCAGCAACAGGAACACAGTCCTCTCTGTACAGTTGGACCAAATTTGGTTTGATCCCACTCGACAGTAACTTTTACTGATGTGGTTTTTCATTGGTATAACAGCTGCAACCGAGCTCTTGAGCACTGCTTTTTTTAAAAAAAATCCTTTTCTGCCTGATAAATTTTTATGTGATTCCAGGTGTATAAGCTAACATCTGAAAGACTTACTAAACAAGTTAATTTTTCATTTTGTGGAGCTAAAAAGTTTTTTGGAAACTCCACTGTAAACACTGCCTGTTGCTACTATCAGATGGTAAGCCACGTTGGGTCCCATATTAGAAAAAAACCCCACAAAAATATATATTTAAGACGTATATGCATATAATGAATGCATTTGGGAAGGCATGAAGGAGCAAGGCAATAGAACCCACAGAAGTTTAACACTGACTTTTGTGGAAGATTGATTTCACACTTACACTTTGACCGTTTTAAATCAGATGAATTATATTTATTATATTATCAGGAATTTATAGTTTTGGTGGGTGATGTTTCTTCTTCTTCCACTTCTTCTTTGTCTTGTCTTCCAAATGCAGCATTCCCCCTTCACACTATAGTGTGGTGCCACTTTGACAGGCAGATTGATAGCTCCTTTACTTTTTTTAGAAACACAGCACTAACAATATCACTGTCATTTATAAATAGGATTTTAATGGGCCTATTAAATGTGCTGCCAATTTTGCTAAACATTTTGGGATGTCTTGTTAATTTTGGAAGCCACCTGGAAGAGCACTGACACAATTTACTGCAGCCGTGTCAGATGCTATCAGCTGAAACTCTCAATTCATTTTATGTTGACTTTCCCTTTTTCTTCTTTTCCCCCAAGAGAGTATTTTTTAAAAGTGTCAGGTTGTAGAAAGGGATGGAGAATGGTCAAGTTCATGCTCAAAAAGCTTGAAATAGAGCTTGAGGTTGACACTTTCAAACCAATCACAAAAAACACAAGTTGTGACTGTGCTGGACTACTGCAATCCATGTTGTGATCAAATAATCTTTTGTCTTTATTATATTACAACTGTAAAGAAAAAAATCAGTTTCATTGACATGAGAAGGGGATAATTTAGCTAAGATGGGCAAGAATAGATCCCCTTTCCCACTCTCTTAATTATTTTAGTTTTTTTCCTTGGTATTACCACTTAACAGAGCAAGAAATCTACCCCCACCTAGACTATAAAATTCATAAAATCCAGTTTGAAAGTCCATTATATGTTCAGTACAGACCCATATATTGTAGTGCAGACTCATGCAATGCAGTTTCAAAGTGGATTATATAGCAGTGTAAATGTGGTCTCAAACTACTCGTAGTTTAAGAACAAGGCTTAGACAAGACAAAGTGAGAGAAGTCTACCCCTCGAAAGGGAAATTCACTCCTGGAAGAGTTATCATGGGGAAAAGGTGTTTCTGACCCATCCTTGTTTCCACAAGAAGCCATTTTTTTTCAAAATCCAACTATCACAAGGAGAGAAAGTGAGGTGAAACCTTCTGAAACCTTCAGCAAAACAAACACCACAAGAGAATTAACCCTGAGAAGGAAAGCTAGAGAGAGTTACACTTAAAATGTATCTGTTCTGACTTACATACAATTTCAACTTAAAAACAAACCTACAGAATCTATCTTGTTCATAACTTGGGGACTGCCTGTAATCTGGATTCAGAAACTAGATTATTTGGCAATGTAGATGGGGCATTAATCCTATCATGAGAAGGGGAAGTAATTTTCTCAACTTTCAAATGTGGACAACCACATTAGATCTTTTTTTTTTGTCCCCGGCTCTCTGAGAACCAAAGAGCCCCAAAGCTTCTCCCCCAATATAAGAAAAAATGAAGTGGCAAGCAGTTTTTAAAAAGGGTGACTCTTTTATATGCAGCCTGTTCTAAATTGTGAATTGCACATCTTTTTTTTCTAGCCCAAAGAGTAAAGTTAGGAGTTTGGGGTGGGGGTGGGGTGGGCAGTCAAAGGAAATGCTCATTTGCACGCACTTCTATCTTGTGTATGAGCCTTCTGGTTGCTAGTTGACCTATGTGGATTCCATGAATTTCATAGAGATTTCTTTGGCACTATAGAAGTAGTAAGATATTGCCTTCTTTTGCAATATGCCCATAAGCATCTGGTGTTTGCAACTTGTATTTAGACCTGACCCTGCTTAGTTTCCTTCTTCAGTTGTACACAGTATTCCAAGGAATTATTATTAGAAGTTTTATTTTCAGTTCTATTTTATAATTACACAATGAGATATCTTTTTTTTTTACAATACACACACACACAAGTCCAAAATTTTGTCTTAGTTATATTAGTAACCCACATTTCCTGAATCAGTTAGAACAAGTAAACACATGATCTCTGAACGGTGGGAAGCTAACATAGCCTAGATTGGGAAAAATAGTTTGCTCGAGATTGTAAATGCTGCTAAGTGACTTTTAGTTGAAGTGGTTCTATAATACATACTTCATCCATTGTGGAATAAAATTTTTACTTCTATTTGTTTTTTTTAATTGTTCACATTAATTTTAACACATTAATTCTCAAGTCACTGCAGGGCAAGCTATTGAAGAGTAAATGAAAACAGAGCTCTTAGCAATAAATAATGAGAAATAAAGGTCAGGTGGGACAAAGCTAAGGGAATCATTTAAAGAAAAGGAATTAATACTATGTAAAAACAGGACAAACAGTGCACTGTAATGGCTACTGATAGATGAGTCATCCTAAATACTCCAAACGCAGCAGAAACTGTTTGATTTTAGAAGTTAAACAGGATCTGGATGAGGAACTGCCAAAATAAATATAGGTTGCTTACCTATAACCTTGTTTCTTCGAGTGGTCATCTGTAAAATCCGTACATATGGTAGCAATTTTCGCACATGTGTAGCAGCTTGGACCCTATAACAAGCTCTCTATACCTTTACGGCTATGGCCCCACCCGTCCTCCCCATAATACATATAGGACACAGGTGGGGCAGTAGCACCAGTTCCTCCACTGTGCAGCGGCAGATTCACTGGGGCATGACACTCAGCGGGGAGGCAGGGTTAGATGAGTAATCCTAAATACTCCAAATACAGCAGAAACTGTCTGGTTTTAGAAGCTAAACAGGATCTGGATGAGGGACTGCCAAAAGAAACCAGATGCTATAAACTATGTGTGAGAATAAGACAGTGTCATTTTACTTCGGTGTATTCTTGCCTAAAACTCTAAGAAACCAATGGGGTCAAGAAGAATGAATGGTGTGTTGAATATGTGTACACATCACTCTATGAGTACATCTACAGTGTAGAATTAATGAAGTTTGACACCACTTTCACTGCTATGACTCAATGTTATGGAATCATGGGGGTTGTTTTTGCAAAGGTCTATATATTTGTTGCAAAGGTCTTGTTTGCCAAAGAGTTGTAGTACCTCACCAAAATACAACTCACAGGATCTTATAGTATTGAGCCATAGCTGTTAAAGTGGAGCCTAACTGCACTGATTCCACAGCATAGATGCACCTTATGATTTTTGCAAGTCCCTACCACTCAGTTTACCTACTTTACAGGCTGGATGCCATTATAAAAATAGTGGAGAAGAATCATATATACCATCCTGAGCTCTTTGGAGTAAAGGCAGAATAGAGATTCAGCAACAACATTGATCACTTTTCTAATCAAGCTTAACATATTGCCTGGTCAAGGGCTGGGACTTGTGACTAGTCAAATGTCCACTTGTTATCCAAAGTAGACAACAAAAGCCAATGAGAAGCCCAAGGCACAGTATTAATGAAAGCGCTCTCCCCCACCTGTAATCTTGTGATTTATATTCAGAGGCATGTTGTCTGGGTTGAAGACATTATATAATCTCAGAAATGCTAGCAATTCATAGCCCTAGAAAGTACAAGTCAATGGAGGCTTGTGAAGCCCAAATAAGGTGGTTGTGTTTAAAGGAATGGTGGTTTCAAGAGTCACAATGTACTTAATTATATTAGTAGTACAGCTAATTCTGCATCCTGAGTGGTCTGGAACTACTTACATTCCTTGTTTGACATAAACATAAGTCCAAAAAGGCCGAAATGATTTCATCCTAACCAAGATTGTGTGTTTAACAGCTGCATTAAACAAGTATAGATTCAGTTGACAGGTTTTTCCAGTTCAGTGCACATCCATACTAGGAAAAAATGAGCACTATTAGTATGAAGGAAGAAATATGTATGTAGTTTTCATCACTTATAGGGATTGAGATGTATTTTCAAATAGTCATTAGTGTTTATAAAATCACCAACTGTTAATATCACTTTTGGGGGTGCTATCCCACTGTATCAGCTGCAGAGGCAACATCCTAACAACTGTTTCAGAAATAAAAACATAGCTACATTGTGATTCCATCATTTATTTACTTGTTTGATTCATCTATATATTACAGATAGAACTGGGATCTAGAATAGATCAAATAGACAAATGATGAAAGCTTTCTGGTAAAAAAAATCCCAAGGAAAATGTGTTGTTAAGAATACATTCAGCAATTAAAAACATTTAAGGCATATTCTTAAAAGTGATAACAGTGGTGAAACAGTACATAATTAAATGCTTTTGAAGTCCATTCTCTAAAGCTTTGGAACAGAGTTTTTTTTTTCACTAGCAGATGCAAGGAAAGTAAGGAGGGGGTTTATTTATTTATTTATTATCCTAGGAAGGGATTTACAGAGCATGGGAGCAACCACCAAGAATATCTTCCCCCATATTGCCTGAGAATGGTGGTTTGAGCAGAAGGGTTTCCCCCTAAAGATTTTAAAGCTTAGACAATTATATCAGTTAGTTTCAAGGATATGTAACTGTTGCACTCTAGCACTGGAACACCTTTTCATCCAGTACCACACCAGGTCCAGTAATTCAATGTAAGAATGTTTAATTTAATGTAAGAATAAGATTTAAAAAGAGAAAAGGGGGAAATCCAAAAGATTCTGTTGAGTAGAAAAAACAAAATAGCGGTAATCCAAAAATGACATGGAACATAAAGCCAAGGAATCCAAAACCCACAGCAATAATCCAAAGATATATCCATGAACATGAAAACAGGAATTCTCCCAAGGAAGCACAGACATAAACAAGAACAGGAAACTTGAGTATACTTGAACCGAGAACTTGAGAGCAGAAATCAGAGAATGATCTACTTTAGCAACATTTTCTCCTGTGAAAGACCAAAAAACAAACCACTAATTTAAGCCCTCCAAGCCATCTATGACATCATGCCACACACACTTGGATTTCTTAGTCTTATCTACGAGCCTCTGAGAAAATCTTGTTTGCCGACTTTTAACACACTGCATTTTCAGTTCTAATCTAAGTTCTCTTGAAACCTCTTCATTGGCTGAAGGGAGGGGGGTTTGACAATTGTAGCAGGCACTTGCTGTTCCTTCATTTCCTTCTGCACTGTGCCAGGTATGCACATGTCTTCCATTTGCTACCCCTCTTATCTTTCAAACCAGTATATTTTCTTTTTTCCACACAATCTGTGTCCATCATTTGCAGATCCCTGACACCATGGAGGTTACCTGGTAAATGGAGTGATGGATGGGGGAGGAGAGACAGAGAAGGTAGTACAGCTGGAATTGGATTCTAGGTTGAAGCACAATTGTAACAGTATACAGGCAGTCCCCAAGTTTTGAACAAGATAGGTTCTGTAGGTTTGTTCATAAATGACATTTTAAAGTGTAACTCAGGCCAAATAGATAGATAGAGGGGGGGGGGGGCTTTGGATAGCATCAGACAAGCCCCAACATTGGCAGTCTTTAGGAAGAGTTTGAAGACGTGGTTTTCCAGTGTGCCTTCCCAGAATAGGTAACTACAAGCATCATGTCCCAAATGCACTTTACTAGAGAGTTAAGATTGTCTGCACACCGCACCTATCTCCAAAAACCTATCCATTTCACCTGTCATGTCCAGCATTTTTTTTTTTAAAATATCATTACATTTGGCCCGGCCTTAGTTTTAAATGTGTCGTGGTGTTATTGTCTAATGTTTACTGCTAGTTTTTTAATGTTTATTGTTTTGTTTTATGAGTTTATGAGTTTATTTATTGTTGTATTTGTTATGCTGTTGTTTTATTTATGTGTTGGGCCTCGGCCTCTTGTAAGCCGCACCGAGTCCTTCAGGAGATGTTAGCGGGGTATAAATAAAGGTATTATTATTATTATTATTATTATTATTATTATTATTATTACAGGGATGGGTTAACACCCTTGTTGTGTCTTCTTTCTTTTCTTTACTTTACTTTACTTTACTTTACTTTACTTTACTTTACTTCTTTCTTTCTTTCTTTCTTTCTTTCTTTCTTTTGTTTTTTGGCTGTCTGTGCCCCTGTTCAGAAGGTTTCACCTCACTTTCTGTCCCTATGATATTTGGTTTTTGAAAAATTCAGCTTGCTATGGAAACAAGGCTTGGTAAGAAATATTATCCCCATACTGGATCCCATGGAGGGAAGTGTCAGCTGCCTGGCTCCTCCCCCCCCCCCCCATTGATCCTAATGCAACATGAGAAGTCTCCTGTGTTGTTGCCCTTTTGAAGTGGAGTCTTGTTGGAAGTAAATGTATTTCATGTGATGGGAGCCACCAAGCTCATGGCAAAATGGAAAAGGAACTGGTGTATGACGACAATTTAACCCATTTGATGAGATCTTATGAGCTGCACAGTTCATAGAGCAGTTGCTCTTTGGCAGCTGACATGCCTTCAGTGTTGATTGAGATTATTGTCATGGTTGGTCCTGAAAAGGTCTGTTGGTTGGTTTGCTTGTATGGTTGTATGCTGCAAATGGCTTCTGGTCTTATGAGCCATTTGCAAGTTGTATGTTTGAAAGTTGGGGACTGCCTGGGTTTCCTTAAGTAGAAGGAAGCACAGATGGCCCAACATAGTAGCTGCAACTTTTCTACTGACATATTTCAGGTTGTTTCATCACTCAAAGCCTCTAGATCCTACTCTAAGTCACCAAGTGGCTTTGAGTGAAACCCAGGAGTGTAAGGACCCTACCAGTAACTAAATGTAGCTACTGTATATACTTTTATATAAATATAGAATTATCCATGGGTCAATGTAAATACTGTTACTCTTAACAAAAAGTGAATGATGACAACTTAGTCCATCCTGGGTGACTATAAAAGAAGCACTGACCCTTCCTATTCTCTCCACTAACACATCACTTCTGGCCCTTTTTAATGCTGTACAGGAAAATGGCAGGTGCCAGGGGATGCTGATCACCTGAGAGAATGCTGGCACTTTACCCAATGTCTCCCAAGTTGTCCATGACTTATATCAAAATCCTCAATTTTGACCCCAAAATCTTTCCCCAACTTATCAATGAGGTTGATTTGTACACAAAGATATATTGCAATTAATTGGGAGAACTAAATTCACTCAGGACAATGTACGCCTCATGAATTGACTACCAGAGATTACTTCCACACCTCATTTGAATCCTCTAAGAATTTTAATCCTTTTAATATGCATAAAAGCAGTGATGGAATAAAATGTCATTCCAAAAAAGAAAAGAAAAAAGAAATGCTTAGTTTACCAGAGTATTTCTTTATAAAACACTAAGCACATCTTAGAGAAATTTTGTTTCTATTTGTCTTTTAAGACATGGTGGCCGAACGATAGATCTCTGAATAATAATCAACAAAAATGACAGGATGCTTTCTTGTTCCAAATTGAGATGCTGAAATGGAACAACTTTTGGAGGGATGGGGCATGGAAGTGGATTTATATATGTGAGATGCTACTGAAAACAAATTCCAAGCATGTTCTCAAAGGCACTGTTTTTCTGTAATTCTGCAAGCATCTCCCTCTGCCCGACAAATAATGTCTTGCCTTTCTTCTGTTGGCATCTAATAAACAAAATGAAGTCAAAACTGCAGGTCTGATGTTTTGTCTGTACTGCCTTAGAACATTTAATTACTATTATTAACACATTTATATCCTACCTTGTATCAAAAGAGCTCAGGGTGGCATAAAGAAAGAATCAATGCTCACAGTATTAAACCTATTAAAACCAATATTTTAAAGAAGCTAAAGAGATAATAAACATATTAATGTGTTAATTCTGCTGGACCTCTCTTCGGCCTTCGATACCGTCGACCACGGTATCCTTCTGGGACGCCTCGCGGAATGGGTCTTGGGGGTACTGCCTTGCAGTGGCTCCGGTCCTTTCTCGAGGGTCGCTCCCAGAAGGTGTCACTAGGGGACTCCTGCTCGACTCCTCGGCCATTGCACTGTGGAGTCCCGCAGGGCTCAATACTGTCCCCTATGTTGTTTAACATATACATGAAGCCGTTGGGAGAGATGGGGCCATAGAAAAAAACCCCCTAGCAGACCTCATTCGGGAACATCTAGGAAAGGCATTCCCTCAAATATGAAGACCTCAAGCCATTTGGGACTTTAAATGTCACAGTCACCTTCAATTCAGACTGTATATGCATTTAGATAGTATTTCATATAGGTATGCAATATTTATGAAAACAAAGGTGCATCTACACTTTAAAATCAATTTAATTTGACACCACTTCATGCCCGGCTCAGTGCTATGGAATCATGAGATTTGTATTTTGGTAAGGTACCAACACATTTTGATAGAGAAGACTAAAACTACAGCCACCATGATTCCATAGCATGGAGCCATAGCAGTTAAAGTAGGGTAAAACTGTATTCATTATACAGTGCAGATGCATTGAAGTTATTGATTTAAACCAATAACTGTTTTTAGTCTGAAATTATTGTCTAGTTTCATTGCCAGAAATAGTATTTAAAAGACTGGTGCTTACTTCCAAGTGAAAATAAACCAATTTCGAGTATTCCTTACCTAAGAAAGCCCTATGAAATTCATGGGCTCTCTATAAGTCGATAAGCAACTTGAAGGCAGATACATATATACAAGAATGCATCAAACTGTACAGTTGGTTTTGGCAGAAAGAAATATGTTTGAATTCCAAGTAATTCTTGTTATCTGGACTTTTGATTCTGGCAGTCTAATTCCCCCCACACCTTCGAGCTTCCCATCCTATCTTGTTCACTTATAATGAAACTGTTGACCTTAAGGGTGGAACCTGTGAGAAAAGGAAATGGCTTTCTCAGCAAGAGGTTGTAAACTTTTAGGACCCTCAACCTCAGCAGAGTAAAGTGCCTACAAATCTCACCTTTTTCTCCCCTTCTTTCATTTTTTTTTCTTTTAAGAGTCTACATGAGCTACAATCGTAAAATAAAAAGAGCAGTATACAAGAAATGAGGAAGTAGAGAGAAAAATACAGAAACAAAATTGTCAGCCACTTCACCATTTCCCGATTATGATTGCTTTATATTTGAAGGACACTCCAAAATATTGATAACAGAAATGGATAGCCAAATAAGATAGCCAAGAAGAGGCCAAAATAGTTTGTTCTTTTATGTGGCATGGAATCTGATATATAGTCAGCCCTCCATATCCACAAATTCTGTATCAATGCATCTAATTATCTATGGCTTGAATTTGTTATAAATAAATAAATCTAGAAAGCAAACCTTGACTTTGCCACTTAATATAAGAGACACCAATTTGATATGCTATTGTATATACAGGCAGTCCTTAAGTTATGAACAAGATAGGTTGTCTAGGATTGTTCTTAAGCTGAATTTGTATGTAAGTCAGAAAAGGGTACATTTTAAGTGTAACGCTACCCTGTCTCCCCCATATCTATCTATTAGGGCTGGGCGGTTTCGTTCGTTAATTTCGTAATTCGTTAATAATTCGTTATTTTTCTTGATAACGAAGCGATAACAAACCATCCAGGAACAACTAAAAAACGAAACGAATTTTTAAAGCTATTGTTTTGTAATTGTTTTGTTATTATTTCAGCTCCTGGCTGCAAAGGGGCCCGAGCAGGGGCAAGGAGAAGGGAAGGCAGGCGAGAGAGAGAGACTGAGCGAGCAAGCTCCCTTCCCGGCCTGGCTTCCTCCCCTTGCTCCCCTGGCTCCCCCCGCCCCCTTCTTCCCCCTTTCCCCGGCTCACCTGGGCATGCACACCCCACTGACATCTTCACATGCCCGGCCCGGCGCAGGGGTGGTCCGGCATGCCCGCTCGGCGGGGCCCTGGCATCCACCGCCCTGGGAAAGACCCCCGCCCAGCAGCAGTGGCAAGGCCGACGACGCTGCGGTTGCTGACTCCCCCGATCGCCTCCCCCACCGGGAAAAGGAAACGCAATAGGAGGCGCAGCAACAGCAGCGGAGCAACCCAATTCTTCTCTCTCCCTCTCTCTCTCTCCCTCTTTGCTCAGGGTTGGGCTAAAGGAGCAGCTCAGTGCATGTGCGTGTGTGTGTATGTGTGCCTCTATCTCTGGCTGGGCGCGCGCTGCATGCGCGAGATGGAGACGACCGCGCGGGTGGGAGGGAGGGATAGAGAGGGGGCGGGTGTGCGCGCTCTCTCTCTAGGTCTCTCTCACTCTCTGTCTTTCCCCGACTGTCTCCCAATCCGATCCCGGGGCTGATGAATATGCAAATTTCTCGGTGGCGTCTATGTTGGTAGGGTGGAGGGAAAAGAGGGAGGAGAGCGAGAGCGAGCTTGTCAAAGTGACCTGAGCCGAGTGCAAGTTTTATGTCTGGTGCAAGTTTTATAGTTGTTTCCCTCCCCTCTCCCTGGTTGCAAGCGGTCGGCATTTACCCCACTTCCGGGTAAACTATTATTTAAAACTATTATTTAAAAGTAATATTTTCATAATATTTTCATTTAAAACTATTATTTAAAACTAATATTTTCATGTTGCGCAACCGCGTCCGCCATTTTAACGAATTGATTCGTTAATATTAACGAAATTTCGTAAATATCAAACATTTTAAAAGGAAAATTTCAGAATTCTTTTAAATATCGAAACGCAAAAAACGAATCAATTTTAGAAACAAATTTTTGCGTTGTTACCCAGGCCTACTATCTATCTATCTGTCTATATCTATCTATCTATCTATCTATCTATCTATCTATCTATCTATCTATCTATCTATCTTTTGGTAGCACAAGGAAGGACTAATATCCTTGTGATGTTTGCTGTCTGTGCCCCTTTTCAGAAAATTTCACCTCACTTTCTGTTCCTGTAATAATTGGATTTTGAAAAAAAAAAGGTGTGTTGTGGAAACAAGAATTGGTGAGGAAGCTTCAGTGGAGACACCGTTTCCTCATGATAACTTCCAGGAGTGAATTTCCTTTTAAGAAGTAGATTTTTCCTAATTCCTGTTGTCTCAGCCATGTTCTTAACTATGAGTCATTTGCAAGTTGGATGCTTGTCAATCGGTGGCCTGTGTTTGTCACTCAGTGGCCTGTCTGCAATTGAATTTGAGCGTCTACAAATTTTGTTATTCACGGGAGATCTTAGAACCAATCCCTTGTCAAAACCAAGGGGGCACTATACCTAGATGTCAAGTGGCAGCTTTCTAGGCTGTTAATATAGCCTCATAGACAAAGATTTTTATGTAACAGTCAGAATCAGCACTGCCATTAGCCAGTGTGGTGCCCTTCCTTCTGGCAGCAGCTGTGGGGTATCATAAAGATGAAATGAAATATAAGTTATTAATTTATCCTTGCTGAATTGTTACTGCAAGACATATTGTGGGGTTTTCTGTCAGCAGTGCCAAAACAAGTTGGAATTATGTATCTTGATTTAATACAGAGACACAATTTTCTGCTTTGCCTCAGGTGGCAAGATGCCTTGGGCAAACCATATTCATGTTTGGTTGATACTTTTAGAAATGAGAGTAACAAGCGAGTCCAGCAGCTTTCAGAGAAAACCAGCTGGTAGTGAAGACTGAAATAATCAGTTATAAATATAGACAAAGCAAGTTATTTTTTTGTATTTATTTCCAGTAGAGTAGGATGACCACAAACAAGACTGGAAAGTTTCAAGAAACTGGTTTTCAGTTCTGGAGACAAGATGCAGCAGTTTTGGTACAATAGGATTGAGTGTCTGCAAGGCAGGTGTAATTGATGGTGTTCTACTTTCTGACCCAAGAGCACTGCCAATATCAGTAGGAAATGTAAGTGATATTCATTAAAACAGGAATGTGCAGCCTATTAATGCAAGAAGGCATTAATATTATAAAATATAACCTCAAACAAATTGTCATTATGCACAAAAACACATTGTAAAAAGGAAAATTACTTAAAAGATGTGTGCTTTCTAATGTGTACATTATTTTATACATTTGGAAATGTTGACTCCATGCAGAATTGGTTAAAAAACCTTCAAAGTTAAGATAAAAAATGAGAAACCAAGTGAGACCAAAACTGACAGATTTGCTTGTCCCCACTAGTGAGCTATGATCCTTCCTCAACAGAATTCTTAGATTTCCCTGAAGCTCTTGCAAGTTGCAATGTTTTGTTGTTCTTTGCAATATAGCATAATTTATTTCTGTCTCTAGCCTTTATTTCAGCTGAAGCCTGTATAATGGCTAATATAAACAGTATTTCTGTTACTCTGGGATGACATTTGGGATTCATCTGTTACTCAAGTTTAATAGTGACTATAATTTGTTTTGATTGTGTTTGCTTTGGTAGCAACTATATACTTCTGAGTTATTATGACAGTTTTAGGATTTCCTAAGATGAACAGAAGCTGCTTCATAGATGGTCTGTCTCCCATTTCTTCCCCTTCCTTTTCTACTAAAAGTATAGTTTTGAGTTTATATTTGAAAATATCCCAATGGACCAGTGTTTGAAGACAAGTTGGGCTATAGTGTCTAAAGACCAGCTGAAACTAAAGAAGTGGAAACTTCTCTGAATCCAAACTCCTAATCTAGATGTTGGAAATTATTTAGGGTCATTGTTGTCTTTGGGGTAGTAGTCAAAGACTTACTGATGTTCATCTTACGTATCAGTATCCAGAAGGATCTTGTAGCACTTTAAAGACTGAAAAAACAAAGATGGTGACATAGGCTTTCATAGACTATGGGCAGGTTAGTATAAATCTGATCTTGGGGCGACCTCCCATTCAACACTTCTGTGTGAAATGCAGAACTGCTGTTCAGAAAGCCTGGGAACACATCTGCTCTGCCTGAGCATGACTTCTTCTGTGTTTTCATCACTCCTACTCATCGATAGAGCTCTAGCTGAGCTTCTGTGGCTGAGCTGTTGTTGCTGAGCTGCTGAGTTGCTGGGCTGTTGTGATTACCTCTGCTGGTATCAAAATGAGGCATCCATAAGACCAAAAAGAATGAAGGGGGTGATTGCCTCTCCTTCTTGCTAATTGCATGGATTACTTAGGCGATCCCTCGTTGGATGAGTAAGATGGTCTTCCATGATGGGTTTCCTTGTGGATTCATAGGTGGCTGTGGAGCTCTATTCTTGACCCGCATCTTCTCCCACAGTGAGGGCATTGGTTTCCAGGTGGAAGGCGGTCCCGGTCAGGGTTGGCCTGACGTGCCTTCCTCCTGGCATGCTTCTCTCTTTCACCCTCCACTCGTGCCTCCTCGAATTCTGCAGCACTGCTGGTCACAGCTGACCTCCAGCTGGAGCGCTCAAGGGCCAGGGCTTCCCAGTACTCAGTCTATGCCAGAGATTTTAACGTTGGCTTTGAGGCCATCTTTAAATCTCTTTTCCTGTCCACCAACATTCTGTTTTCCGTTCTTGAGTTCAGAGTAGAGCAACTGCTTTGGGAGACGGTAGTCAGGCATCTGGACAACGTGGCCAGCCCAGCGGAGTTGATGACAGAGGACCATTGCTTCAATGCTGGTGGTCTTTGCTTCTTCCAGCACGCTGACATTTGTCCACTTGTCTTCCCAAGAGATTTGCAGGATTTTCTGGAGGCAGCGCTGATGGAATCATTCCAGGAGTTGCATGTGACGTCTGTAGACAGTCCACGTTTCGCAGGCATATAGCAGGGTTGGGAGGACAATAGCTTTATAAACAAGAACCTTGGTATCCCTAGGGATGTCCCGGTCCTCAAACACTCTCTGCTTCATTCGGAAAAATGCTGCGCTTGCAGAGCTCAGGCGGTGTTGTATTTCGGTGTCGATGTTGACTTTGGTGGAGAGATGGCTGCCAAGGTAGCGGAAATGGTCAACATTTTCTAATGTTACACCATTAAGCTATATCTCTGGCATTGGGAAGGGATTGGCTGGTGATTGCTGGAACAGCACTTTGGTTTTCTCGATGTTCAATGACAGGTCAAGCTTCTCGTATGCTTCTGCGAAGGTGTTTAGAGTGGCTTGAAGATCTTCTTCTGAATGTTCACAGATGACGTTGTCATCAGCATACTGGAGTTCTATACCAGATGTTGTTGTAACCTTTGTTTTGGCTTTCAGTCTGCTGAGGTTAAACAGCTTGCCATTTGTCCGATAGATGATTTCCACTCCGCTGGGAAGCTTCCCGTCAACAAGATGAAGTATCATAGCAATAAAGATGGAGAATAAAATTGGGGCGATAACACATTCCTGTTTGACACCTGATTCCACCTTAAATGGGTTACTTTGGGAGCCATTGCTGTCCAAAACTGTTGCCATCATGTCATCATGGAGGAGCCGCAGGATGTTCATGAATTTGTTAGGGCACCCAATTTTTTGGAGGATGGTCCAGAGAGCACTGCGATTCACTGTGTCGAATGCCTTTGCACGGTCAATGGATGCCATGTACAGAGGTTGATTTTGTTTCCTGCATTTTTCTTGGAGCTGTCGTGCAGTGAAGATCATGTCCACTGTTCCTCTGGAGGGGCGGAAGCTGTTCTGGGATTCTGGAAGAGTGTCTTCTGAGAGGGGCAGAAGGCGGTTTGCAAGGATTCTTGCGAGGATTTTCCCAGTGGAGGTTCAAAGGGAGATACCTCGATAGTTTCCGCAGTCTGTTCTTTCCCCTTTTTTGAAGAGGGTGATGATGGTGGCATCCTTGAAATCTTCTGGGATTTTCTCGGTCACCCACACGTTTTCTATGAGCTGGTGGAGTTGGTGTGTCAGCTCAGGTCCTCCCTCTTAAAGATTTCAGCAGGGATCCCATCCGGTCCACTGGCTTTGTTGTTTTTTTGTTGGTTGATGGCATTGCTGACTTCTTCCAAACTGGGCAGTGCTGCAAGCTCATCCCTGGTTTGTTGTTGTGGGATTTGTGAGAGAACCTCTTCGGCCACATTGGAGTTGCGATTCAGGAGGCTTTGGTAGTGTTCTTTCCAATGTAGTGCAATTGATTTTGGTCCTTCAGGAGTTTGGTTCCATCTGATGAGTATTGAGGCTGTATGCCATGGTTTCTTGGTCCATAGATGTCCTTTGTGGCTTTGAAAAATCCCTGAGCATCATGGGTACCTGCCAGGTGTTGGATTTATTCAGTCTTCTTTGTCCACCAGATGTTCTTGAGTTCTCTTGTCCTTCTTTGGACCTCAGCTTTTGCGCTGGCATAGATCTTTTTCTTAGCAGCACAGTTGATGTCTCTCTGCCATGTTTAGAAGGCTTTCCTTTTCTTGTCAATTAGCTGTTGGATCTCATTGTCATTTTCATCAAACCAATCTTGAAGTTTCTTGTTTCAGTTTGTTCCAACGTTCCTCAGCATTTTTGGGGTGTACTGTGGGTAGATGGTCCTTGAGTGCTGTTTGGAGAAGGGCTTGTCTGGAGGGCTCCTGATTGGCTTGGGTGTTCATTTTGCGCCTTGTCTTTCTTCCTTGCAGGCTGCGCTTGGGAGCAATCTTGATAGCCATCGTGGATCGGATTAGCCTGTGGTCTGTACAGCATTCATCAGCACCTGTCATGGCTCTTGTGAGGAGCACGTCACGGCGGTCTCTGGCATGTGTGATTACGTAGTCTAGGAGGTGCCAATGCTTTGATCGGGAGTGCTTCCATAATGTCTTGAACTTGTTTTTCTGGCAGAAGAGCGTGTTGGTTATGACCAGGTTGTGTTCTGCACATTTGGTGAGAAGCAGGATGCCATTCGAGTTGTTGTTTCCAACCCCATCTTTTCCTATGGTCCCTGGTCACAGGTCAGAGTCTCGCCCGACTCTTGCATTAAAGTCCCCCAGGAAGAAGATTTTGTCCTCCTTAGGTATCTCCGATAGGACGGTGTCCAGCAGACAGTAATTTTTTCCTTGATGTCTTCATCAGCATCTAGTGTTGGTGCATAGGCACTTATGATGGTTGCCTGTTGGTTTTTGGCAAGATCAATTTGGAGGTTTAAGAGTCGTTCGTTGATGCCAGTGGGTGCTTCGGTCAGATGTTTCACCAGATCATTTCTGATAGCAAAGCCAACTCCATGCATTCTTTGGTCTTCTTCAGGCAGTCCCTTCCAGAAGAAGGTGTAGTCTCCTTTTTCTTCCTTCAGCTTTCCCTCTCCTGCTCTCTGGGTCTCCTGAAGGGCTGCTATGTCGATGTTAAAGCGTCCCAGCTCCCTTGCAATGATAGCAGTTCTGCATTAGGGGCATTCACTGTCAGTGTTCTCCATCAGTGTCCGTCCGTTCCATGTAGCGAAGTTCATTTTTCTTTTTTGGCTAAAGGATGGTGACCCCACTGAAAGTGGCAGTCCAGTCAGGGATAAGAGAGGCAGACTATGTTTAGGGCACCTTTTCTAGCCCCTTCCCCATGTGGGGTGAGCAGAGTGGGTCCTCAAAAGGGCTGCTCAGTCATGGATACAGCTGCCGAACTACTCAACTGCCTCGGACCTTGAGGTAGAAAGACTGAATCCGCATTCACTGCCCATGTGCCAGTCTGTGACTAGGGGCTTCCAGATTTCACAGTCCTGCCCCCGTCACCACTCGCTGATTACCATGGGACTTTGGTTGGCTTTTTTAAATTTTCTTTGTGCGTGAGTTTTTTTAATGTGTGGAAGCCAGTGCACAACTGATCAACACACAGTCTTCACAGAGTGAGGTTCCACTGCTCGTGTAGTTGAACACAATGACCATGGCTTCTCAATCTGTTGCAGCTTTCTTCCGCCTTCACAGGCGTTGTAACATGTACCATGTTATCCTCCGCCTGCTCCACCGTTGAGTTCTTTGGATCTTTGGACTGTGCTTGGTCTGGAACCTCCCCTGCGGAGTGCATGACTCCAGTTGTTGTGCCCGCAGGTTCATTGGAACACACAAGCCCCCTCACCAAGGTGACAGTCCATCAAAGGGGCAACCAGTGATCTAGATATTGTACTCCTTTTGATGCAGCCAAAAATCCCATTGGCTTTGTTGGCTACTGCATCACACTGTTAGCCCATGTTCAATTTGTTGCCCACTAATTTCAGAGTTTATAACATTACTTTTTACAAAATGATTCCTGCATGTGTCCGATTACTGATTAGTTACTTTTTAGATGTACTGTTGACATAGGAGTTAGGCTGCAGTCTTCTGTACAGTAAATTCCTATTGAATTCTTTGGGATTTCTTTCTGCATAGATTTTAATAGAATTGTGTGGTTGGATTGTGTGTGTGTGTGTGTGTGTGTGTGTGTGAGAGAGAGAGAGAGAGAGAGAGAGAGAAAGTATTTGAGGTGTATAGCATTGTACATTGGGTTTTATTTCACACTTTAAAGAACATTTACAATTCCTGTGTGCACTGTTTAAACTTTCAGTGTATTTACATTATAACATATCTACCAAATCAGGATCATAGGAAACTCTTTTTTTTGCTTTCAAAGACACTGGGGCTATTATAAAGAATTGGCAAAAAGACATAAGTGGAAGGAATCGTTGCACTGAATTGATCGATTTTCTAAGTGAGCCCTTGAGCTGCTAAAATGAGTATCATATCTTCTTCTCTGGAGTGTTTCTGATACTGTTGTTGTTCTATATATGACAATTTCTGCGAAGAATTATAGGATGGGATCTTCTTATGTGACAAAGAGCTCCCAATTTTCTCTTCTAAGTGAATGAAAGAGCTACAGTATATTGTAGTTGGTTCTAAGATGAAATGCAAAGATTTGGAAGGCCTGAATTCAAGTTACTTTCTAAGCATTGCTAGAAGCAAACTAATAGATTTTACTATGGACAAAGTTTCATTTTGGCTCCCATGCACATAAACTAGAATTATTTTTAAATTGGGTGAGGTAAACGACCAGCAGTTTTTGTGCTGATTGCTGCAACAATGCAAGGGTAAGGCATTCATTCAGAAGCACATGATTTGCTGCAAGGGAGCTGGCCTATTTTAATGTTAAAAAGCATTCGGATTCTTGCAGAGTATCCTGTTTTAATCTAGTGTGTTTAATTATGCTAATGTCTTATTTATGAATCCTTTCTGTTCTGCTGAAACTTCTATTAACTTGGTCTAGTGATTAATATTCTTACTCTGCTTCTGCATTCTATTGTTGAGGCAAATCGGACAGTACAATATATGTGAAAACCATCCTGTCCCTTTGGCTTTAATTTAAGCATAATACATTGATGCCAGGTTGAAAAAAAATGAGAAAGGAGGGGAAAGACCAAACTCAGTGGCATAGCACATGCTTTGGAGGCAGAATGTTCCCTAACAACTCTGTTTAAATATAGTTCAGCAGAAAGACACCTTTTGAGACCTTAAAGTCCCACATTGATTTGAAGTAGACTACTGTGTTCTAACTTGGTGTAAGGTTGCACAGTTGGTTTGTGAGAGCCCTCCTTTTTCTCCTCATCTTATCACATCATTTATATTTATTTGGAATTTTTCTTGATCTGTTATTCACAGAAGCCAGAACCATTGAGATAATTTGCACAAACAGTTCCACCATTTAGAATTTTGTGCATCCAAGGTTTATGCATATAGAGCAGAATTCTGTTGGCTAATTAGAGTACTACCCATTTGATGCACTTTTTACTGCTAAGTCAACACATAGGCAACAATAATTAATCAATGTATCTACTTTACTTAGGACTAACAAGAATTAAGGCAATATTTATATTGGTGCCAGGGGCGGCAGGTCCATTGTGGTTGTTTCCATCAGGGAGAAATGTATGTCATTGTGTGCCACAGGTATCCTTTGTCTTTTCTAAGAAAGACATTTTTTTTCTCAAGAGCACAGAGAGAGGGCAAAAGTCGAGGCACTGGCTGAGGTGTTCACGGAATAATCCTGTACTTTGCAAGGACATGAGCAAGATGATGATTCAGGAGGTCTTCAAAACAACATCAGGCCAGGAAGGCTATCTCTTCCAGACCCACTCCCACATTTCTCATCACTTTTTAAAGTGACAAAAACTTCTGACTGGTTTGCAGCATTCCTGGCTAGTGTCCCTGCCATAAATATTGTCTGCCTCTGATCATAACTTAAAACTTTATTCTCACAAATAAAGAGGAGCTTGAGTTCAAGAGAAAAGGTACTGCTTGGAATATAGTAAGAAGACTTATGTATCAAATGAGGACACAACTGTGACTTTTGCTCATGGAATGTCTGAATTCCTACACTCCAATCGAGTATGCATTTATGTGATTAGAGTATCAGTAAAAATCCCTCAGACATTTGCATATTGTGAAACTCTAAAACTAAAAACCACTTATGTTCCTCTTTTATCAACACCAGATGTTTCAGTCCAACAGCACTTAACTGTTTCTAGTTTAAGCCTAATTGATGCAACTGAAAGAAATGTAAAATCAATCAAGGAGTATGTGCATCTCAAGATCCACGAGGAAATCCATACCAAATCCTAATGAAAACTGGCAACCTCCATTTGTAGGGCTTAACAGCTGTCATAAAACTTAAAACAGTAGCTAGCTTTTTTGGAGTGTGTTCTCCCCATAAGCACTTTTGTTCACAGTGAGAAGCTCTTGTACTGAGTAGGCTGTCATCCAAGATTGTCTGGGCACAAGACAGCCCTTTCCTGGGTCAAAAGATAAATAATGTTATTGCATTAAATAGCAGATCAGAATGATTGCTAGTGTCATCACTTTGCTTTCAAGAGCAAAGAGCTTGGAATAGGGCCAGACTCTGAGCCATGCTGTGACATGTTGCGTCTGCTGTGTAGTGTATTATAGGACTTAAGGTTGCATAGGACCTTTGATTCATGTGGAATTTCAAAAGAAAGTGTTGACATTCTTCCTCCTCAAGTAAAACATTCTTGACATTTGAAAGAAAGCAGACAGAGTTTCAATATCATTGGTATTTTTGGTAGTTGGACAAAGTCTTCAGAAGGCCTTATGTAACATATATGAAGAAGGATGGGAAGGAAGAATTGGAAAGGGGAAAATCTCCAGTGCTCAAAGAAGCAAAAAACAAAACAAAAACCAGATCAAAGATGTATTTCTTTGAAAGACTATGCCTCTCTTCTATCTATACCTTATGAAGAAATGTTCATTCCTCTGAAGAATAGATGGGTGACAACTTTCTTTCAGTTCACGTTTGAAGGCATGAGTAATATTTCCAAACTGTTCTACTAAGAAAGTTAGTGATTCTATGCAAGGAGTTTCCAGAATTCTACTCTGTGAGTTTTATGAAGTAGAAAGCAGTCCACAAAAATATATATGTCAAATAAAGCATGTTAATCTTGTTGATTTTATAAGGTAAAGATGCAGGGCATTCTTGGGGGAGTGGCCATAACATCAGGAGAATATGGATGATACCAAAGCCAGGATTTTTTTCTTATCCAGTTTGCCAAAATGTGCTGATATGCATACCAATGTCTATTTGGGATCAGTACTAGACTGTGCCAAGATACAGGAAAGAAGAACAAAGGGGTGGAAAGTGATCAATCCCATGAGGATGCTGCAGTTTACTCTCCCTGGGGGTGCTTGTTTACATTCTGGCCAGCGGTGTTTCCAGGTTCTGTAAAATGTATCAATGCTTGCAGTGCCCTGACAAGAGCTCTGTATTTTTCAGTTTTGGATTTTTGCCCTGCACATGATATACTTTGATGAGCTGCAATTGATTTATTTAGCCTATTCTGGCTTTTCTGGTGAGTTTTTTTAAACACACTTTATCTGGTTTAATGTACACTACAGTACACATTGGGGGTGTATGTGTTGTGGACACCCTGCTAAAGAGCCAGCTTTGAACTGCTTTATAGTACCTATGTAGAACCACCTATGGAGAAGGTCAAGATCCCACCCACTCCTCTTCTACCTGTTAATTTTGACACACTACTCTTGTACTTTGAAATAGGCTTGCATCTGTAAGATGCAGAGGAAGTAAGATGCAGAGAGGGGTAGAAAGTGAGAAGAGGTGAGAGAAATAGGGACATTTGCAAAGCATCTGAAAAACTGGGATGACAGAAAATTAAGGACTGTTCTTTCCAAATCAGGGTTGTTGGAGGATATGTGAATGTATTTGCAACTGAAGCAGTCCAGAATCATACTTCAGGCATCATTTGGATGTTTTAGGTAAAAGTGAGACAGGCCCTGTGTTTTGGGTCTTCTTTGGAAGGACCCACAGTTTTACTTAACTATTAGGCCTGTCGGTTTTAGTTCGTTAATTCGTTATTTCGTAATTAAATCGTTATTTTTACCATTTCCGACGCGATATCAAAACACTTTTTTAAACCCGGAAGGGTTTAAAAATATCGAAACAGCAGCCCCATATATTTTACGAGCTTCAGCTCGTGTCGTTAATGGGATGGAGGCTGCTGTGCTGACTGAGTGCTGCTGCTGGTGCCTGGGAGCCAATCCGGCGCTCCCAAGCACCCCAGCAGTGCACCGTGGCAGAAGCCGATTGGATGGCGTGCGCGCGCACACAAGCGGCCTCCGCGCGCCATCCGGCTCTGGCTTCTACGCCCCCCTCCTCCTCCTCCTCCTCCTCCCAGCTGTGTTGCAGGAAGTGCTAGGAGGAGGAGGAGGAGGAGGAGGGGGGGCGCAGAAGCCGGAGGCGATTGGATGGCGCGTGCGCGCTCACAAGCGGCCTCCGCGCGCCATCCAGCTCCGGCTTCTGCGCCCCCCTCCTCCTCCTCCTCCTCCTCCCAGCTGTGTTGCAGGAAGTGCTAGGAGGAGGAGGAGGAGGGGGGCGCAGAAGCCGGAGGCGATTGGATGGCGCGCGCGCGCTCACAAGCGGCCTCCGCGCGCCATCCGGCTCCGGCTTCTGCGCCCCCCTCCTCCTCCTCCCAGCTGTGTTGCAGGAAGTGCTAGGAGGAGGAGGAGGAGGAGGGGGGGGGCGCAGAAGCCGGAGGCGATTGGATGGCGCGCGCGCGCTCACCCGAGGAGGAGGAGAAGGGCGCAGGAGCCGGAGCCGGATGGCGCGCGAAGGCCGCTTGTGTGAGTTTTCAGGGCTGTATGTATGACCCAGAAGCATTCTCTCCTGACATTTTGCCCACATCTATGGCAGGCATCATCCTCAGAGGTCTGTTGGAAACTAGGCAAATGGAGAGTTATATCATCTAATATTATCTATGGAATGTCCAGGGTGGGAGAAATGAAAGCCATTCAATGCTAATCATTGATCAAGGTGACCATTACTGCAACATTCACACTTAGGCCTGTTTGATCAAGAAAAAAATTGTTTCTAAAATGTTTTGTAAATATTTACGAAATTTCGTAAATAACAAAACATTTTTTTGGAAAGTTTTGTAAATATTTTAAATATCGAAACAAAAAAACACCCCAATTACGAATCGAATTTAGAAACAAATTTTTTCTTGATCAAACAGGCCTATTAACTATTAATACATGACAGACATCAGGATTGATTTTTACAGGTATATATATATATATATATATATATATATATATATATATATAACATGCGGAGACATTGCCTCTCTTTGTTCCATCACTGGGAAGAGTATAGAAGGAATGGAGGGTATGTTGCATGAATGTATCGATTTAAGAGTAAGAACCCTGCTTTTTCTTGATGTATTAGTTGAACATGGATAACTGTTTAAGCAAGCATCCTTCTATCACACACACAATAATAATAATAATAATAATAATAATAATAATAATAAGAAGAAGAAGAAGAAGAAGAAGAAGAAGAAGTAGAAGTAGTAGTGACATACTGTGTTTTTGTGTCAGTAAAATAATAATAATAATAATAATAATAATAATAATAATAATAATATGCAATGTGGCAAAATTCATGTTTGATAAAGCCATGGAATTAAGAATACATCTGCTTTAAGATTGCTTAAATAATTGTTGTTTCTTCTAGCAAACTGCATGTTGTCTGTAAGACCTCTGCACATTATAACTGACAAGCTCTATCATCAGCTAACAACCCATTGGGAAGAGAAATACTTTTCTTGTTATGCAGATGAGTCCCTGCCATGTTTTTTTTTTTACTTCACCTAGTGATTACCACTCTTGTTAGACTTTATGTTCTACTTCTAAACCAGGCAAATTGACATTAGTGTTTGAAATTTACAGCTGCGAGGTGAGTAAAATCCTCTGGGGCTTTGAGAAAGAGAGTGGAGAAAGTAAGCAGAAGGGAAAGTTGTCATCTCTTACAAGTTTACAGGCATGGGTCATCACTCTCAGCTACGCTGTTGAAGCCACGAGGGAAACTCCAGACAGCAGGAAGCAATGTCTGCTATTAAAATTCATAAGGTCCACTTACCCCCTCACTCTTCTGGGATGGCAGGGTTTTGTAGATTTTTGGGTTGGTTTCCACTCTGAAAATAACCTTTTGTTTACTTGTGTCTCAAAGCTTGTCAGCCCCAAACAACTGATTTTGTAACATTTATGGCACGTGGTGTCCTCTCTGACTGTATCTACACTGCCATGTAATGCAGTTTTTTGGGAAGTTCAAATGGACTACTTGATTTATCTCCTTGACCTTGGACTGCTTTGGCTTTACTCATGCTTCTGCTACTTTCTAGTGCTTGTTTTGCTTGAACTGTTGCTCTGACTAGGAAAACACCCCCAGTAGCTGGTTCAGATATTTACATACATCTGTTAGCAATAATGTGCGGCAAATGTTGACTTTACTTGATGGTTTTCAATTTTTAGTTTCAGTAATGCTTGCCTTCAAATTTTGATACTAAAAATTTCATTCATAAACTATGTTCAGTTGAAATTAAAAAAACATCAGTTATCTGCCATAAAAAATGCCTGCAACCTCTGCAGAAAAAGGAAGTTGGTTTTTGTTTTTTTTAAAAAAAAAACTTTATTACATAAATTTTCAGATAATTATACATTAAAAATTGGGAATAGTAGGGAAGAGATCTGACTGAAATGGGAGTGGGGGAAGGAGAAAAGAAAAATAAAAAAGAAGAAAAAAGGTCCTGACACGGGGGGGGGTGACATAGGAGAGGAGGGGGGAGAGGAATGGTAGGATAGGAGTGAATGTCTTCTGGTCCATTCCACAGAGAGTTTTCACTTTCTTCTTGAAGCTTTCCTAGTTCATACTATGATTAAACTATTCTATCTGTACAGTTAGTCTTTTTTTCCTGGAGAAATTCCTTATATGCTGTCCACTTGGTTTGGCGCCTGTCTTTCCGGACTTGCAGTAGAAATGCCCCCATTGTAAAGTAGGGATCTTATACACCACCGCCGCTGCTTCCCATGTTTCCTAGCCAACAATGGGGGGGAAGCAGAGTGATGAGGGGCATGGGACAATGGATTCACTATGCCCCAAGCTGGATTCTCCATGATGTGTGGCAAATCCCATTGGTAATGTGATGAGATTGTAAATGTACAAATCCTCATGATTCATAATATTGAGCCAGGACAGTTAAAGTCATGTCCAAGTGCTTTAATTCTATAATGTACATACATCCCTGGACTTCAAGACTCAGTCAGAGGTTATTCCTGGTATTCCTTTCTCCCCATAGTGCTGCAATATAAAATGTGAAGCCTAGGTAGGTAGGAATTACAGAGCAAACGTGTCATGCTTACTTAGGCGAGCGCACATAGTCCAAGGATGATGGTCCCCCAAGGGATGTGTCTTGTCAGTGCATACGTAGGTGGCTGTGGAGCCCTATTCTTGACCTGCATGTTTTCCCACAGTTAAGGCATTGGTTTGCAGGTGGAAAGCGGTCCTGGTCGGGGTTGGCTTGACTCGCCTTCTTCTTTGCACGTTTCTCTCTTTCACCCTCCATTCGTGCCTCTTCAGATTCTACAGTACACAATTCACAGCTGACCTCCAGCTAGAGCGCTCAAGGGCCAGGGCTTCCCAGTTCTCAGTGTCTATGCCAGAGTTTTTAAGGTTGGCTTTGAGCCCATCTTTGAATAGCTTTTCCTGTCCACCAATATTCTGTTTCCTGTTCTTGAGTTTGGAGTATCGTAGCTGCTTTGGGAGGTGGTGATCAGACATTCGGACAACGTGGCCTGTCCAGCGGAGTTGATGGTTCAATGCTAGTGGTCTTTGCTTCTTCCAGTGCACTGACGTTTCTCCACATGCCTTCCCAAGAGATTTGCAGGATTTTTCTGAGGCAACATTGATGGAATCATTCCAGGAGTTGCATGTGACATCTATAGACAGTCCATGTTTTGCAGGCATATAGCAGGGTTGGGAGGATAATAACTTTATAGACAAGCACCTTGGTATCCCTATCAAAGTGCTTTAATTCTACAATGTACATGCACCCCTGGACTTCAAGTCTCAGTCAGAGTTTCCTCTTAGTATTCCTTTCTCCCCATAGTGTTGCAATATATAACTTGGAGCCTAGGTAGGTAGGAATTACAGAGCAAAAGTGTCATGCAGATGAGGCATCAGTCACCTGTTTAGTCTTTCCTCTTATTCCAGACATCTGCATTTCAAATTGAACCCTTTGAATATTATGTGAAAATAAAGCATTTGTTTGCTCTTTAGCCCTCAATCTCTATAATTTAAAATGCTTTCATTTGTATTCATATTGTTTTGGATAAAAGAGAATAAATCAAGAGTATGGTCAAAATTAAATGTATCGGCTATTTTTATAAAAGAATAATAATTACCAATTAATGGGGCATAATCCACCATGCAGGAAACAAATACCCATTCCTGCCACTTTTGCATGTCAGAGCACATTTTTAATGTCTGTTACTAGCAGACAACTAGAATGTTAGCATGATTCATATGCACGAAACATTTGCTTCTGTAGTCCGATATATAAAGGTCTGGAAATGCAGCTAAAGCATTTCAAGCATTAAATGCAGCTCAAGCATTAAAGGGGAGGGGGAGGTGTGGAAAATCATGTATATTCTGGAAGAAAATACCAGTTGGAGTGCAGAGTGAGATCACACTAGTAATATATCTCCACATAGAAAATCTGTAGATAACTGTGATTGATTTTGGAGAATAGCCCATTATGTGGGACGTAGAGTGACCCATGGAACAAAACAGGACCTTCAGCCCTCCACCAGAAGTTGACCATAGAATTGCATTAGAGGACCTAGAGATTCCTAGAAATATGTTATCTCTGGGAATTTGGAAGTCCTTCAGCATGATTCAGTGTCTGGCAGGCAGAAATTGACCACAGACTCATTTGAAGACCTAGACATTCCTGGAGACAATGTTTCAATCAAATCCACAAAAGTCAAGCCCACAAATGTCGAGAGTCAATTGTACTGGTTTCATCAGCTTTCAGAACATGCTAAAAATATTACCACTGGTAGGTTGCTCCCCCTTATCCTATTTTTGCAGCTCAAACATGTGTGATTTTAGATGATTTCCCTATGATTAAAATGGTCTGAAAATGATAATCGTGTTATTAAACCACACTCCTTCCACAGTGTCAATTTCCACTTGCATGCAGCTCTTTGTGATTTGAAGAGCAAGCCACTGATGTAAGTAGATTCTTTTTTATTTGTGGAAACTCTATGTGCCTTTTCAAACTTCCATTAGCAAGGCAAAAGAAAATTGTGGGTTTTTAAAAATATTATTTGTGTGTGACATTTTTCTTGTAATGGAGAGGGGTTTCCCTTTAGCAGTAGTGTTCTCCACTCCCGTGGTTACTGCTAGCTACAATTGCTAATACTGTATTTACTCAAATGTAAAACTCACTTTTTTTGGTTAAATGAGTTGTTCAAACTTAGATTTGTGTCATACAGTAATCTTAGCACTGAGCCAAAGCCGAAGCTGCTTCCGGAGGACCTGGAGCTCCTATTTGAGGGATCTCATCTCTAATTAAACATACAGGGCTCAATGCTATGCCATCCTAGGATTTGTAGTTTGGAGAAGCATTAGCATTCTTGTCAAACTGCAGCCCCCATGATTCCATAGCACTGAACCATGGTAGTTAAAGTGTATCCATTTCACAGCATAGATACATCCTAAGGTTTTCTTTTCCATTGCTGGAAGCTTTGGTGCTTTCACACTTTTGTTTTTAAAGAAGAAATCCTAAGCAGGCAACAACTGCAATGCACACCTTTTTTTTGCCAAATGAAAAAAAGTGCAATTTTTGCCAGCAAATGCTCCCCCCCCCCCCCCCAGCATTTTGGAAATTGAGGTAGCATTAGATCCGATGGTGCATTAGACTCGAGTAAATATGGGTAGTAGCAACAGCAAAGATCCAGTGCTGACAGTTTAATCTGCATTGCATTAGATAGATCTGGACTGATGACTACATGTTGTTGTTGTTGTTGTTGTTGTTGTTGTTGCATGCCTTAAAGTCCTTTCTGACATATAGTGGCCCTAAAGCAGACCCATCACACATATAGTTGCCAAGATTTATTCAGAAGGATATGCTTTCTCTTTCCTGTGATGCTTTTTTTTTTTCATGCCAGGAGTGACTTGAAAAACTGCAAGGAACTTTTGCTGTGAGAGAATTGGCCGTCTGCGCGGACATTGCCCAGGAGATGTTTTACCATTCTGTGGGAGGCTTCTCTCAAGTCCATGCATGAGGAGCAGGAGCTGACAGATGGGAGCTCACTTGGCTCCCTGGATTCAAACTGTCAGTCTTCTGGTCAGCATTCCTGTTGGCACAAAAGGTCAACACATTGCACCACTGTGGGCTCCTACTCCTCTGATGCTGAAAAAATGTGACCTCCCCAAAGTCACTCAGTGGATTTTCATAGCTGTGCAAGGATTCAAAGCTGGGTCTCTAGAATTGCAGTCCAGGGCTCAAACTACACTGAGAAAAGTATATTTAGCAGGCCACCTGCTGAGAGTTTTCCCTTTGGGATTTTTTTCCTGTATATTCAGAAGAGTGAATGCATAAATTAGTTGCTATCTTTTTAAATAGTCACATGTAGTTTCAATATGGTGTAACACTAAACTCAGATGAGCAAGCATCTGTGAAGGAGTGAATAGCAGTATTTGGCTAAATGCTACCAGTGTTTTATACATTTTGACAATTTTAATAATGCAAACACATTTTGTAGCATCTCTTTTCAGTTAAATGGATAAAAGCCTATTTTCCTATGCCACCCATTATTCTGTTCATTCCCCGATAGCTTAGCAATCATTTTGTTAACCATCAGTACTACATAAATAGCTCATTGCTTAATGCAGAGTTACCATCACTTTAGTTAGGCAGATAAACATCCCTATAATTTGGAATGATAGTCACTTATCCACTCAGTAACTATTTTGAAAGTACTGCTAGTAAAACTGCACTCTCTCTTTTTCAGAGGTCTGGTGGCAGCAGCATACACAATACAAGATCTTACATCATTTTAGACATCTTTCACAGCTTGGCACTCTGAAGTCAGCTAATACTGCTTGCCAGTTAAATAAAATCAAGAATGAGGAATTAAATAGATTGACTCTAAAGCCATCTGAGCACTGGTGTGTTTGGTTTTTGCTGCTTTCTGCTTAGCCTTTAATTGAACCATCCAGACTTTTCCACCGTCTTCTTTTAACCCTTCTTCTCTGCATCTCAGGATTTGACTTGACAGACTCATTTAAGCTGTGCTGGTCACATTTGTTAAGCAAACCAAGATGGCCTTACCATCTTGTAGAGGTAGCAGGAACCTGCTTCTCAGAGCAGGCTTTGGGAAATAGATATTAGTGTTTTTTTTAAAGACTTCAAAAGAGTCTGGTTTGATCAGAAAAAGCCTCCAAAATATCGCCAAGCTTGCACAGTTTTTTTTAAAGTCAATTGCTCATGAGGAGTACATTTCCAAATTTTAAAATCTCAGGCAGTAGTAGTAGTAATAGTAGAGGTAGTAGTAGTAGTAATAATAATAATAATAATAATAATAATAATAATAATTTTATTTCTTACTTGCCTCTCCTCATGGCTCGAGGCCAGTTTCAACGTTGCTGAATCAAAACACGTAATCATTTCAAAACAATCTATAGAATACATCTATTAAAACATATTAACATATAAAATACATATTAAAATAGACAAAATAAAAGTTAGACATAGAGTGGTAGTTTAACATTTGTCATTAAAACCATCTGGATAGGCTTACCAGAACAGATAGGACTTCACTTGTGTCTTATATTCTGACAGCTGATCTAGCTCTACTGGCAGGTTGTTCCACAGTGTTGGGGCAGCCAATAAAAAAGTCCTCTGTGTGATGGTTGCCAGTCAGGTTCTGGCAGGCTGGAGCAGATGCCCTCTAGTGCACCTCAGGGTTCAGGGAAGATTGTATGGAAAAAGGTAATCTGGACCCAAATAATTCTGCAATGAACAGAAAATCCACAAAATGTACACCTCCAATGCACGCTGACAGAAAAGAATGTTTGAAAAACTAACTGAAAAGTCTGGAATAAGCCAGATAATGAGCTTCTGCAGCCAAACAGTGTATATCATATTCAGGACTTGAAATCAGAACTGGAAAATGTGGAAGATATTGTAGGACAACCCTAGCACTGAAGCACTTTAAAAATGCTGAAACACAACTGGCTCAAAAGTGAATAATTACTCCCCCAGGAGAGGAAACTACATCATTCCTATGGGAACTCACACTTTCCTCCCCTTTGTCCTCATTTCCTGTGCCTTGCCATGGTCCAGCACTGATCCTGGATGGACATGGATATGCACATCTGTGCATCTCAGCAGACTGGCTAAGACCACCCCTCCTCACATTTTCCATTTCTGTCTAGCTGTGGATACTAAGACTCATGGGTTTGATTATGATCTACAATCACAAGATATTGGGGCCAATATCCTATCCTCATACTGACCCCTAGGAGTTTGTGTGGGTGCTGCACAGCAAAACTGGTCTATGAAAATCCACTTCCAAACTGGATTATCATGTCTTTGTAGAACTGCTATAGGAACTATTTATGCAACCAGGCTTAAAATATTAGGATCACGTTTGATTGGATGAAATGGTATATCCAAGACTGTTGTAATTTAATAGGGATTGATTGTGGAAAATTGGAGTTTAAAATATTGTGCCAAATGTATCTCATGTTTAACAGAAAGGATATCTTGCCACATTGAAATACTGTATCAAGAGAGAGGGCTGCATTCAAATCTATGTCTAGCCAGGAATTTTGTTGGCTTGGACTTATTACTACCTCTCTGTATAATCAGCCACACCATTTTGTCCAGATCATTTTGGCTTCTGAGAGAAACGTTCAGTTATTGAACCGGAAAACGTATTGTGCATATTTTTAAGAACTCTTTCATCACAAAGGCAGTGTCTTGCAGTGGAATATTATAATATTGACCTTTTAAATTTTCATGGAACAATTGCTGTAACGTTAAGAAAGATATCTTGATAAGAAAACTTTAAATTTGCATTGAAACTTAAAATAACATAATGGGTCATTCTTGAGTTGATCAGCAAAGAAACATCTAATTGTGCTTATATTTCATGGACCACTCATAAAATCTCTTGCAAGAGTTTCTAAAACAAACAAACAAAAACCATAACAGAAAACATGTAATTTATTTTCCCCATTAAACTCATGTATGTTTCTTAACTGAACTAGAATTAATGTGTTTTATGAAATATAGTTTCAGAAATTCATTCTTCCAGCAAGGACATTCCGATCATGAATGATGAACTTAACATACCTGCATTTGCATAGATAACATTCCTACTTTAGTTCTCAAAATAAAAATAAATATGACCTATTGCCAGGTTACCTGAGTTGTTCTGAATGCTTGGTTTTAAGAGAACTCCAAATTAGATGAGTTTTAATATCCCCAGGCTTCTGCTCTACTGAAGAGCTATAGTAAGTATATTCATCCTTTTTTAAGGATGTAAATTCACCTCCTCCCGCTCCCTCCAAATAAAACTTCTGGAGAAAAGAATATTAATATCAAATGTTCTGTTTTCATTATAGCTATTTGTTGTTGATTTTCTGACATCTTCAAACTAAAGAATGAGTATCTTTCAGTTGTAATAATGGTTTTACATATTCAGTTTAACTCCTCTGAGTTTTTGCCCCTCTAGTCATGTTTTCTTGGATAATCCACACAGAAATATACCAATCATATAGTCATTCTGTGATATTACACCCTCACAGTTGCATAAAGATAGCCTCATTTCCAGCTTCTAGACATTCATTTGTTGCATTTGTAATTTAGCAAACAAGCAAACAACATTTGGTACAAAATTTCCCACCAAATCTGTTCATTTTTTTCAATCACTGGTGCCTTTCTCATTAGTTCCAATGAGTACAAAGTGTTAGCACAAAAGAATATTCTCCAATACTGTAACACAATGTCCCATACTTCAAAAAAGCAGATGTGCCATTTCCTTATTGTCAGCCAGTTGCCTCCATTCATGGGAAGCTGAAAAAGTGTGCATTGGGAGATGATAGAATTCTTACTGGGGTTAACCCCCTCCTCACATACAATAAATAATATATTCGGCCAAACTGTAACAATCAATGTACTGGATTTCTCATCAGAATCAAAAAATATTCCATAACCCATAAAATTCACTTTTTAATTGGAAGTTTATGATGGTTAATGACAGTATCAGTTTTCTTCCAAAGTTTGGTTTCATTATCATTTAAATGTAGGAAGCCATTTGTAGTATATAAATACATCTATGTGTTGTAGAGCAGTTGAATATTGGCTGCATATAGTCAACTTCCTTTTATCAGTGACTGGAAAAGCAAGGGGGAGTGGGGACAACAGCATACCACCAACGTACAAACTGAAGAGGCATTAGAAGCAATGCCTTATAAGTGAAAGAGTGTTTGAGGAGATGACCCCATTTTTTAAAAATGGAAAGGTGGTTCATAAGGAGATAAACATTTCTCCTCCTCCAGCATTTCAACACATTTTCAAAATGTGGGGAAGGATGCACCACATCTAAAAGTTACACTTTCACCCATACTCATATAAAAGTACTCTTTCATTGAGGTTTATGAAGAACTTTTTGAATTATGGTGTTCTCTACTGTATTTGCAACAGCTAAATCCTGTGGGTGTTGTCATTCCCATATAAATAATAGCATGTTATGAAGAAGAGCCCATCAAAAGGGAAAGGAGGAAACAAGCCCTAAATTCAGCACCCCGAACATGGTTGAATACAAAGAACTGAAAGGTAGACTTCTAAAAGCTGAAGACTAAACATTTTTTGTCTGCAGGGATGTCTTCCAGATTCCATTAAAAACTTTTATATGACACTTGAAATGCCAATCTCTCAGCTGTCTCATGTTTTCTCCTGTGTTTTTTCCCTGCAACATGGTTTCCCGGTCATCAAGAACCACTTTTATTATTTCTCTCCCTGCTTATCTACTATGGGACAGCAGATGATTTCACAATTCAGAAATCTTAAAAAAAATATCTCTATGCTTGCATGTCTGTCTCTGTAATAGATCTGTTCATCCGCATACATTACCCAGCCTTTATGGTGCTCTTCCTACCCAGGATATCAAAATGCCCATGTCACAATAGATGAGGATTACATCTGATACAACTTGAGATAATGAAAAAGAATCTAACATGAATAAAGAAAAAAATCTATAAGCAGCATATGTCAAATCCTTGTGCAGAAAATAATTAATCCAAGAAAACCTACAAATTAAATGTGGGATAGAGCATTCCAAGTTTGTTGAAACAGTTTTACAGTAATAAAAATGAAGGATAATAAGATTTTAGATGGAAGGATGAGACTTTGCTGCCATTCTCAGTCCTGATGCAAGAGTAATGTTGCCCCTCCAAAAGATGGGACTGTTCATTGTTAATATATTTGCCTTAGGATACAATAGGATGCAAAGAATTAAAATGGCATTTAATATAAAAGTAACCTTCAAGGTCTTTAAATTGCCGTTATTCTTAAATGTTAATCATTTCCTCTGAAAATAGAAATGTTAGTGAATGTCAAAAGGATCCCACTTCTTAAGATGATCTCGTTTAAAAAATAGAGATAGATAAAAAGAACAGTTAAGAGCTGCATATATTATTCACATGGCTTGATAGAGAATTCTTGTACTCTGACTCCACTTTCTGTTTCTATCTGCTCACTTTTCTTTGTTGTACAGAAATAGATTGCACTTTTTCACATGTGAAGTCTGTTTGCTTTTTATTCACAAGGAAGGTTGTGTGTGTGCCCAGCAAAATTGGCAACTGATGCATCACCTAGAAAATCTGTCGTACATGTGTTTGACATCAGTCTTGTTCTTTTTCTTAACCTGACTGCAGTTAAATAGAAATGACAACATTTCAATAATGCTGCAACATTTTATGTCTGAGACATGGTAAGATTCCTTTATTGAGTGCTGCATCCCACTACACACAAATTATCTTGCTTTCTGAAAGAATTGTATTATCTTGGGGTTTTTAAGCTATTAACAATCTTATTTGTTATATCAATAACATTTATACTCTACTTGTATCTCATAAAGCTCAAGGTAGGATCCATGGTTGTTCTCTTGCTCAGTTTCCCTTCACAACAACCCAGTGAAGCAGGTTGAGAAAGTGGGCTGATCCAAAATCTTCCATTGCTTTAAGAACTCAAATTCCAGTGCAGTACAGTAACCACTATACTACACCTATACTACAATGGTGTGCAACTACTAGGCATGTGCAATACATTCAGTAGTGTTGGAAATTATAAGAACATTGGACGTTTTTTAAGTTGGAAGCCATATCTGAAGTGTTTGCATGGCCCACTCCAAATATTTTATAATCAAACCTTACCCATACTTTTTCATTTTAGTTTTGTAAATTTCAGAAGGCTCCCAAAGTCAGTTTCATATTCAGTGCAAGGAAGCAAAGCAATTAAGCTAAAAAGGCTGTCTGTCTAGAATTAATGGAATCTCAGCATTAGGGGCCATGAAAAGAGGGAGCAGTGCATTTTGGGAACAGCATAGAACTCTGGAAAATGCAGTTTGGGAAGGGGAGGAGCCCTATGCTCTGCCCTAAACTACATTTCCCAGTATGCATTAGCACCAGAAAGCCCCAAGTAGGAGAGGAGATCGATCTGTAGCCAAACAGAATTCCAATACATTTGTTAATATTATACACTATGAGTTTTATGAACCGCAGTGGCACAATGGGTTAAACCATTTTGTCAGCTGAACTGCTGACCTGAAGATTGGCAGTTTGAATCCATGAGATGGGACAAATTTCTCCTTGTCAGCTCCAGCTTCCCATGTGGGGACATGAGAGAAGCCTCCTACAGGATGGTAACACATCCAGGCATCCCCTGGGCAATGTCTCTGCAGATAGCCAATTCTCTCACACCAAAAGTGACTTGCCGTTTCTCAAGCCACTTCTGACATGATTTTTAAAAACCCTATGATTTCTGTTCCTGGGTTATAAATGGCAGTTCCTATTTTTTTTCTGCCATAAAAACATGGCAAAAGTTTATTACACTGCAAAAACTTTGTCTTTGTGCAAGGGACATAATCCTATAGCACATTTTGCTTTGTTGAGTCTTCACCAATTTAATGACATTTCTGCCACAAAAACAAAGTTTCTGAATTAGAACAACTACTTTCAAAGTAAATTCTCCACAAATAAATAGGAAATGACACTTTCCAAGTAGGACAGATTTTCTTTATTATTAAAAAAAAGTTGTTTTAAAAAAACTTTGAAAATTTGTCAAAAATCTGTGGATAAGTTAAATGTTTTGAAATTTGGTAGGCTAACAGTGGTAAATAGTTTTACCATAGTTGCAAGTTTCACCGCAATGGCTGTAAAATAAATGAGAAAGGAGCCCCTGAATTTCCCCAATTATAGTAATTTAATTGTGTGCAATTACTGTAACAAAGTAGTAATGAACCCATTAGTCTCATTATAGTAACAAAATTTTCATGAAGTATATTTTAGAAACACTTTAGAAATGAAGCGCCAGTCCCTCCCAGTTGCATAATGTCTTTTGAACTATTCTAATGGATCGCATATCCCTAGTAATGACTACTGAAATTGGCAGACCTGCTGTGTAAACTTGTAATGTTACATCTTTCCATATTGTGTTTAACTGTTTTCACAAAATGCAGTCAATGTCTTAATAACAGATTAATGGTATTTCATCCTGTGTTTTATTTAGCCATACATTCTGAAAATGTAGAGAAGGAAATAAAGTAGGGTTGTCTCTTTTGGCTATGGCCTGTGTTCTCAATGATATTTGTTTAATTTCACATGGTCATACTCTTTGTTTTGAATACCATGTTTGATGCTCGTTTGCTTTGGAATTGGGTGGGTCATTATGTATTCATGTTTATATCTGTCTTGAGGCATTGAATGTGTTTTCTGCTTCTGTGTTTTTTGTTTGTTGGAATCTGCCCTTAATCCCCTAGGGAAGATAGGGCAGAATACAAATAAAGTCTATAATAATAATAATAATAATAATAATAATAATAATTACAAATGTTGTAATAATGGTTCTCTTTAGTGGTACCTCAGCTTCAGCAGGGTTCCAGCTCTCGGCTAAAGTTGCCATGTTTATCTGTCAAAATGGTGGTGTGAAAAAAAATATCAATAGATCTATGTCACCTTGCCCATGTGCAACTATTTGGCTTTGCAGGCAAATAGGTGAAATATTTGAGTTGAATTGATGTGGAGAAAGAAAGGATACATTATGGAGAGGAGAAAAGAAAAGAGTATGGCAAAGACCATGCAATCCTAAATTCATAAATCTTCCCAACTGAATGGACAGAGTAGTTTGTAAGCAGTAAAACTTTGAGTACAACTTGAACCACAAACTTGGCAGACTCCTCTGGCATAGTTGTGTAGTGAGTTATATGGAGATAAATGAGGATCTCAGCCTTGTGGCATTGGCACAAGCCTTTTCATCTCAGCATTCCTTGTTTAATACATTTGAGGGCCTTGAGGTTATCATTGGAAGGTGAACAGCAAGAGATCTTAATGAATTAAGGATTCTCTTTTATGGACTTTGAAGCCTGACTGTTTTTCAGAAGACATGGTGCAACTTGCTGTGACTTGCCAAGAGTGTGTCTCCAAAAAGTACCTGACTCACCATAGTTCACTATGATGAAAGGTAGAAGTACTGCAGCATTATACTAACAGATACAATTAGCACATGGTACCATGAAAAAGATAGATATTACTTTATTTTATTTTCTAGTGGCAAACTTGCCTGCAGCCCAAATACTCTTTCATTCCAATGAAATTCACATTTTTCACTGGGTTTCAATACATTTTGTAATTCTTGGTTTCTGAGCTGTTATAATTGTACACTTTGCTTTCTCAACAGCATCAAGTAGCACAGAGAGACAGAGTGGCTTTTGTCAACTTTTTAAATAATTGTTAATTTACAGATTAACATGACTAAGGGACTCATCACATGACTGACGGGATAACAGGGGAAAGGGAGGGAAAGCAGAGGGAACTGCCTTACCCTGTTCCATCTTTCCCCATCTTATGGGATGGTCAGCCAAACAACCATCCCACATGCTCACCGTGCTCTTCCCCCAGTTTCTGCTGCTTGGAGTCAGGTTACACTCAATTCCTGCAGATGTCTGCTAGGAGCGGTTTCCATGCGCTATGGAAATGAAGCCCCATGATGTCCCAATGGAAGTGCCTTAACATCATGTGATGGTCTCTGTGAGATTCCCATTGGGCTCCATTTCCTAAGTGCATGAAAATGGAGCCCAAAAATCATCTTATGAGATCCTAAGTGTAGATACATTTTTGAATGTTCATTATGTATTGGAAAGGGAATACATGAAATTAAACTCCCTTCTATTGCAACAAAAGTGTCACTTCTCATAATGTTGACAAAACTTTGTCTTCTTTTTATAGCACCTAATTTCTTTCCGTGACCATGACAGGTATTTGGAGGCCCACAGCACTAGCATAAGTTTCAGGTAGCTGTAACATTAAAATGAAAAACTCTACACTTTCAAAGCAGATAAAAGCTCATTTTTCTTACAGATGTTTCAAGATGCTTTTTCCCTGGCCATATATTATATTGCTCTAAACAAGGCCAACTGGAGGCAATGAGTGATGACTCTTTGCCTAAAGTTTAGAAACATGCTCTCAAAGTGAGAATGTTACTTTCTCAAACCATTAGCTCAATGCATCAAGAAAAATAATTTTGAATTCTTTTTACTGGAAACCCTGATCATAGTAAATCCAGTCCATTATTCTATTATGTTGAGACGATGGCAACTGAATCTAAGAAATGTGTCATGATTTGATATGGAGCTGGAGCTAAAGCAAGGCAAGGGATTTTGTCAATGATTTGAAATAGGAAGATGTGCCTGTACTACAATGAGGAAAGTCACATTTACTTTATTTATTGTTATAATGTGTGCAGGGTATTTTTTAAAAGAGTTGAAATAGGATGTATTATTGAACTTCTTTTCCTTATTTTCAAGTTGTAATATTTCTTGAGAGAAAGGAATTTTCAGTGGTCCAGTGGCTGTTTATGTCTCTTATGTCTGTGAGGCCATGAACCTGAGTTTTAGGGCCCTTCTATATGACAGAAAATGTGCAGGGGAATTCCAGTTCCATGCACATTTTCAGGTATCAAAATATTGTCTTTTTGTGGGCACATTCCCGCCTGTACTTATTGAGGGGGGAGGGGTGGTATAGCTACTGGCTACCTGTCCTTTCTCATCTCCTTTTCTGTCTTTCAAAAATGAAAGCTTATCAAGGCTGGAGGGTTCTCATGGTCCAGAACTTTTGTTTTTTAACCTGGAGTAAACCTGTAAATCCAAGTTCACTCCAAGTTATACTGGATTAGCATGAGGTGCTTCAGAAAAGAACACAGGATTGAGGCCTGTGTAGATGGGCCCTGAGTTATACAAATGCTAATGTTCTGCTAGAGGATAGGGTCCAGAAGCTAGGATGACTCCAGGACCTATGGTGGTTCATCTAAAGTTTAGATTCAAACACAGAGCAAATTCACAGAATCATTGACATTTTAACCAGCAGCTACTACTGCAATTTTGCCCCTTATACATGAAGTACCAACCACTCATACTCTCTTGGCACTCCTTTGAGAGGACGTACCATTGAGTTGCCATCTCCATTTTCCTGCATCACTAGGGTTGTTGCTATCACATTCTGATAGCATAGTGTTACCACTGTGGGCCTTTTCCATATTACAATCCCTGCCCTGCAACTTTCCTTCTGGGCAGCTCAGAATAGGTAGTTTACTTCTGGGTCATTAAGTAGAATATCATTCTCTTCATTCAGAAACAGCTTGTATTGGGTTTCTCCTGATATTTTTCAGCTTGTGTTGGGTTTCTACTGCTATCTTTCTGTCTTTTTAATAAACACATAATTTTTATGGTGTCAAGATCAACTTGTGCCCAACCTGATTTTTTCCTCTTTTGGTGGTTACCTCTATCCATACAAAGCATGTACAGTAACTGTAAAAAAATTCAATATTTTTAAACAGTTAATGAGAGTTATTTTAAAAAAAGAAAAAAAAAACAGAGGCAAATCTTGGCTAAAATGAATGCTCTCTGCTCCAATGAAGCTTATTGTTCTCCATTCAGGAGGCAAATTAATTGAAGCTCCCCAGAAAGGATGCATTGTTTGCAAAATTGTCCACATGCCTTTTGTGTGTGTTTCAGGTAGTAGAAGTGCAAGCTAGGGAAAATTAACTGCTTAATATAGCTTTTACCTTGTTATAGATTTATGTTGAACACTTTGTAAAATCACCAGTTCTCAGTTGTTATAGTATTCCTTACACTGAAGTATTTCTCACAATAAGTATTTCTAATTTGTATTATCTCCTGGCACCATTGATTTGCATGGCTGGAATAGCATACCAGACAGTCTAGTACAGAGACATCATGGACAAAAAACAAAATAAGACATGCTGTAAAAATAATTTTATTTTTCAAAATGGCCAAATTATTTTCTTTTTGCATTTTGTTTCCAATATTCATTCCTTCCTTCCTTCCTTCCTTCCTTCCTTCCTTCCTTCCTTCCTTCCTTCCTTCCCCACTCCTCTGAAGAGGAATATGTTTTCTTTCTGTTTTTCTCCATAGCTGAATGTGAAATCATTATAGCAATATTGAGGCTTCCAATTCGCAGCGCTAGTTTCATCATTTTGTGTCTGGCTACTGGTAAATGTTTCTACAATTTTGCCTGTCCCCCACGAGTAACAGAATGGGGTTTTTTTTTTTAGTGGGAGTATAGTTCAGACACAGTTCAATAAGTTGGAATGAAAGGCCTTTTGGAGAATAGGAATATCAACACAAACATCAGTCTAAATAGTACATATACTTGTGTAAGGGAATATTATATATTGCATGTCTCTAAGACGAACCAGTGTGGTGTAGTGGTTTGAGTATTGAACTACATTTCTCTAGAACAGAATTTGAATCCCCACTTGGCTGTGGAAACCCATTGGGTCAAATAAGGAAAGTCATGTACTCTCAGTCTCAGAAAACCCCATGATAGTTTCACCTTAAGATTGCCCTTAGTTGGAAATGACTTGAAGGCACACAACAATGACAATGTTTCTCACAGGATTCCAGAGAGAAATGCTCAACAATCACACACACAATACTGACAAAATATGTGTTTTCTTTCTCATTTAATTCATGGACCATTTTTTTCTTTAAAAAATACAATATTAATAAATGTCCACATTAGATTTCTGTGTATGGTTCACAGAAATCTAATTAACTTTAGAAAATAAAATGTAAAATGCATACAGATAAAAAGAGCAGAAGACAGAGTTGCTGCTCAATGTCTCCATCACTCTTGATGTAAATACTTGATTTTAGAAATTTTCAAAGATCTTTGACCCCAGCAAATGCAGCAGATTTGAATCCATTTTCTTTCATTGCCTGGGGCCAGTACTACATCTCCTGAAAGGGAGGCAAGGTGCTTAGCAGGTTTTGTGTGTGTTTTTAATTTTGGACTGTTGTGGTGAAGGGAACATTTTTCCATCCCTCTCTCTTGTTTGCTTTTTGTATTGCCTGCCCTATGCAATGAGATGTTGTGAAAATGTGAAATGACCTTTCTGGCGATGTTTGCACTTGCTGGAGCCCATCCTGCTTTTGTTAGAACAATATGCTGGCATTCTAGTGGCAAGACAAACATTCCCAACATATGCAGCTTTAGCCATTGTCACACAATGTTCATAATGCAATTATTGTAGAGAAGTGTTGTTTACTTGACTCTAACCCCAGCAGAAAACACACTAGCTAGATCTGCTTCCAGTTATCTAGATGTCAATATCATTGGTTGTATTAATTAAAGCTGTTCATAGGCAGCTCCTCCGATAGACATATTATCCTTTTACAGAAGTCCTAATATGTGGACAGTTGAAAATGTAACACAGCTTGTTGAGCAGGCATGGAAACAGATGTGTATCGCTTCTCCACAATTTTGATGTGATGTCAATTTCATGCAGATTATCAATAAGGGGGACCTCTACGGAACTCAATTATAATATGTGATGCAATCTATGAACCTCTTTTTTCCCCTAGCAGGGAAACAGACAATTCCCTGCAACTATTGGGTTGCTTTGTCTTGAACATGCTGCCAGTATTTATTTTAATTTCTTTTCCAACTGTTGCACTTTTATTATGTCCTTAAAAACAGCTTGTTGGTAATTTTAAGTAATTTTATGTAATCGTCAATGGTGGCTTAACTAGTATGGTTAATTAATTTGTTCTGTTGATAATGTGTTTGTGGGATGGTATATTGTGTCTTATGTGCATTTTAATTTTTATGATGCAATAAAGTTTGCAAGGGACAGCTGTGTCCAAAAAGTTGGCATATAGATAAGTTGGAACAGCTATGCTAAGGAGAACACCTCCAGATATTGTACAAAGAAGAGAAAGCACCTGCTTCATTTTTCTCTCTCTAGGGAATAGGACTGCCTGAATTTTCAAATTAATTCTATTTTTAAATGTCCTACAGGCTGAGTATCTCTTATCTGCCAAAATGCTTAGAACCCAATGAGATATTTTAGTACCGATATTTGTTTGTTACATATAATGAAATGTGTTAGTAATGGGATCCCAAGTTTATGTTCATAGCAGCTTAGAAGTACCCACTCCCCCCCCCGCCCCGTAACATGATTGGAAGAGTGGGTGGATGTAAGGATGGATGGGAACACAGCACAGATAAAGCCATCTGATGCTAGGAGAAAACGAACTGTAGGATAGCAACTGTAGGAATGGAATGTAGCCAGTAGAAGGCGATGGGATGGGTGAATGATATACACAGAGGTTTGGTGGGAAACCTTCAGACCTATCTTCTTCTGACTGTGGTAAGACAGAATAAAGCTATATCCAAAGATTGGCCTTTGTGAGCGTTTTTGTTCCAAGAGCTTCCAGGTCCTTACACATGAACCTAATTTATGTTTCATATACACCTTATACAAAAGCCAGAAGGTAATTTAATGCAATTTTATGTGTGAAAAAAAGTTTGTGTATATTAAAATAGCAGAAAGCAAAGATATCATTTTCGTGGCCACCTACATGGGCAGGTTTGGATTTCTGAATATTTCAGATTTTAGAATTCTGGACAAGGGATGCTCAACCTACTCTAAGTCATTTATTTCATCATTATGAATATTGTTGATACTATCTTTTTAAAAGGTAAAAAACCCTTCTGAAATGGTTTTCATTCAGCAGTAGAGTGCTGACACAGCACTTAATTTCAAAGTAAATTGTTTCAAGGTTCATCAGAAATCAGTAAAACTCATGACTCTGAGTTTTACTCATAGATATGAGTTAACATAGACCAGGATAGACCAAGTGCAGGTAATGAGCAACATGCATCCCCATACACCACTTTTTCTCTACTCCCAAATTATTTTTGGAATTTTGGAAAAAATTATCGAGGGTGGGGAACAGTCAACCGTCATTTGTAGAGCAATAGACCAAAACTCAAATAAGTCAAAATGTGGTCTTAAATTCCAGAAGTAGAATTAAATGCTCATTTTAGCTAACTTTTTTCCAAAAAAGTGGGTGATGTGGTCCACCAAAGTTCTATTTTTTTTTTGGAAGGGGGGGAGTCGAGAAGCTTCAAAATCCCAATAGAAAAATGGAATGTTTTCTCACTCTTTCGTTGTAATCTATATAAAAATTAATTAAAATCCTAATTACAAAAATTAATAAAATTCTAATTATAAAGAGAAAAAATAAATGTAATAATAGAGTAAAATAAAAAAGAAGAAAAAATGGAATGTTAAAATTTACCAGCTTTTAAATTTTAAAACAATTAGGCTTCAGCTCAAAGAAACCCATTCACTCAGCATACCAAAGCATCTGTATCCACTACTTTCTCCATTTTGCATGCATTCCCACTGCTGGAACTACTAGGACTTCCATGCAGGTCCTTGAGTTGTTAACCTTGTGGCAGAAGCTCCTTTCATCCTTTTTGCTTTACAAGATTGCTTTATCTACTTCCTCAGAGAACTTCATCCTAAGTGAGTGCCTCAATAATCCTTAATAAAAGAGTTTCCCGAACCCGGACTTAATTTTTTCCACAGAAATGCAAAATGAAGCTGCAGAGACTCTTCCATGTTACAAAGACTGACTTCACAGCATGACATGGGCTTTTTGAAGTTGCATTGTTTCACAAGTCAAAGCCTTATAGTGTGCTAACTTGGGATTTATTTTGATAATTTGTACATTATAAAGATAACATGTCTTTTTACTTGTAATTCTTGTTATTTTATTTATGTTTATTTTAGGGGATAAAAATAAAATAATACAATCTTATATACATACATACATATGCACTAATTGTTAGACTTTCAATTTCTTTAATTGAGAGACCAATACTTACAAACATTATTGGCGTGCATATCTCCACATTTGGAAAAAAGACAGTTGTGTGCAAATATGTTTTTCTGCAGATTGTTTTTGTGGAACTATAGAAACCATGACAAAACATACAGTTAGGTGTTTGTTGTTTTGACCTCACTGTGATATTTAGTGATATAGCAAGCAAATCCTTGCAATACTATCTCACCATGCTGAGACAGCTTGGCTTGACTAAAATCATGGTACCATGAAGTTTCTTATCTCCCTATCTGTTTTTCCTCTCTGTGTTCTGGTCTAGTTCATAAGAGAGGGTAGCTGAGATGCATTATAGATATATGCTTACAAATTCTTTTTTGGAGTTCATGTTGAAGGAGTAATAGTTTAAAAACTCAATTCCTCTTGTTGTAGCTTCAGAGAATGTGGCTCAAATGCATAATTTATTCATTTATTTAAAATATTTATATGCTACCTTTCAGGTCTAGGGTCCCTCAAGGCAGTTCGTATAACCAATGTTTTAAAAAGAATACTTAAACACTAACTATTGCACAAACCGTACAACTGGATACCAAAACCAGCATCTCAAACATCTTTCAGGAAGTGGGTCTCACGATGTTGAGGGGTTTTTTCCTTTCTAAATGAATGACCAAATGCAAAAGAGGATAAGATTCATTTCTCTACCTTTAACAATAGTATAGAAAAAAGACATTGGTGACAGGTATTATAGATCACGCTGCTAGGTGTTATGAAAATAACATTGCAGAAACTGGATCACCTTCACATATACTTGGAAAAAATGCATTTATTTACAAATAATAAAAGTTCATATTATACCAACTGCAATAGGCATGGGTAAAAATTCAATTTAAGAGTACAAGTTACAATATTGAGGTCCCTGTTATTTCACAATAATGATCCATGTCGGTGTGTGAAAGATTATCTATATATTCGTCTTTCTCTCAGTATGGTAGAATGATAGATAGAAATAAGGCCATCAGATTACTTATGGAATACTTTAAAAGTGGTTCTTACATATCCTTCCTTCCTTTTTTGCTTGTTCCTGTGATTTCTCACCCCATCCATATTCATGTGTTTATATGTTTCCTTTGTATGTTGCAACTGATGAAATGTTTTAAAGAAATAGCATGATCCTATATGGCTTTTTTGGATGGCAGTGTTAAAACTCAGCGATAATATTTAATGAAATAGTGTGACCCTTCTTGAGGCAGCACCTAGGACTGCACTTCTGACGACTACTACTTCTGGCGGAATTAGCATGTGAAGTCACCTGAATATCATAAGACCTACTTCAGAAGTGTTATTTGCTATTGGAGAAGACTGCAGTAGGAGATCATAAGAAATTTCCAGTTCCGTTGGCGTGGGTCTTCGCCCATGAACTACACAGCAATATGATGCAATTGTACTTTAAGAACATTCATCTGACATTGGGGGTTGCATTGGAGGGGACTGGAGTACTCCATCATTCTGTGAAAGGGACATAGAAAGTGACAAGTTTGAAAAAACTTTCCCTATCCATGGACATTCACCATGTGATCAGAAATTGAAGAATCAAGGTCTCCAGTTGTGTGTAGTGCCTCCATGAAGAGACTTGTCACTCTCCATGAGAAAAGTATAATAAAAATAAAAGTAGAATAGCTAGGGCTAAACTATCCCCATTTCATGTGCTTGATAGAACATGCTTAGAAAACAACAGTGTAGGGCTAGTGTCTCTGCATAAAATTTTCAGACTCCTATCATAACTAACCTGCATTATAAACACAATCAAAGCTCTGAAATTGATTCAGAGTTTATTCCTCAGGGAATCTGTATGAGGCATATGACAAGAAGTAGACTGGATTTTGATATGATAAATTATGTTAAAATAAATAATACACTAGATATGTGGAATAAAAACAAAATGGGGAGGTAGAAGGAGGGTGCTGTACATATTCCAGGACTTTCTTAGTATCATTATGCCATCAGTTGAAGATGTGTTTTCTTTTTTCTTTAAAAAGACATACAGACATTGTTGTGCATTTTCATATAGCATTTCCTATTCATACATATATTATTCATACATATTTTGTATATTGCGTATACTTTCCACATCTCTGCTACTATATGTATGTTTGAAAGCTACCTTTACTATAAATGTGTGTTTTACTTTATTTTTCCCCATTTCATGAATGTACTTCTGTTGTTGAGAGGGCAACTGTGTAGGAGAGCTATGATCATCCACCACACTACTGTAGGATACAAAGGAAACTGTGTGCACTTATCATTGTCATAACAACTGGTTTGACATTCTGGGTGGGGATAAGATAAAGCACTGCATTTAAAATGAAAATTCACTTGGATGAGTAAGTGGTATTTAAAAACTACATGGTGGCTTCTGGAATCACTAGTATGGGGCTCAGAAGAGTAGGGCTTTTGTGTTTTTCTGTATTTTTGTGCACTTATTTGGTGAATAGTTTAATATATGTCATATTGGATTTGAGTATGGATTTCATTGCACAACTACACCCTTGAAAGATAGATTGAGAAATAAATATTCAAAAAAACTCACACAAAAATTGGTAGGAAGGCAAGAAATTGAGCAAGAAACGGTTTCTTACTAATTTCTACTTATGTTGCTCCCAAATCTTACTTATGGCCTTATCACATGAAGCATTTTCCCCATAATAAAAAACTTCATCTCAATTTTGAGGACGAAGAGGCACGGAGTTCCTCGTGACTTTTGTCTGTCATCCATTGCCCCTTGTACTTAAAATAGAAATGAAGTCTGCTGAAAGGAAGGAGTTCAGAACACGGGTGAATAATCATTTTCTGAGCCCCTGGTGCTCACAAGAACCATCACTAATGCCAAAAAACACATGGGATGGGATCTGACAGATTTGCCCATGTTTATTTGTTTCAGTGACATGAATAGGCATTCCTCACCACTTTGCCGTCACTGCACTTTCTCCTTAATAGCAATCTGTGCTCAAATTAATGCTCTTCCTAGCTTTTTAACATAACTTTTAAAAGGGGTTTGGGAGCTGTGGGGGAAGGGGGTGGGATTCCCACAGTTTTCCAGACTAATTTAGTTCAGAAAACTGTGGGAATGGTGTCTGGACTGCAGTAGTGGGTTTATCCTGCACTTTCCAAGAAGGCAAGGAATAAATCCACTAATTAATTCTCCACAAACTAGGGTTTTCCTGATGAATTATGTGTGGAGGTCAGTGCACAGCTGATCAACACACAGGTGAATTAATTGTGGGTTGCCTAGAATGTCATCTCCCCCTCGATGGGCTGTCACCTTGTCATGGTGAGGGAGCTTGTGTGTTTCAATGAACCTGTGGGCACAATGACTGTGGCCGCAGGGGAGATCCCAGATCAAGCACCATCCGAAGACCCAAAGACCTTAATGGTGGAGCAGGCGGAGGATAACATGGTACATGTTACAATGATCGTGAAGGCAGAAGAAGATTGAGAAGCCACAGTCGTCATGTTAACTATACCACTAGGTGGAACCTCACTCTATGAAAACTGTGTGTTGATCAGCTGTGCACTGACCTCCACACATAAAAGAATTCACGCACAAGCATCTTCCAAGAAAAATAAAAACAAACCAACAAAAGTCCCATGGCAATCAGAGAGTGGTGACGGGGCCAGGACTGTGAAATCTGGGAGCCACTAGTTACAGACTGGCACATGGGCGGTGGATATGGACAGTTCTTCTACCTCAAGGTCTGAGGCAGCTGAGTTCAGCAGCTGTATCCATGACTGAGCAGACCTTTTAAAGATCCACTCTGCTCACCTCACACAGGGAAGGGGCTAGAAAAGGTGCCCTAAACATAGCCTGCTTCTCTTATCCCTGACTGGACTGTCGAGTCCATTGGGGTCACCACCCTGTGGCCAAAAAAGAAAAAAAAAGAACTTTGGAACATGGAATGTATGGACACTGGTGGACAACACTGACAGTGAATGCCCCAAATGCAGAACTGCTTGTGCACATTCAGAAGAAGACTTACAAGCTACTCTAAACACGTTCTCAGAAGCATACAAGAATCTTGGCCTGTCATTGAACACTGAGAAAATCAAAGTCTTCTTCCAGCAGTTGTCGCACCTCAGAGTAGAACCACCTTGCTTAAGACACCAAAGAACACACCAGCAGTTGTCTTTGTAGTTTTATTTAAAAGAAAAGAAAAAAGTTCAAAAAGCAAAAGTATATTTCAACAGATCAATCCAAGCTAACATAGGCAAACAAGATCCATGAAGACACAGGCAAGGCAAAGTCCCTTAAGTGTATGACAAAGTCCTAAAACATGAACATGAAAGGCAACAAGATAAATCCCAAAGTCTCTTGGTTAAAGTGTGAAGTTGCTCTGACACCGAGGCACATTCAAACAGTCTGTTTAATACTCTTGGTCCAGCATGAAAGTGTTCCTATGGCCTCGGGCCTCTCTCTCTCACCTCCCGGCGATCCTGACACTCTTTTGCACTTTCAATTCCAAGCTATCAGCCCTATCTAAATCACCGGCCCCATCCAGGTCAAATCCCTTGTTAGCTGTCTGAAAACTATCCTCCCTTTGTACATCCTCCCTTCCATCATAAGGCACCTGGCTCTCAGTCTCAGTAGCTTCACTTTCCCCAGCGTCAACCCTTGTTGTGGAAAACAACTGAACTTCTGCCCCCTGATCCTGGTCTTCCTCGTCTAACAGAGGAACATCCTTGCCTCCCATCTGATCATCCCCATCAGAATCACTGATACCATCACTCTGTGATTCCAGCTGAGTCACAACACCAGTCACCAGCCAACCCCTCTCCAATGCCAGAAATACAGTTTAATGTATTTCTAAAAATATGTTGACCATTTCCGCTACCTTGGCAGCCACCTCTCCACAAAAGTCAACATTGACACTAAAATACAACACCGCCTGAGTTCTGCGAGTGCAGCATTTTTCCAAATGAAGCACAGTGTTTGAGAACCCGGACATCTGTAGGGATACCAAGGTGCTTGTTTATAAAGCTACTGTCCTCCCAACCCTGCTATATGCCTGTGGAACATGGACAATCTAGAGACGTCGCATGCACCTCCTGGAACAATTCCATCAGCTTTGCCTCTGAAAAATCCTGCAAATCTCTTGGGAAGACAAATGTCAGCATGCTGGAAGAAGCAAAGACCACTAGCATTGCAGCGATGGTCCTCCATCATCTACGCCCTGGGCCGGCCACATTGTCTGAATGCCCGACCACCATCACCCAAAGCAGTTGCTCTACTCTGAACTCAAGAATGGAAAACAGAATGTTGGTGGACAAGAAGAGATTCAAAGATAGGCTCAAAGTCAACCTTAAAAACTGGCATAGACACCGAGAACTGGGAAGCCCTGGCCCTTGAGTACTCCAGCTGGGGATCAGCTGTGACTAGCAGTGCTGTAGAATTTAGAGGCACAGGGACAAATGGAGGGCGAAAGAGAGAAAGGTGCCAAGAAGAAGGCACTTCAAGCCAACCCTGACCGGGACCACCTTCCACCTTGTGACCGATGCCCTCACTGTAGGAGAACCTGCAGGTCAATAATAGGGCTCCACAGTCACCTACATACCCACCACCATACATTGACCTTGGAGGACAATATTACTTGGACAACAAGGGATCAGGTAACTGAACAACTGCCTAGAATGTAATCTGGACAGCCCCTTTTTTATTTCAGAAGTTTCCACAATAAAGGGGCTGTCTGGATGTGCCTCCTGTCTTCCTCCTTCACTCCCATTCTTCCTTCCTTACCCACTTTCTTTCTTTTGTCTCTCCTTCCTTTCTTTCCACCCACTCAGACAGAACTTGAAATGGCATCATTGGAGGTCAAAAGGCATGATTTCCTTCTTTAGACAGACAGTCTCCCTTACGTCTCAAGGTCCATGTGATGAGCTGTGTGTATCTCCCTATCAACCCAAGACATGTAGCTCTCCTCATGTGGTTGGATTTTATTTATTCACTTATTTCATTTTGGGTATTTCTATCCCATTCCTTCTCAGCCCTCGAAAGGGGACTCGGGATGGCTTGCATTTGGCAGCAATTCGATGCCACTACATATAACAGAGCAATATAATAACAATTTAAACAATAAATAAAACATTCATTAAAATAGTAAAAAACAGTATTAATAGCTGTATCACCATTCCAGTCAATTCCATATCCAATTCCATGTCCAAAGTGCTATCTATGTCTGATGTCCAAAAGCCTGGTCCCAGAACCATGACTTCAGTTTTTTCTCAAATAACAGGAGGGACGGAGCCGATCTTGCCTCAGTGAGAAGCGAGTTCCACAGGCAGGGGGCCACAGCCAAGAAGGCCCTGTCTCTCATCCTTGCCAGACGTATTTGCAATGCTGGCGGGAGCGAGAGCAGGACTTCCCCAGATGATCTTAAACTGCGAGGTGGGACATAGAAGGAGATGCGTTTGGACAAGTAAACTGGGCCAGAACCATATAGAAAATTTTATATAATTATCTGCATTTTGAGAAAGAATGCAAGGTGTCCTGAAATATTAAGATGAGTGTTGATTTCCAACTATAACTGACATTTCTGTAATCAGAAATTTTAAGATATCAAAAGTTATGTCTATTAGGCCAACTGCTTCAAGATCCATCATTTTCTGAGCCATATGCAATTATAAATAGATGTAGCTACAATTAGAAGTATGGATTTGGACCCTAATGAAAATTGCACAGCAGTTCGAACAAATCGTTAGATTTGTGACTCTTCAGTCTCATTAATTCCAGCAAGACTCAGCTATTTTGGACCTAGGGGCTCTAACAATTTTTTTGCAATGCATTGGGCATCTAATGCTAGACATAGAGCTTATAATTGTAAAGGTATGGGGGAGTGTCTGCGTCAATAACCAATTCAGGCACTTTTATGAAATAGGTATCTTATTGTTCCATGTAAAAGCTAATTATTAGCTGATGTGACAAATGTGCCACCAAATGGGAAAATCCTGAACTAGTAAAGCTATTCTGATAATAGATTTCTTACCTTGAATAGAACACCTAACACTGCACTTTCAGACAAATGCATTTATACTATTCCATTTGATTTTCTTCTTGTCCCCTCTCTGTGTTAACTCAGGACTATTTTGAGGAAGCATTTCAGAAACACAAAAATGTTGGAGGATGAAAACGTAGTGGAAGGAGTGAGGATTTCCAGTCTCTTGGTAGTCCTATGATCACTCTTTTTGGCAGGCAAACTATGTGAAATGTGTATGTGTTTTATATAAGGGATAGAATTTCACTGTGCTGTTGTATAAAATTGAACTTGATCCTTACAGACTTTGGTATCCATAGAACAAAGATCCCACAATATACTTTATATTTTTATAATGCAAAATGGGGGAAATTTGAGACAGAACAGTCTTTTGAATTAATGGATAAATTCAAATTGACACAAATCAGACATACCAGCAATTTAGTTATCACTACCATAAGGTCCCTTAGGACCCTTCCAAACAGGCCCTATATCCCAGGGTCTGATCCCAGGTTTTTTCTTTATCCCAGATTATCTGGCAGTGCAGATTTATATAAACCAGTTTAAAGCAGAAAGCCTGAGATCAGATCCTGGGATATAGGGTCTGTCCGGAAGGGTCCTAATTTGTTCACTCTTGCATCTCTTTTGAGACATTCATCATTTTTTGTGTTTCTGACCATAATTATTATTGGGTATTCTTCCATTTAGTGAATTCAACTGTGCACATGAGCACTGAGAGATTTTGGAAAGAAGACAGATAATTAGCTAGTTGGCATGCAGAAGTTGAAAACATAATGCTTCCAGGGAAAACAATACCCCTAAAGGCATGGATTAATTTATTAGGAAAAATTGGAGCTGGTTGCAATTTGGAAATAGTTGGATGAATTAAAAAAGGATTGGATGGAAGGTGTGTAGAACAACAACTTTTATAGTTAAGTACATGTTGAATTCATTAGGCAAGAATTCATACACGTACTAGCTAGAGCTACATTCTGTTTTCCAGAAGAGATGGCTACACGCCATTAGCCTTAATTGTAGATTATGAAAATTACTTTTTTTAACTTTGTCCATACTGAGATATTCATAGTAACGACAAGAGCAGATATATTATGTGACTCATATTCTATATAAACTACCTTTTATATTCATTGATGAAGCCAGTATTGCAGCACAAATTAATTTATAGGCCATCCAGTTCTTAACCTGCCACCACACTTGAACTGCACTTCCATTCCCTCTTATATCATCCACATGATCTACATTGCCTCCACATTCTATCTGCACACAAATAATATCACATATATTTGAAAATGACAACAAAACCCATCACCTTTTTGTTCACTCTGCCAGCATCGAGTGTATTCCACACAGTAGAATATCAAGGCATTTTGTGACAAGGCAACTGAAGAAAAAAAATGCACATTCCTACAGTATATCAACACATCCCTACCACATTAGCTTTGAAGGGTATTCTGTGTATGTGTGTGCCTGCATTGCAATAGTTGTTTATTTATGTCAAGATTTATATCGCTCTGCTTTGTTCTATGCAAAACAAAACTGAATGGTGGAAGAGATCTTAGGCCTTGGCAAATGGTATATAAATTTCAATGAAAAATCATTAGTCATATAAAGCCTGCACAATCTCTGAAAGCAAAGTGGTGAACTTTATTTCTTTTTCTTTAACTAACAGGGTCATGATTCAATTGGGAAGGATATTTTTTTGCAGCCCAGTTCCATTCATGTTTACTCAGAAATAAGTCCCACTGAGCTCAATGGGACTTGCCCTTTGATAAATATGTTTAAGTTTGTGAAAGTTTCAACAGATTAAAGAGGTACTTTAAAAAATGATTGTCAATGGGGAAATAGTTAATAAGATTAGCACTCTTTAAAGTGAAATCAGTATAGATATGCTAGGGTAAAATGCAGCATGGGTAACTGACCCGAGAAAATCGATACAATAGACCACTCAATTTACCCATTGTAAGATCCCTTTTTAGATTTTAGGTGAACTGTTTGTTTTGTTGCTAACTCAAGACCTTTGGCATCCATGTTTGTTCACCCACATGATCATAGTTACAATGGGTTCTTTGATCAGATGCACTTAAACTGCTGTGATTTGAAAGAAGACTGCTGATTTCCTTATTGACTTTGATGCAGTGCCATGGCAGGCAAAATGAGAAAGAAAAAGCCATTCCAAGCCAGTTTGGAAGAATATCTAATTAGTTTCATTAGGGCAGTTTCAATCTCACACAATCCTAATTAGTAAATTGCTGAACGGGTCTTGAGTAGATGAAGTTTGTATGCTTATTTTGTCATTTAAATAGTTTAGTGAGTCTAGTGAGAAATGGTTACACTTTGCTTCCACTTTTCTAGGGCACCTTTGATGTTTGTGATATTTTTTCATAATATCCAAATTCTCTAACTATCCCCCAGGTTGTATCTACACTACCATATAATCCAGTTCCAAGCAGTTAATCTGGATGTTATATGACAGTGCAGATCTAGTCCCAGATAGCTTGATTTATCCCATTCAGGATTTGCAAGCAATTCCTCTTTCATTATTTGATACTTACTCATGGAAATCCATTCCAGCATCTTTTGAATTCAAAAACAGTTACTACTGAAATGTAACTGCTCGTTCCTAATTCTCTAACACACTGGTTATTAGGCTGTGGAAAGCTTCAGAGCTCAATTTTGTAATTCAGAGAATTATATGAGTAATTCATCCAAATCTCCAAATTCCAAATTGGACCAGAAGTGCCCGAAGCATTAAGAATCAAAACAGAAGCCTCCAAAATGTTTCAGAGAGATTAGTAAAGATTTGTTGCTTCTGAGAGTTTCAAGATGTGGTCGTTTTTTTCAATGTAACATACTCCTGTTGTCTGGGGTGGATGGGGCAAGGGGGTTGATGTAATTGACAATGGCAGCATGCTGTTTGTTTCCTTGTCATCCAATCAGAAGAAGAACCAAGTAGAAAGTCAATCACATGGCTTTCTGCAAAGCTGGTGTCTGCCCCTCAATGTCTGTGTTTCTTTGTGAAGTTAGTAGGAGAGAGAGAAAGATGTGTACTGCTTGTTGTGTATTTGTTAAAACTTAAACTAGTAGCTTTTTGATAATTATGTTTCTCTCTGCCCCATCATATTCCACCTATAACCTTCCTCTGTTGAAATTATCCAACTCCAAGCTTATATTTTCCAAATTCCCATACTCCCTCTCCAAACTCTACATCCCTGACCTTCTCCTCATTTCCGAAATCTTTTTTTTATCAGCTTACTATGTGTGCTTATTGCTTATAAGTCTCATTGATATGAAAGAGATTTAGGTTAATCGCATGTGCTTTGATTGAAAAAAAAATCTTTAAAATCGGTGGTTAGACGGATTGTTCTGAAACTTGGCAATTTGAGGGGATACCACTTGTAGTTTTTAAAAAAATGCTTTTTAATTGAAAAAAGTTTTTAAAAATCATGAAAATCAATAAATGAATTAATCTTTCTGAAACTTTGTAGAATTGATTCCCTGCTTATGTTTTCCCATTGTGCAGAAATTCAAGGGGATACCTCTTTGAGGATTTTTTTAAAAAAATATTTCCAAGAGTGTTTAAAATTCCTAAAAATCAGTGGATGACCAAAACATTTCAAAATTTGACAGGCATAAAGTTGTAAATGATGCCTACAAGTGTGCCAAATTTTATCTTGATAGCTTTAAAAATTATGGAGAAAAAGGCCTCTAAATTTTCCACTTTGCCGCTAATGGAGCAAATAACAAAACAATTTCAAAGCTTCAGAAATTTGGATTACAAGTAGAGATCCCTTTGAATCTTTATGAAACGAAGTGGTGGGCCACCAATTCTCCAAGAATGAACTGCTAATCAGATTTCAACTGCCTTGCACACCTCTACTGGTTATCATCTCTTATAGTTTGTTTTCCATTGGTCAACGGGAAATAATGTAATGATCTATGTGAATATGTATATTATATATCTGTGCGCAGATTGTTTGTGGAGGCAGTGAAGATCACCAGAATGTTAAGGAAAGGGCTGTAACTATAATACAGGTATCAGTATATATGTGTTGAGCTTATAGAAAAACAAGAGATAAAGAAAAACTTCAGGCTGATATGAGCCCAACTTGTGTCTCTGGTCCACTTTTACACTGCAATTTAAACTCCAAATTATCTGCTTTGAATGATTATATGGCACTGTAGACTCATATAATCCTGCTCAAAGCAGATAATGTGGATTATCTGTTTTGATAATTTGAAATATATGGCAGTGTAGAAGGGGCCTAAGCTATAAAAAACTGCCCACAGTTGGGGGCCTTTCCAGACAGGGCTTTATCCCAGGAGCCTCTGCGTTTAAAAAAATGTGGATGTTCCTGGGGCCCTGACCACACTCACCCCAGAAAGAACACGCTTTCTGGGGTGGGTATCCTGATGTTGCACTGCGACTCCCCCCCCCCCCCCTTCTCCTGGCGTGTCGTTTGTATGCGCCAGGAGAATTTGGCAGCCATTTCATGGAGGCAGGGTGAATTATTTTGCTTTTTTTGTTGTGTTTAGGGTGGTTTCTGGGGAGAGGGTTGGGATTCCCACAGTTTTCTGGGCTAATTTAGTCTGGAAAACTGTGAGAATAATGTCTGGACTGCAGTATTCTTCAGACCAGACACCGGAAGTACTGAGTGTATCCCACACCTGCCAAGAAGGTGTGGAATAAACAAACTATCAAATTAATTTGCCACAAACCAAGGTTTTCCTGATTTGTGGTGAATTAATTCTGGGTTGCCCAGAATGTTCTCTGGACAGCCCCCTTTTTATTGCGGAAGTGTCTGCAATAAGGGGTTGTCTAGGCTGCCCTGAGTCTTATTGACCATTTGGGATCAAAATTCAGCCTCTAAAAATTGAGGGCTAGAATATGTAAGGAGTGACACTAGAAGGGTATAGGTGGCACTAACGAGTATTGTCTAGATGGGAATGCTTGGCATGTTTCACACTTTCCTGTAAATAACTAAAAACACTGAGCATACTTTATTTTACTGTCACCTTTCCTGAAATTTTAAAGTTGTGTATCATTTTTAGGAGAGTTTAATTATGATCTTTAAATGTTGCAAGTGCTGGATGTAGCTGCTGAGAAATCAGTTAGTGATGCTTAAACCCATTCAAAGAATTTCCCTTCCCAGAGTTCTCTGTGGAAAAGGAAACAAAGTTATTTCTTAGTTGAAATGCAGAACTGTTCTCCCGGTATTTCACATTAAGAACCCCTATGGATATTCCTAGATGTTCTGCTGTTTTAAAATAAATATCTGTTTTCTGTAATGATTTGGAAGCTTTGTTATAGTAAATTGGAATCAAAGGGGCAACCACTTGTATGCTAATGCATTCTGTTTCCTGTCAAGTTGGAAGCAGAAAAAGTCAAGGAGAAACTCTTGAGAAAGCACAACAGATGCTATGTTTCTCCTGGTGTCTGATTTTTTATTTTATTTTATGGGTTATTTTTTGCAAGCCATCTGATGTAGTTCACGAGTGTTAACAATAACACTGCCACCAAACAGATGCCTTGGAGGCTGCATGTCTATAGTTCAACTCTTAACACACACTATTGTTCAGCGTGTCCTATACCCCCAATTTAAATTAATATGGAAAGGGTGAGATAAGAATGAAACAGGTACAGCTGGTTAATATGCTTTCCCTTTTACTGCCACGGAGCTATAGACAACAGTCTTAGAATAAAGAGTGTATATGCAGCCAGCTGTGGCAAGAAGGAAAAGCTCTGTGAAGACAATACAATAGAATATGTTAATCTCAAAGCAATGGATTTGAACAGATAGTGAGGACCAGTGACAAATGGCAGTTGGCACTTCTAAGCTTGTGACATAGGACAGACTACAAGGTCACTCAAGCATCAATGAAGATTTCACCAAGGGATTTAAATGAAGGAATCTCCCATAGATACACTGGAAACTCAAACTGAGTTTCCATCCATACTGACCGTTAATGGGTTGTACGGGTGGTAGTCTGGGGATCCAAACAATGTCTGGGGCTAATGCAATTTAACCTGGAATAAACCTGGAAATTTAGACTTATTCAGGATGGAAAGTTCTAGACCTTCCAGAAAGGTCCACATCTTCCCAGGTATGGACCCTCGGGGACTGTCTCTTGAGATCACCATGCAGTGCCACTTTCCCCTCCCTGCCCCCGTTTCATCCCAAAATTTACTGTAAATGCCTCAGGAGGCATGAAGCTCCGGGTACATCAACATTATGTGTCAGGAGCTTTGGAGAGAGGAGAGGGAATCCTCTCTCTTGAGCTCTTGGCATCATTTTGACATGACAGGAGATCTAGAGAAGCCTCACGCCATGGTGCTAAAAGGTTTACAGTAAGTTTGGAGGGTCGAAGTGGTGCAAATGGAAAGAAGGGAGCCAAGGGTCATAGCCACCATGCTGATTATGAATTAGCACGGGTGGGTATCTGGCCACCACCACTCCAGAAAGGAAAGCTTTAATTTCCCCCCAAAATGAGACTTGTTAATTCAAGTAGAATTGCTATTTTAAATGCTGATTCCTCTTGCATTTGGGCCAGTGTGGAAGAGCCCTGAGTTTGCATCTACACTGGCTGCATTATGCTCTGACTGGCAACCAGTATGGAGTTTTGCCAGAAAAAGCAGGCCAAACTCTGTGTAGCACCACTTTGGTGTCCAGATGGTCTAGCTTGGGTGAGACTGCATCAACCCTGCTGAGCCATCTTCTCTGTGTCTCCACTGCTGATCCCCATTGGCAAAGGAAAAAAAAAGGCAGATTCATTTTTTAAATATAAGAACTAATTATCAGGGTCAGCCCTAGTAATAGGCAGTCATCATGGAAACTATCATAAAATTAATTAATTAACTAAATAAAAGTATTTCCCTCTTTAAAAGAATTTGGCTGACGGTATTAGGCATATTGAATTCAGCGGGTTGGTTCATAGAAGAACCAGAAAGGTCCTTCATCATAAATAGCAAAGTGACAGGTTCATTTGGCAGTCCTGAAGTGCTGAATGGTAAACACTTCAGCACTGCATTAACCTAAAGCTAGATTCAGCTGTTTTTTTTTTATCCAAGCCAGTTGTGAGATTTATGAGCAGCAGATGGTCTTGGCAGGTACAGGAGACATCCAGATGCACTCTTGCTTCTATTGACCCTAAGCTTTGCCATTTCTGTATCAGAGGTAAAGGTGAATTTCTGTCAAACACTTTTCCAGGACTGTAAGCCATATGGACTTTATAAAGGGATGACTTGGCCCAAGGTTCCAATACACACAATGAAATATCCTAAACCAGTTTATTTCTTATTAACACATTCAGATTAGGGAGGCTGAAGAAAATATTTTTTCCATCTTTCTCATATCTTGGATGTGGTCTATAAAAGTGTTAAGGTGAAGTGGTTCTGTCAGCACCATTTCCATCTGTGCCTTTTCCTTTCTGAAAAGACAAAGCTGTGACTAAGGCCCATTGCAATGCCATATAATGCCGTTTATACATTGAACTGCATTCTATGGCATTGTAGACACACATATAACGCAGTTCAAAGCAGATGAACTACACAACAAAACTTCATTATATGGCAATGTAGATGGAGCACAAACCCTACTCTTAGCATTAATAATAAACGATAAAGCTTTATTTACATCCCACCCATCTCCCCAAGGGAACTTGGGGTGGCTGAGTCCAAAAGGAAAATTTCCTCCTAAAAGATTTTCTAATCTGATCTAAGAGAATGGGAATACTGAGTGTAAAGTGTTTGTGTGAATCTATATTCTCTCAGAAAGGATTTTAATGTATGTTTTATGACTGCCTTCTTTTAATGTTTCCTTTATTGTAAGCATGCATTTAAAGACTAAACAGGAAGAGTTTAGTCTAAGAAATTACATTCTAATGATGGTATACTGGAATGTATCTGAGTTTTCTTTAAAAAACACACACATATATATATATATATATATATATATATATATATATATATAGTTGCTAGGCAGAGAGACAGCAATTATCTCTCTGTTAGGAATATTACCTATTCATTCCACAAGTACTGAAGAAATTTGATGTATAGCAAGGGGAGGGAAAAGATACTGTAATGAATGTAATGGATTTGGCACACAAATGAAAGCTTTTTCTATGTTGAAAAGATGAAATCATTATATAATTCATTTTTTTAAAAGGCCAATTTGTAGGAAAGCAGAAAATGCTATGACGTTGACCTGGTTAATATGCTGACCAAGATATCCACTGGAGAGACACAGATTCAGGGAGTTATACTCCCACATCTCCCTCGACTGCTTGATGGTCACTCAGTATAATTTCATATTTACTAAATGGTGAAAACAGATTAAATAGGCTGTCCATCCTTTCTTTCTTTTTCTTGTCATTATTTTGAATTTGGTGTATTGAACCAACAGGCTATTACTGCAGAAGGAAAGCAAGCAAACAGGGAGAGAGAAAAGATTTTTTTCTCTCTCAGCACTTCGTTGCTCTCACCTTACTGGGTTGGATTGAGAATATTTTTTTTTCCTTTACAAAAAAAATCTTTTCAAACCTTCCATCATCATTGATTCAGAGTCCAATTGATTCATTGTCAATCTGGGCTGATGACGATAGTTAGCTTCACTCTGCAATATGCACTTTATTAAAAGTGGGAGGGGGGAGAGAAAAAGGCAACAGTTCTCACTGTTGTTCTAATTTGAGGGAGGGTCCTTTGGATAAAGGAGTTAAAGATCTGCTTATCTAAATCTATTGCCACTAAAACGTAAATACAATATATAAGATTGATTTAAGGAAGGGGCATGAACACTAGTAGAATAGAATAGTGAAAAATATTGTCTCTGTTTTGATGTACATGTTAGCATGTACAATAAGTTCCTGCTATGGGGCCCATATTTTTAGAGAGCCAAACAATGTATACAAGTATCTCCTACATAGAATCATAAAAGCTTAGAGTTGGAAGGATCCATAAAGGTGATTTGTTATCTAGCTTTGCTGTCTTGCTCAGTCCTGGACTTACCCATGAGGAGACCTGCAGCCACAACCCCATTCTAGCCAGCTGATCCAGCAGCCTCCAAGGAGAGAACATAAAAGGTCTGACCTAGAGGCCTGGGAGAGCTTTGTTGGAGCCTGCTGCAGGAGAGACCCTGAGGCTTGAGCATTTGTTATCCAGCTTTGCTGTCTTGCTCGGCCTTGGGCTCACCCATGAGGAGACCTGCAGCCAAACCCTCATTCCACCTTAGCACTCCTGCACTTTAAGATCTTGTGTTTTAAAATTGTGGCACCTTTACCCTAATCCTGTACCTTTCTAACTAGCACTTTATATTGCCTTACCTAATGGTAGTAATGCATAAGACCACTTTTACTAGCAGGCTTATGTTTGGCCTATGGGGGGAGGGTGATTGGGAAACTATGTTTTAATCTGTTTTATTGTATTTATATGTTTTAACTCTTTTATTATTTGAAATGTTATATTTATTATTTATATGTATAATGAGGCATTGAATTTTGCCATAATCTGGAAGCCGCTCTGAGTCCCTTTCAGGGTGAGATGAGTGGGGTATAAATATAGTAAATAAATAAATCTGTTCCAACCTAACAGACAGGAACACACCCAACTAAAACATTTCTTAAAGATGTCCACCCAAACATGACATCTTCATTGTACATCTCTTCCTCACCCTAGTGTGGTGAGCTGAATTTGGAGCTGATTTTCCTGTGTTAATGTTGTGTGTTGAAGATCTCCTTGGAGATAATTGGCTCAGAAAACAGAATATAAAATTTTAAATTTAGATTTTAAAACAAATAATAAATACTTATGTGGAAGCCTGCTTATATATAAAATATGAATATTTATTCATATTTTCTGGCTTACTTGGCACTTCAGTATTCTCGTTATGCTTAGAAATGGACTAATCTGTGCTTACAAATGGACTACTCCTTATACTGATAGTCAGACAATGTTGTGAAGTTATTTTGTCATGCATTCCTTAATACATTTTCAATGAAAATGGGAAAATAAAATGTTATGAAGCAGAGAGGGAAGGAGAAGCAGCACAGGATTGCAAATAAAGAAAAGCAACATTTAAGGACACAGGTCTGAAGCACTGCTGCTTTGGACCAACACTATGTCCATGAAAATAAAATAGAAGTGATTATTGGGGTGTGTGAAACACTTGGAGCTGCAAATTATCCTCCCTGCCATCCCTGTCATTGCATGCAACCAAATCAAAGAAATTCAAACTCTTAAACAATTTTGAAAGTTTGGCTTCTGATTGGCAAATTTACAGTGTGTATGGTCAGCATGCATATGCTAGTTGGCTTTCTCATGACAGATGTTTAATGTGTAATGAATTGTAGAATGCATAGTGCCTGAATGAATCATATATCAAGAACTGGGATATGATAATCCTGGGGGGGGGGGGGGGGGCAAAAAAACTCATGGAAGATAGAAATGGAGTGGAAAGAAAAATGAAAAAAAATTGAAAAGATAAGCAAATTTCATGGTGAGAGAAAGACTTTAAAAGGAAGAGTAGATGAGAAGAAAGTCAGTAGAGTGAGCAGTACATATGCACTTGTATTACAGTATCCCTGTTCATGTTTTGTATTAAAAAACAACAACATTATTGAGTATTTTCTAAATGCCTTTAACTTATTGGTCTAATGAATAGCTGCTGTTCTTCCATCCACAAATTTCCCTATTAATGATTTTGCCTTTCTCTTTTTCTGCTAAGCTTCATTCAGACTTGGACAAGGGAGTGGGAAGTGTTACGTATACATTATCAGGAGATGGAGCTGGTACAGTGTTTACCATTGATGAGACCACAGGGGACATTCATGCCATAAGAAGCCTTGATCGTGAAGAGAAGCCTTTCTACACTCTACGAGCTCAAGCAGTGGACATAGAAACAAAGAAGCCACTGGAACCTGAATCAGAGTTCATAATCAAAGTTCAGGATATTAATGATAATGAGCCAAAATTCCTTGATGGGCCTTACGTTGCAAGTGTTCCTGAGATGTCTCCTGTAGGTAAGAAAGATTTCACCTCTTAACTTGAACCTTTTGATCTCATTAAATATATCTTTCCATTTACTGATGAAACTAAAAGTTAAAAATACATAAGTATCTGTGTTGGTTTTAAATATTGAATAGCATGAATAAAACTATGTTAGCAACACATTAAAAGCATGGGAGATGACTATTGTATTTTGCACAGAAATTCCATTTATGTGATCTGTCATTTGCATGAGGTCTGAGTAGACAATAGCACATAGCACATTAGTGTTATAAAACAGAGGTCCCCACTTTGGTATCACACAGTTTGTTCCTGCAGAATTCTGGAAAATGTAGTTCAGTAAAGCAGATGACCTCTTTAGCTGAGAAACAGGGAAATGAGTGCCTTTGCTTTATAATGCTAATCTTGCTTGGTCACAGAGATGTCAGTGTTGGTGGTAACTCTGTTTTGAGGTTCTGTTTTGTAGAATATGGTATGACCTTCCTCCTCCCCACCCCACCCCAGATCCATGGGGTAGGTACCTATGGCTTTCTTCATCCATGGTCAATCACATATATCCATTCTGGGCATTTTCTATACTCTTCTTGGGCCAGAAGTTCTTAATTTCAATAGGGTTTGCTATTTCCTACAGTTTATCATATCTATGCACAGTTTGGGGTTGTATTTCCTGTGCTTATAGGCGTCCTACTGTATATAACAGTTGCCTATGTAGGGGAAATCGAGATAAACATGACTCAGCAATAATGTCATAAGCCTCTACTCCATTTAAAAGTGGGGAGTTAACAGATGGTTGTGAAGTGTAACACAATTGGCTCAGAAAACAGCCAAGAGGTAACAACAGCCAAGAGATAACAACAGCAGTATAACACATGAGAGAAACTGATAGTCCATATCAAGGTCGAAAGCAGAGTCTAGAATCCAAGTTCAATCCAAAATCTGAAAGCTAGAGTCCAGAGATCACAAATCCAAGATAGGCAACAGTCCAAGATCATGGCTCCAAACACTGACATTGCTACCAGCAACAAGGTGGCACACTTGAGCTTCTTAAATGCTAGGTTCTCAGGTGTTACCTATTACTAGTTCATTTCTAGAGGACCTGCAAAGTTGAGCCTTCTCTCTTTGCAGGTTCACAAAAGCTGGGACACTTAACCCTTCCTCTTTCTGCGCAGAGCTTGCTCGTGTTTGTTCTGCAAACTGAGAAGTCATAGCTAGTTACCTACATGGGCTCTTCTTCTAAGCTCAACTGAGGGAGCTGCTGGGTACTGCTGGGCTCCAGCTCCAATACTGGCCCTTCAACCAGCATCTCCTCATCCTCACTGTCTAAGCTATCCGTGACAAGTAGCCTAACCATCCGCCAAGGCATTTGCATAGGGTTCTTGACATGTATCTATGTTTAAATTTTGTTTAAGCTTTGACACCACTATTTATTTATTTGTATTTCTGCATGAAATTTTGATATGCACTATATATGGCTGGAAAAGCAGAGATGACATTGAAGATGTCTTTCATGTAGCTTGCTGATTGTATTAAGGAGGAGGATTGGTCTGTAATTCACAGGGTCAACATTTTCCCCTTTCTGTTTATTAATGGGGACAATGATTGCAAGCCCTCGGTCCTTGAGATTTTGCCATAGTTGTCAATGCATGTAAAAAGTGAGGCTAGAATAGGGATCCAGAAATCCAAATTGTTATTGATGACCTCTGCTGGAATTAGATCTTCTCCTGGGGCCTTTCCTAGTCTTAACTGGGTAACAAGATTCTTGATTTCTGTTGCTGTCACAGGTGGCCACATTGAAAGATTTTCTGTATCTAGGTTGGAGCAGTCACTTCTGGCATACTTCCATAATTCCTGGAAGCATGCCTCCCAGGTCCCTGGGGAAATAGGAGAATCCATCATGGGTTGGTCATATTTTTGGGTATTTGATATGATAGGCCAGTAGGTGGCTGAGTTTTTGGACTGTTTGATGAGCTGTACCCATTTGTTTTTCATGAATTCTCATTCTATTTCATAGAAAGAAAATTGCCTTGGAGAGAAATGTACAAATGAGGAGAATTATTTATTTATTTATTTATTTACAGCCTTTATATACCACCTTTCTCACCCCTGTGGGGACTCAAAGTGGAGAATAAATAGAGACATGCTTATACTTACTTTATTTATGTGCTCAGACAAACAAATCAGTATCTTGTATTTCATAGTACAGGGTTTTTGGACAGTCTGCAGACTCCCCAGCTTCCCAGGCTTCTGTTAATATTCTAGGGAAGATGTCATGGAGTATCTTCTCCCATGAGGGTTTTTCTTTTCTTTTTTCAGATCAGAAAGTTCAGGTGGCCTGGGAGACTTCTGGATGTTAAAAAGATATGTACAAGAAAACACAAAAGACACACAGCACAATCAGCCATCTTACAATGATAAGATCAATAATGTCATGTAATCATGAGCATAAGCTACTAGATAGAAATTCTTTAAATGAAAAGCTAGAAATTCAAACCAAGTTCTAAAGGGCTCTAAGACTGAAGTAGACAAACAAAAGTCTTTGTCATACAGGAAGAAAGGTTTTAGGAAACTGTAAGAAACTTTGCATTGTGCTGTCTAAACATTTTCAGGCTTGACACGTGTATTATTATGTCTCTGTAGTGATCCAGCTAGCATTCTGCTAGATTAGTTTCAAATAATTGATTTTCCACTATATAGATTTTGTTACTGAAAAAAGCAAGTTGTTATAACTGCAATGTGTTATAACTGCTGTAGTAAGGTATGGGTGTCTGGAGATTTCAAGCAGGGACGAAAAGCTTGCAAAAGTTCCAAACAGACCAGCCAATGTTAGTTGATAATGGGAGTTACAGCTCAATAATATATGAAGACTTAATAGATTGTCCACCCCACATCTAAGGTACTACTGCTTATAATTCTATAATAATAATAATAATAATAATAATAATAATAATAATAATAATAATAATGTTCTATAATAATAATTATTATTTTTATTTATTTACTTATTTATTTGTATTCCACCCTATCTCCCCAATGGGAGATAGGGTGGATTACAAATAAATTTAGGGCAGATACGAACAAACAAAAAACACAGATGCAAACATTCAATGTCTCACCTCAAATACGAACATGAATACATTAACGGCTCACCCAACTTCAAAGTAAACCAACATCAAACAACTAATAAATAATTAGAACCTAAAAATTACACAACCAATTACACTATAAAATTATATCTAAATTTAAAAACATCAAATTATTTTGGACCATATAAACATGAGCCTCCATTTACTGCACTCCCGAAGGTTCACTAAAAAAAAATAAAATTAGAATTAGCTGAATTGCAAATATTCAACAGTACTGGTTGATCTGCCAAGGCCAGAGTACAATGAAGATATCCAATCAAGTTGAACTAACTGGCTGTTGTTCCCTAGTCATCTTCCTCACTGTATGCTAAAGTGCACAGATGGGTTTTTAATTGTTTTTGAAGGAGAGGAGGGAAGGTGCCCTTTTGTGGAGGGTGATCGCAGAGAAGGCCCTCTCTCTCATCCCCACCAGCTGTACTTGGGACCGAGAGTAGGCCCTTCTCCATTGATCGCAGTGTCCAAATAGGTCAAATAGGTCAAATAGGTCAATAAGAGGAGATACAGTTCTTTAAGTAGCCTGGACCCAACCCATTTAGGGATATATATGTAATGACCAGCACTTTGTATCTAGCCTGGAAGCAGGCCGGCAACCAGTGGAGCTCCCGCAACATGTAACCATCTTCTTTGATCAGGAAAATGCAATGAACTGATTAGCAATATGTGTTGACAAAATGTGTTGGAATATGTGGCTATCTAAAATGTTATGAAGAACTCAAGAATGTGGTCACTGCCCACTCCTGCACTTGTAAGGAAACAGAGGACCAACATGGTGCATTAGGGAGAGATAAAACTCAAAGAAACTGTTTATATGAAGTTGGGGTTTTTGTCCAGCTCATCCTGTGTTATTTATGAATGCTTCGTGAAATGCTCAGTCTGAAGTTTTCAATGACATATCTTACTTCAGCTTTATAATTGGAGATGTCATGAATTGTTCTGCATGCAAAACATGTACTGTAGTGAGAGTTAGACCAGCCAGAAGACAGAGACAGCAACCTTAAGTAACAAATGTAGGAGCTAATACCTCTTACATATATATACTGCTTTCAGGTGTGGTAAAGAAACCTGTATTAAGGTTCTAATCCAACTGTGACCTCTACAAGGAAATAACATATTGAAAATAATTCATCTTGTCCTTTATTTCAAACAGTAGACTGTATTTTGTCTGATGTAGCAACAGACCGTTCTTTGCTGGAATATACTCTCCTTCCCTCTACCTTTTATTCTGTCTACAGTGGCAATGAGAGCTTGTTCTTTCCATGGCTGTATTCAGCAACATGAGCTCATACTTAATTAGTGCTTTTACCAAGGAGAGAAAAAGAATTTAGCATGGACATTCAGTACTGAAATATGGTCATTATGCAGCAGAGTAGCAATTTTTTTGGTCATGTCAGGAGTGACTTGAGAAACTACAAGTCACTTCTGGTGTGAGAGAATTGGCCATCTGCAAGGACATTGCCCAGGGGACACCCGGATGATCTGATGTTTCTATCATCCTTGGGAGGCTTCTCTCATGTCCCCGCATGAGGAGCTGGAGCTGATAGAGGGAGCTCATCCGCCTCTCCCTGGATTCGAACCTGAGACCTGTCGGTCTTCAGTCCTGCCGGTACAGGGGTTTAACCCACTGCGCCACCGGGGGCTCCTTCTGTAGCAATGAGAAGAGGAAGATGTGGTTTGATCTGTCCTTTCCATTGCCTATCTACTTTATTAGTGTGTGGAAACTATCCACTATCTATGTATTGTTGAAGGCTTTCATGGCTGGAATCACTAGGTTCTTGTGGGTTTTTTCGGGCTATAGGGCCATGTTCTAGAGGCATTTCTCCTGACGTTTCGCCTGCATCTATGGCAAGCATCCTCAGAGGTAGTGAGGTCTGTTGGAAATAGGACAATGGGTTTATAAAAACAATCAGGAAAGATATAAACCCATTGTCCTATTTCCAACAGACCTCACTACCTCTGAGGATGCTTGCCATAGATGCAGGTGAAACGTCAGGAGAAATGCCTCTAGAACATGGCCCTATAGCCCGAAAAAACCCACAAGAACCTATCCACTATCTCCTTGTCTTGCTGTCTATGTATAGGCAACGATTATCATTTGTCATTGGTTCTCATGACCTCAACCCATACCACCTTGGAATGTTACATGAAAAAAACTAAGTTCTGTGCAATTTTATATTCCCCTTCCAAACTAGTACCTACCTTTTAACTGTTTTTTTTTTTTAATCCAAAGGATACAAGCTTTTGTGGTACAAAATACTCTTTCATCCAGTCTCTGTCATGGTCACTTCTACATTCTATATACTAAATCATGAGGCATCAACACAAGCCAGAACTTCAACCATGTGATATTTCTCCTCCATCATTTAGTGTGGTCACTTCCCCATTACTATATAAGTATATGAATAGGTGCTGGTTAAACTACAGAGAAATTATTGCTCAGAAGCAGAATGTAACTTAGTCATGCATTGCTTACTGACAAATGCATTTACACAGCTTTTGTACAACCAGTGACTTCTCAGCTTCCCTCTTGTTATAAAACTGATTTCTTTTGAGGAATTTCCCTCTGTGCTCCTTGACTGAGCTAAACAGAAATTGGGACTCATGGGGAAAAGTGTTGTTTGTTCCACACATTTGCTTAACAAGTGTGACCTCTGTGTGTATATTTCATGGCATCTGTTATGCTGTTCAGAACAGCTAGAGCAGGCTGCAAACATCGGAATGTACTCTAAAAACTAAATAAAGAAACTGTTTGGCAGTTTGTCCTGTCAGATTTGTAGTGCCTATTTCAGAGATAAATGCAGTGTATGATGCACAGAGCATCTGGTTAATGCACCTTGTAGACTCCTTTGTCCCGATGCATCCCTCCTGGCTCCAGTCTTTCCTGATTGTTTTTATTTTACTTTATTTTTAGATTGAGCATGACATTACTGCCTTTTCTCAATTGTTGGCTGGAAGCTCAGCTTGTGTCATATAAAACAAACAAAAGGATTTATCAATAGGATATCATATGGTAGAGTAATTGCAAAAGAGGGTACATACTTCAGCTGAATAAGCTGGAACATTCTAAAGTGATGCCCAGCAGAAGGAAGAGCACATGAGTGAATGAGTTATCAACAACTAAATTTGCTATCAGCGGGTTATACTTGAAGCCTGACGACTGAACTGGGCAGTAACAATGGAAGACTAATGGAAGCTTAGCACGGAACCTTCTACAGACATATGGAAATATATACTAACATAAAATTAATAAAGATCTTCCAGGGATGCTCTTCTCTCATTCCCGCCCTCATCTCAGGCACGGCTGGAGGGGACGAGAGAAAGAGCATGCTCGGTAGTGCCCTCCCCCCCATCTCTGGAACTCCCTCCCTAGGGAGAGTAGGCTGGCACCTTCCTTAGCCACATTCCATAAGGAATTAAAGATGTGGATGTTTCATGCTTTCGACTGACGACTCCTACTTGTATCGTGATCTGAATTCATAATTTAATCTGAATTCCTATATTACATTATTATTCATATTGCAAGTTAAGCCAAATTGATCCTGATCCTGTTTAATTGCTCTGTTTCCATTATTTTTTCTATGCTATTATACATTTCTATCCACCTTATTGAACCACTTACCCTTTAATCAGTTTTCATATTGGCCTCCTCCCCCCCCCCCAAAGAAATTAGTCTGTTAGTTGATGCTTGCTTATTATTGTTATGCTGTTTTATGCTATTTTAATCTGTAATTTGTTATTGTTCTGCTTTTAATTATATATTGCCTGGACTTGGCCCCATGTAAGCCGCCCCGAGTCCTTTCAGGGAGATGGAGGCAGGGTACAAAAATAAAGTTCTTCTTCTTCTTCTTCTTCTTCTTCTTCTTCTTCTGATGATGATGATGATGATGATGATGATGATATGTTCAATTAATTGAACAGTTTTCTAGAAATTAAAAACTAGAAAGAGTTCAGAGTCAAAGAGAGACACATAAGACATTTCAGAAACCTTTTTAGAGCAATGTATTGTTGAAGGCTTTCATGGCCAGAATCACTAGGTTGTTGTAGGTTTTTTGGGCTATATGACCATGTTTCAGAAGCATTCTCTACTGACATTTCACTTGCATCTATAGCACGCATCCTCAGAGGTTGTGAGGTCTGGAAAATTGGGTTTATATATCTGTGGAAGGTCCAGGGTGGGAGAAATCACTCTTGTCTGTTGCAGGTAGGTTTGAATGTTTCAACTGACCACCTTGATTAGCATTTGATGGCCTGACAGTTTTTAGGTGTGGCTTTTTAGAGCACCTTTTCTTCTTCCGAAAATAATATAGTTTATTTTACTCCAAATTGCTTTGAAAATTTGTCAGCAATCCTATTCTTAGAACACTCAAATATAAAAATCAATTGCCAAGAGTTATTTCAAGTAACAATAAGAGCAGCACATATGGTGATTGCTAGAGGATGGAAAGACAAATCAAAATGGACATTAAGTAATTGAAATGATTATATGTATGATCAAGTATTGTTAGACATTTGGGGAATTATGACTAAGCAAACAACAAGAACAGACAAACAAAAGGGCATGACAAATAGATGGAAGGTCTACTTCAACTGGGTGAAAAATGGAGGAGCCAACAATCACATCAAAGAAAAAAAATACAAAGACTTTATCAGTGGCTGGATCTCCAATATTAGTAGAAATATACTGTGGTTGAGGAGGGAGGGAGGGAGAGAGAGGGAGGGAGGGAAAAATACAAATTACACCAGTGTAAATTAGCATAATGCCATTAATATTTGTTGAATTACTCGGGATTTATGATTGTAATACTTGGAATATGATTTGCTAATTTGTGTTTATAGCATAACAAAATATGTAAAACTAAAAATTATAAAAATATAGGAAAATAGAGAAATTAGTTTTAGTATGAAGTCAACCAGATGTCTATGGGGAGCCCACAAGCAGGACCTCAGTAGTATATCCCAACAAGTAGTAATAAAATCAATCTTGCCTTTCAAAGTAGATATGATAGATGATAATCCAGTATCAATGTTAGTGGCTATAGACATGGTTAGCTTTCACCCCATGATTACTACTATTATTTTTTTAAAAAAAGAAAACACTGACTAGAACTTCACAACAGAAGATCCTGTGATGGTGTGCTTTGTGCAGAGTAAAAGCCCATCTACACTAGCCCAAATGTATGTGAAATTGGCATTTAAAACATCGATTTCATGTGAATTTGGAGACCACAGAAGGGGACCAAAACCCAGCCTTTTTGACCAGGAACTGGTCAGACATCCACCTGTGGTTGGACATGGCCACCCATACTCCTGCCCTCTCTGAACACTATTTTACCTGTAAAGAGGAAAGACATTACTCCTTACCAAGGCTGGAAGCTTGTCAATTCTGTCTCATGTCTAGATGATACAATGCAGTTCTGGAGAAGAGAAGAGGGAATTCCCCCTCCAGCGCTCTGTGCATCATCTGAAAGGAGCCATTTATTTCATTTTTACAGGCAAAACAGAGTCTCGGGAAGGTAGGATGGCCCTGCCACCCCACTCTGCACACTGCCTTAACCCACAGAGGTGGAATGGCTATGGGACCTGTCCCCATGATCATGGATGGTAATCCCAAGAGGAATCGCCATAAATCCCCCATCTGGGAAAATGCAGAGTTCCCAGGAAGGTCAGCATCTTTCCAGGCATTTTTTAAACTTGGAATAAACCTGGATTTCCAGGTTTTATTCCAGGTTACTCCCGATTATCCTGAAGTGTTGTTTAGTGCAGTGTAGATGGGGGCTCAGTCTCAAACTGTGAACACTCTCATGATTTCCAGATTTCCCTTGTTGGAATTTCCTCATGCTCAAGCCATAATTTTGTCAACAAATTTCAGATTTCGTGTTTTAAAAATCCACTCTCTATTAGAGATATAGTAGTTATGAATGGTTTCTTTTTTTAACATGTTCTAGATTTTGGGGGTTACTAAGATCCGACTGAACGAATAAATAACAACAACTACGATGTTTATCAGCAGCCTGAGATCTCCTCTTCCTTCTGATTAGTCAGCTTCCCTCCTTTCAATGAGCAATCAGAGTGAGAACTGTATAATAACAATCTATTTAAATTAGTTAAGGATAGGCATTTTGTAATTACAGAGCACATTTCTAGGCATTATGTGGAAAATCTCATCAGCTGTTATATTTGCTGCTGTTGCATGCCTTTAAGTTGTTTCTCACTTATGATTATCCTAAGGGGAGTCATAGCAAGACTTGTTCAGTGAGGGTTTTCCCCATTTCTTCCTCTGAGTAAAAAGAATGTGACAACCAAGGCTACCTAAGTCATATGGTTCGATGGACGAGCAGGATTCAGATTTTGGTCTTCAGAGTCATCCTTCAACAAGTTTTGCCCCTTAACCCCTGAAATAACGAGACAGACAACAAAGGTATGGATTCAAATTGGGCAACTTTTATTGAATGTTACCTATTTAACTTTTCCTGAACTAAACTAAGTGTCAAGGAACTTGGTGGCAAGCTGAGGCAGCGTCCCCAGCTACTGAGTGTGTGATGTCTGTGTGCCCTGGATCCCCAACCGGGCAACCTGAAGGTAAAAGTCTGGAGAAGCCTGTCCAATTATTGATCTCAGCTTCTCTCTTAACTGGGCCAATGGATGTCCCCTCACCCATTTGTTGACTTCTAGGTGAGTGTTTGTTGTACAGTGCCCCCCACCCTTGATGGGTGCCATGTGTATACCTCCATGTCAGTGTTTTCCTGAACTATTTATGCTGGCCTAGTTAAACCAAACCACTCCATCTAGCCCCTAATAACAGTATAGGGTAGGCGAAAAAACCCCCCAGAACATGAGAGGCAAAAAATTCCTACCCGGCTCCAACGGGCAACCAATTATACTGTCAACGGGCGGGAGTGGCGGGCCGACAGTCAGACAAGACTGAAGGAGGGGAGCTGGCTCACGAGGTAAGCCAGCCCCCGCCCCTTTTCCAGGAGGTTCTAACTGGAACCTCCCATTCTCTCTCTTCAGGGGGTGGGGCAAATCGCTCTCCCCACCAACTGTGTTGGTGTGGAGAGTCCCTTGCCCCTTAACCCCTGAAATAACGAGACAGACAACAAAGGTATGGATTCAAATTGGGCAACTTTTATTGAATGTTACCTATTTAACTTTTCCTGAACTAAACTAAGTGTCAAGGAACTTGGTGGCAAGCTGAGACAGCGTCCCCAGCTACTGAGTGTGTGATGTCTGTGTGCCCTGGATCCCCAACCGGGCAACCTGAAGGTAAAAGTCTGGAGAAGCCTGTCCAATTATTGATCTCAGCTTCTCTCTTAACTGGGCCAATGGATGTCCCCTCACCCATTTGTTGACTTCTAGGTGAGTGTTTGTTGTACAGTGCCCCCCACCCTTGATGGGTGCCATGTGTATACCTCCATGTCAGTGTTTTCCTGAACTATTTATGCCACAGATTGGGGGCAAATGTCCATTTCGCCCCCATCCCCCACCAAGCCCCTTAAAACTTCCTGAATGCCTAACTGCAAATCTGCTAAAAATCGTGCGTTGCCCAAATCCGTTAAATGTACACCATCCGAACGATAAAACTGTGCTTTGTCATGTGTGATGTCCTTATGTGGAATGTAAGACCCCCTGCCCCGTGCTAAAGCCGTGCGCATGGCCCGGTTCACACGCTTTCTGGCCTTCTCGAGCTTCCTGACATCACCACCTCCTGGCCACCGAAGGCGTGGAATAATGGCCGACCAAGCGATGTGAACCCGGGGCCATGCCTGCCAGATCTTCAGAATGTCAGCACGGGCTTGAAGATACAAGGCCCTGCCGTTAAGCAGGCCAAGATCGTTACCTCCAATATGGAGCACCAAAACATCAGGAGTGGGCCTGCTCCTGTCCTGGAACAACAAGGGAACCAAACCGTCCCAACGAAGGCCCCGAACACCCTTCCACTCGACCAATGCAGTGGAAGCGCAACCCAGATGCTGGCCAAAGGATGAGTTCCTGGCGTATCTCTCCGCCCAGTGGACATAGCTATGCCCACAAACAAGGATTCTCCATCTATGCGCCAGCCTGGCAGACTCTGAAAGAGAAACAACAAACTCACACAAGTACCGAGCGAACATAACGCCTATAAGCGTCCGATTTCCACCTGCCTATTGATTTGATGGCCTCCTCATTGAAACCCAAGTGCGCTGCCGAAGATGCTGCTCCAATTCGAAAGGAGTGAGTGCCAAATTTGTGAGAACCCAACCCCAGCATCTTCAGCGCCCTGTCAGTGATGGCCCAAAACTGATATTTTGTGAGGGGGGTGGAATCCTGATGACAAAACAAATATCCTCCCGCCTGAGCCCTGACTTGAAAGAACTGTGCCATAGCCGAAACAGGGCAAAGCTCAGGGTCGCTGCATCTGTCTAATGTAACTATAGCACCCCTGGCTTGCTGGTCCGTCTTGGACGAACGTACTAAAATTTGGAGGGTGTCATGTGTAAGTTTTATATCCGACAACACCAATGCCCGCTGGGAGACATCCCTCTTTGATATGGCAAGTAACTCACTTATTCTAAGAGCAGCGAAAAAGGCCGTCAAGGCCGCCGCATGGAATAACCGCTGCTCATACTCGGACTGACACACCCTGGGCCATGTTCCCCTCAATCCCTTTAAAATTGTGGGAGACAAAGGTTCCCTTTTATCATGCGATGGACCCCGTTGGCGTGCCCAACCTGCAATGATTTTATGGAGGCGGAAATCGTTTGTGGGATCAGAAAAACCCTGCGCTTTTGACCAGTAGGCCAACGCCGACAGCTGGGACTTAATAGTGTGCGGCGCTAGGCCCCGTCTGTGTGAATACACACAAAATTGCGCCAAATGTTCGTAAGGAATCGGTACTGTAGACGGTAACTGATAAAACTGCCTAAAATCATGAAACTCCTCCACCACCCTCAGGTAAGACTTCCGTGAACTTGGGGCTAAAGCTAAAGCCATACCCATTACCGCCTCGTCCCTCCAACCTGCCAAAGATGGCCTGGCATACGCTGTGGATGAACGTCGGCGTTGGGCACGAGTTGTCTGAAGCGCTCCATCTGCATACGAGATAGAGCGTCAGCCAAAGAATTGTCTATTCCCGCTATGTGAAAGGCTTTAAACAAGATGTTATGCCTCAAGCAATGTAACGTAAATTGCCTGAGCGCCCCCATCACCCTGTTGGATTTGGAAGTCAATGTGTTGATAACCTGAACAGTGGCAAGGTTATCGCACCAAAAATGAACAGTCGAATTGGCAAAAGCCTCAACCCATACTGTAACAGCAACAAGTATGGGAAAAAATTCCAAAAACGTTAAATCTGCTGTAATCCCCTGCGTGTGCCAACTGTCCGGCCAGACTTCGGCACACCAGTGTCCCTGAAAAAACACCCCAAAACCAACTGCCCCTGAAGCATCGGACGCCACTTTAAGAGCGTCCTGCAGCCTTAACTCTTGCCTCCAGAATGAAACTCCATTAAAACCATCTAAGAATTCCCTCCAAATGGACAGGTCCTCTCTAACTGAACGAGTAACCCTAATCCTGTGATGGGGCATTTTAACTCCTGAAATGGCATTACAAAGCCTACGCAAAAAGGCTCTCCCCGGGGCAACCACTCTACAAGCGAAATTTAAATGGCCAATTAACTCCTGAAACTCTTTTAAAGTGGCCTTTCTACTGCCCAAAAACTGTTGAACCTGGCCCGTCAAGTCTGCCACTTTACAAGGGGGCAACCTGGAATATTGGCGAACCGTATCCAATTCAATCCCCAAAAAAGTCAAAACCTTTGCTGGGCCCTCTGTCTTTTCTTCCGCTAAGGGAACTCCTAACTCCTGTGCCAGTCCCTGGAATGACTCGAGCAACCCCTTGCAGTTGCCCGACCCGGAACGCCCCACAAAAAGGAAATCGTCCAAATAATGGGTGACTCCAGACATTCCGGATTTGGTCCTAACGGCCCAATCCAAAAAGGTACTAAATTGCTCAAAGGCCGTACAGGAAATGGAGCACCCCATGGGAAGTGCTCTGTCCATGTAGAAAAAACCCCCAAATTGAAACCCCAGCAGCTCAAAATCCACCGGATGAACGGGAAGCAAACGAAATGCCGACTTAATGTCGCATTTAGCCAGCTCTGCCCCAAGCCCAAACCGACGAACTAGCTGGACGGCCGAATCAAACGATGCATAATGAACGGAGCATTGCTCATCTGGGATCGCATCATTCACCGACCTGCCCTTGGGATAGGACAAGTGATGAATGAGGCGATATTCCCCCTGGGTTTTCTTAGGTACTATCCCCAAAGGTGATACCCGCAACATCGGCGTTGGTGGCGCCGTAAATGGGCCCAAAACTCTCCCCTCTAACACTTCCTTATCTATTTTACGCTGAACTAACTCCTCCATCCCTATAACAGATTTCAAATTCAGGGATAAAGTCTGAAAACGGGGACCCAACGCCGGAATACGAAAACCCTCCGAAAAACCTTCCCATAGGTATTTGGCTGACCCCCTATTCAGGTACCTCTCTAACCAAACTTTCAACTGATCTAACTTAATTGGGCTGGGGCCCTTTTGGAACTGGGGCCTGTCCTGAGGGCTTTTTAACGAATTGGGTGTCCCTAGGATTCCCTCTCGCAGCTCTCCCTTTAGGGCAATTTCTAGACGGGTGCGTGCCATAACAAATTGTGCACGAGTGGGCATACCGACATCCCCTACGTGAACAGGCTCCCTGAGCAACAAATTCCCAACAAAGAGGCTTTTGTCGCTGAGACTGCTGCTGGGGAGCCCCCTGCCGAAAGGGCTGTCCTGCCCTATTCTGAATGGTATGCCCACTATCTGCTTTCATGGCAGAGGAGGCCCTAGATGGATTCATCACTTCAATCCAAATTTGATCATCAATTAAATCCCAACGCTTGTCCGGATGTGAAGCCGCCTCGGTTCTAAACCGTCTATCGTATTCCAGCCAAGCATTAGGAGGGCCACTGACGTAAGCTTTATTAATGATATTCTGATACTGCCATAAAGCAGTAGCCCTTTCCGGGGCAGCATCAGAAAGCAGGTTCGCATACATTGTGAAACAAGGGAGCCAATTCTCCCAATTCTGCTCAACCTTGCGCTTCTTGATCTTCTCTTTACTGTCCTCATCTAACTCCTCTTTCTCTTTCTTATCCATATCCCGAAAGTATAAAGAAAAGATATCCACATATTCATTTCTCAATATCTTTTCCATTGTTTTTGATGCCAAATGGGAACCCAAACCCGAAAGGCTAACAGTAGGTGTCGCCTGCGGAGGCCATTTCGCAGTCCCCCAAAATTTGTTTGCTTCCCCCGTTCTGGCCGACTCTAAGGTGACAGTAACTGGCTTAACCGCTTGAACGTTGGCGTCATCCTTATTTTCACCTATCTTGGGGTCCAAACCACCCTCAGACTGAATCCCAGCTACAACATGTGACTGCGTCCCTACCACCGATTGAGCCCGACCCTGGCCCCATGGCCAAGTGAGTGAAGCAGAAGTAGTTGCTGATGTGAGTGTGGCACATGCTGATGTGAGTGTGGTGGAAGTACCTGCTGGGACAGCCGTAACCAACTGCTCACGCCCCGCTACATCGACCGCAGCAACACTCGACCCCACCGACTGAGTGGACCCGGCCACAGCACTGGACGTGGAGGCCAATGCCGTGGGCTGACTGGGTCCGGCCACAGCAGCCGCCAAGGAGCCAGATGAAGCCTGCACAGACGGATGAACTTCGGAGCTGGTGATGGTCTGCACAGCCGAAGACACCACAGAAGAGCCCACAGCAGACCCCGGAACCGCCGGTTGTTCAGGAAGCCGGACCGCCCTTTCCGCCCCCGCGGCTGAGGTCGATTCTATAATAGAAACCCGGGACAACAGAGATTTGAACAACTGTTTCTTACTCGCCCGGCGAGTGGAGCCTGAACCAGCCCCACCCGAACCAACCCCCCTATTTTGTTCTATTTGGTTAACACGCTGAAGAAGGGCCTCCAAATCTTCCATAGACACTCCATCTTCATCCGACAACGACCCATCCTGACGTAAAGGGCGCTTTTGACCCGTCTTCTCCGCGGGACCCTTCCCCTTAGGGCCCCCCCTGTTCTTCTTTGATGGCATCCTACAAAATAAAAGGGAGTAGAATGCCAATGAGAGCCCACTCCACACGCTAACGCCCCCATGGCAACACCCCTCCAGTGATGCGAAAGTGCCCACAGCACCCCCTAAACATAGAATCAAAGAGTTGGAAGAGGCACACTGTGCCATTCCTTACCCCCCGACTAAGCTCCTTAGCCTCATAGAATCAAAGAGTTGGAATAGACCCCATTTTCCATCACCCTCTCCCTCTTTCACCGCCTGGGCAAACTCCAGCAACGAGGAGAAGGGGTTGGATTGGAGAAGGTGTTAGATTACCCTTATCCCGCATGGCGGAATAGAATCAAATAGTTAAAAGAGTTATACATAAAATTATCTACCCTACTAAGGAAAGCCCACATAAATTGGCAGCATACTGCCCTTCCTGTATTATGCCTTCTACAAAATGCTATTGCAGTCACACGCTCCCCCTAAAGTCATATGTATGACAACCCAGTAAAGTTTATGAGCCAAGCCATCAAAGTTCTGTTCGAAGCTGCCTTTGGCGTTTCAATCTCACTCTGTGGTTACCAATGTATGGTGAAAAGGGGGGGGGGCATTTTAACAGCACAACTTGAGAAAATTCAGTGGGCAAAACCCTGCACCGTTAAACAACCCCCTAATGTGAAGAGGGCTCTAACTGAGAGGCCTAACAAGCCCCAATCCTCAGGTGTCCTTATTATTTCGTTTCATTATTATTACGTTTTTTTTTTGAATAAATGTCAGCATTATTCTTGCGTTATTACTAGTACATTCCCTCACCCAACAGGCAAGGCCATGCACCCGACCGTGCCTGGTGCAAAGTGCACCCATTAAATAAAATTATACGACCATTGCCTCCAATTGACGACAACAGCGTCAAGCTTGCCCCAAATTGGCCCCAAACTGGCGGCGACTGCCAAAAAACGCCATCCAAAATGGCGGCCGCAGCAAGAACCGCTCGAAAAATGGGGCCCTAAGATGGCGGCCGTTCCCGCCAAACTCCCGTGCTGCGTCACCAGCAGCACAAAATGGCGGCCGCCGCCACGATTCCCAACATATAAAAAAGGCAGGCACCCGCCCCAGTCGCGCACCGGGCGCCCAGTGTTGACAGTCAAAATGCGCCCCTCAAAGAACGCGCCAGCCACAAACCCGCGGGCTTTACCGCGGCGCCAAACCATGGGCGCCCAAGAGCAGCCAGCAACACGCGCGTCCTTCTAACGCGCCGCGCGCCGCTAATCTCGCGGCGTTTCCCGCAGCGCCACACACTGAGGGGCGAATGCAAAGCTCAGCGGCAGCGGCGGCCGCGCTCCCAAGCGACCCGGCGCCGCTCGGCTGACAACTTTGCCGCCCGAAGGAAAAAACGACGAGTGGAACGGCAGCAGCCGATCCCTCGCTCCGCGAAGCTCCACGCTGCCTCCCGAGGAGAAGGAGCAGCAGCCTCCTCCACCCTTCACTGCTCCAAAACCGACCTGGAGCAGCTTGATGCACGTCTTGCCTTTCCGACAGTCAGACAAGACTGAAGGAGGGGAGCTGGCTCACGAGGTAAGCCAGCCCCCACCCCTTTTCCAGGAGGTTCTAACTGGAACCTCCCATTCTCTCTCTTCAGGGGGTGGGGCAAATCGCTCTCCCCACCAACTGTGTTGGTGTGGAGAGTCCCTTCTCTGTTAGAATTTCCTCACTCAGTAAATACTACACCATGCTGCTTCTCAGCTGTTGTATTGCTGTTAAATGGATGGTTATTCTCTTACCAAATAAAAACCTTTCCTTTTTGAGTGCAACTTTGGGAAAAATTTGGTTCAAGGAAAGGGCAGATAAAACTGTTCTGTGGATGTTGTATTTTAAAATACAGGTTGTGATTTTTTTAAAAAAAAATCTATCAAATACATCACAAATCACCTTCTATTTCCCTCAGACTCGGTGTGCACTTTATAAAAGCAGCCTCATTTCTCATTTGTTCATGGCCTCCTTTACTATACAATATTGTCAAAAATATTAATAGAATGCACAGAATATATAGAAAATAATTATATCACTGACTGTGGCCCATTTGGAAGTCATGACATCAATATGATTATGTCCCATTTGATCTAGTACTCATGCCATGGGATTATTTCACATAACTGGTGTGGTGTTGGGAATTCCAACCACAATGAATGCCAACAACACTGGCTTGCAAGATGTCTAGAGTATGATCAGCAGTCACTGAGAATTGCATTGACTCTGTTCTCTTTCTAAACCTAAGGTGGCAAAACACAATTCTGCTCATTTTACATGTGTTTTGTTTTAAGTCTGAGATATGTAATCATGATAATTTCAAATAATTCAGAATTACTATGAGAAACCCATGTTATCCTTTAATAGTTCTAGCTACGAATCTAGTTACTCATTTTCTCTTCCCTACCCACTTTTTATCCTTTTATTGCTTTCATAATCAGGGTCTTTCCAGACTTTGCTTACATGGAGGCCATGTGCTGTTCAGAATGTCTGGTGCTGATCCTCAAGAAAATTCTCCATTTGGAGAAAAAAATTGGAAAGCCACTCTGTGGATGCTCGGGTTTTCAGCGCATTTTCTCCTGCAAGGTCTGAAACACATTGTAGCTTGAATCAGCTTTCTTAGTCCTTTTTTTGCTCCAGTGACTCCAGATCACCTGCTTTCCCTTGTGATCTCCACTCTATGTCTCTTCTAGCCTGTAAGAAAACTTGACAATTGTTAACAGATGCTCTGTCATATCTCTTGCATGTAGTGTCACTGGCTTTTAAGAAATCCTCTATTCACAGGTTTTCTCATCCTGGGCAAGTAATCATTACCAAACATTATCCATCCCGAACTAAACACCTTGCTGATCTCACTGATCACCCATTCACGGTATTTCCTACTACATGTTTTCTGTTTTCTTGCATCAAGCTAAGAAAATATGTTCAATGATAAAGAGTTAATCCTGGTTACCCGTTACCAAAAAATTATGTGATTCTGCACTGAAGGAGGGGTGATTTGAAGCCATATCTTTTGTAAAAATGAAGTACAATTCCAATTACAGGGGTCATAAGGTAGCTTTATTGACATTTTTTACAGTGACTTTTTTACAGTGACAACTATGTTGCATTATCTTCAACAGATTTCTGGAATTGCAGATAACATTTTCAGAGGCAGAGGCGGCTAGTGGACGATTTAAAATAGGAAGCTTCTAAAAGTCTAAGGCACTTGAAACCCAAAACACACATTTTTTTAATCCTTATATACTTTAGAGGGAATCATATTGTTATATATTTTATTAATGGAGCAAACATATAAACCTAGAGATGGAAGCACAAGAGAAACATGAGACAAAAGTGTGATGTGGCATCCAAAAAATTGCCAGTGCAATTCTGGGCACATACAAGGAAGTACACTGTCCAGACTGAAGTAAGTATTTGATGCACTTATTTATTATTTATTTGATGCACTTATTAACCGCCATTCTCAGCCCATAAGGGCGACTCATGGCGGTGTACAGTACACATAAAAGACAATTACAAAAGCCATTTCAACAACATATAAACAATACAACAAATTACAGACTACACTAAAAATCCGCTTCGTCTCTTAGTGGAATCATAGCCAATCTCATATTCCTTGTTCCATTCCAGTTCTCATTACCGTATTGTTTTGTTGTTTAGCACTTAATTAAATGCCCTCTCAAACAGCCATGTCTTAAGGCTTCTCCGAAAGGACATAAGGGAGGGCGCCTGTCTGATGTGGGCAGGGAGAGTGTTCCACAGCCGGGGGGCCACCACCGAGAAGGCCCTCTCCCTCGTCCCCGCCAGCCGTGCCTGTGACGCAGGCGGGATCGAGAGAAGGGCCTCCCCAGACGATCTCAAGGTCCTCGTGGGCTCGTAGGCCAAGATGCGGTCGGAAAGGTATTTTGGGCCGGAACCGTTTAGGGCTTTGTAGGCCAAAACCAGCACCTTGAATTGGGTCCGGTAGCAAATCGGCAGCCAGTGGAGCTGGGACAACAAGGGCGTTGTGTGCTCCCTGCTACCCGCTCCAGTTAGTAACATGGCTGCCGCGCGCTGAACCAGCTGAAGCTTCCGGGCCGTCTTCAAGGGCAGCCCCATGTAGAGAGCGTTGCAGTAATCCAGGCGGGATGTGACAAGAGCGTGTACCACCGTGGCCAAGTCAGACTTCCCGAGATACGGGCGCAGCTGGCGCACGAGCCTGAGCTGTGCAAATGCTCCCCTGGTCACCGCTGAAACCTGGGGGTCCAGGCTCAACGATGAGTCCAGGGTCACACCCAAGCTGCGAACCTGCGCCTTCAAGGGGAGTGCGACCCCGTCCAGCACAGGCTGTAACCCTATACCCCGTTCGGCCTTGCGACTGACCAGGAGTACCTCTGTCTTGTCTGGATTTAGTTTCAGTTTGTTCGCCCTCATCCAGACCGTTACAGCGGCCAGGCACCGGTTCAGGACCTCGACAGCCTCCTTAGTAGCAGGTGGGAAGGAGTGACAGAGTTGGACATCATCCGCGTACAGATGACACCGCACCCCGAAACTCCGGATGATCTCACCCAGCGGCTTCATGTAGATATTAAACAGCATGGGGGACAGTATGGAACCCTGTGGCACCCCACAAGTCAAAGGTTGTGGTGCGGAACAGGAGTCCCCCAATAACACCTTCTGGGTGCGACCCTCCAGAAATGACTGGAGCCACTGCAAAGCAATGCCCCCAAGACCCATTTCCGCAAGGCGCCCCAGAAGGATACCGTGGTCGACGGTATCGAAGGCCGCTGAGAGGTCCAGGAGCACCAACAGGGACACACTCCCCCTGTCTAGCTCCTGGCGCAGATCATCCACTAAGGCGACCAAGACCGTCTCGGTACCATGCCCCGGTCTGAAACCAGACTGTGCCGGATCCAGATAATCCGTGTCTCTCAAGAATACCTGGAGTTGTGAGGCCACCACGCTTTCCATGACTTTGCCCAGGAAGGGGAGATTGGAAACAGGCCGAAAGTTGTCCAATTTAGTGGGGTCCAGTGATGGCTTCTTCAACAGCGGCTTTATAATAGCCTGTTTTAGGCTCGCTGGAATCTTGCCTTCCCGAAGGGAGGCATTCACCACCACTGTTACCCACTCAGCCAATCCCCCTCTGGCCTCCCTCAGAAGCCAGGATGGGCAGGGGTCTAGGATGGACGTGGTGGGCCTCATACCTCCAAGTATCTTGTCCACATCCTCGGGTTTCACAAACTGAAAAGAATCCATCAAAATAGGACAAGCAGGTGCTCTCGTTACATTCTCGGAGTCTGCATCTAACGCGGCGTCCAGCCCAGAACGGATCAAGGCGACTTTGTCTGCAAAGAACCGAGCAAATGCTTCACAGCGCGCGCCCGAATTGTCAGGGCTCCCACCTGCAGTGGTGGGAGTTAAAAGACCTCTGACAATCCGAAACAACTCCGCCGGACGGTTCTTTGCAGACGCAATAGTGGCCGCAAAGAAAGTTTTCTTTGCGGCCTTTATTGCCGCGGCATATGCCCTAAGAAAGGACACAAACCGTGCTCGGTTTGACTCGCTCGGATCCGAACGCCACACGCTCTCTAGTTCCCTCTTCCTTCGCTTCATCACTGCCAGCTCCTCAGTAAACCAAGGGGCTGGTTTAGCTCGGCTACTTGAGAGGGGACGTTCCGGAGCAATCATGTCAATAGCCCTGGCCATCTCCCCATTCCAGAGAGCCACCAAGGCTTCGACATGGTCACCTACCGAGGTGGCGGGAAAATCCCCAAGAGCCGTCAGGAATCCCTTCGGATCCATCAGCCTCCTGGGGCGGACCATCTTAATAGGTCCTCCACCTTTGCAGAGGTTAGGGGGCGCAGTGAGCCTAAATCTGATCAGGAAGTGGTCGGTCCATGGCAACGGAGAGATGGACAACTCCTCAACACCGCCACCCTGTTCCCATCCCTGGCAGAAAACCAAGTCCAATGTGTGTCCAGCACAGTGGGTGGGGCCAGATATTTGTTGGGACAGCCCCATGGTTGCCATGGCAGACATGAAGTCCTGAGCCGCACCTGTGAGGGTTGCCTCGGCATGGATGTTGAAGTCTCCCAGCACAAGGAGCTGTTGAGACTTCAACGCCAGGCTCGAGACCACCCCCGCTAGCTCAGGTAGGGAGACTGTAGCGCAGCGAGGTGGACGGTACACTAACAGAATCCCTATACTGTCCCGGTCACCCACCCTCAGGTAGACGCTTTCAAAATTTGCGGTCTGCGGGATGGGGCACCTGATCAGATGGATGGAATCTCTATAGACCACTGCGACCCCGCCTCCCCGCCCTCCGGATCTCGGTTGGTGCTGCACGGAGAAGCCCGGGGGACAAAGCTGGGTCAGATTTACTCCTCCAGCTTCCTCCAACCAGGTCTCCGTGATGCACGCCAGATCTGCCCGCTCGTCCAGGATTAGGTCCTGGATCCAGGTCATTTTTCCGTTGACAGATCTGGCGTTCAACAGCACAACCTTCAGTCCAGAGGGTCCGCTCACCTGGTTACACCAATTTACCTTGGGAGACTGAGTTGGAATTTTTAATGTTTTGGATAAGTGGTCCGAATTTGGCCGAATTTGAGGTCTCCTTTTCCCGCGTCTCCTCCTTCCCACCACGACCTCTATGGGGGCCCCTCGGCTAGTGGAACACCTCCCCTCCTCCATGCCGCCGTTCCTGACCAGGGTCTTAACCTCTATTTCATCAGATGTTTTAAATGTTGGTGTTCTTTCTTGCCAATTACTTTGGCCTTCTTTATCCCCCCTCCCCTCCTCATTGTTCTTCACAGGCTCCAGCCCACTTCCTCCCCTGCTTCTTCCACCAGCCAAGAGTATCAGAGACAATATACATAGGAGGGTGGGGGGCCACATGGATGGAGACAATACACTTCAGTAGATGGTAAATACAGGTGGTAAACGTTCAACCGCAAAATAGGGTGGTCCCTATTTTAAGTAATAGATCATTCTATTTTCCTTTGGTCAGACTCCATACTGTGCCCAGGTCTGGGTTCTGCAATTGAAGAGGGATATCGGCAGCCTAGAACATACTCAAGAATTTGGAAACCAAGTCTTAGTGAGCCAGATTTGTTTAGCTTAAGGAAGAAAAGACTGAGTGGTGACATGATAGACAATAACCAGAAGGATGTCGTGAAAAAGATGGAGCAACTGTGTCTTCTGCTGCTCCAGAGATTAGAACAATAACAAATAGATTGAAATTGCAGGGGGGGGGGGTTATTTCCTTCAGTGGGTGATGGGTTCTCCTTCATTGAATGTCTTTGAATAGAAGCTAGATTGTTATCTTTCAGGAGTTGATTATATATTTCATCATGGCATGCTATTAGACTACATAGCCCATGCTGTCCCTTCCAACTCATAGATTCAGTCTGAGAATGGAGAAGGGTTTCATGTGTATTCCCTGAAATGTTTAGGGGAGGGATATGCAGAGAAGAGAAAGGAGGAGGCAACATGCTTCAACCTTGTTGTCTTGACACAGTACAACTGGATATCAAATGCTGGAAATGCATTAAATTCCTGTAGGTTGTCATGAGATTGTTTTGGCTTAGCAAGTTAAAAGTCATATAGGCCAACCACCCTTAACTCTGTTGCAGCCTCTCTTTAGGAGAGCTTGGAAATTTAACTCACCCCCCTCCCAGCACAGCTGGAGGGTGGGAGCTGTTTTTCCACCTCCACCAAGTAAGAGACTAAAAGAAAATATCTCCAGCCAGAGCTGTTTTCTGGGGACAGAGGTACTTGAGTAGAAATCTGCCTCTTGAATTCATTTTATATCTACAAGCTGACCCCCCCCCCCCATTAAAGTATAATTAATTGGTCGCCTTTGGGGCCAGGTAGGATTTTTTCCCCCTATGTTCTGGGGAGGGGGGAGAATTTGCCTACCCTATACTGTTTATAAGTAGGACAATAAGGGAAGTTGTGGTTTAAATAGAATATAGTAGAAAACAGTAAGGAAATTCATTTTGGTGTGCACCTATGGCACCCCTTTTGTGTGTAGGTCAGGAATGGAAGCCCTCACCTGTGGTTCAAATCACTGAGGTGAGGGTGAACAGAAATGGTCTAGGAATGAGGGGAGTCGGGCCTCAATAAATCCTTGGGGCAGAACTCTCCATCACATTTCCCTTACTGTGCCCAGGATTATTTCAGCCGGGGAACCCAAGTGCTTCGCCCAAATTAGCCAAGGAGTAGGTCCAGGATGTCCATTGCCTCGGTGTTATCCATACCAAGTTCATGCCATACTTTAGTACTAACTGCAAGTTTCAAAGTTTAATTAGGTAACATTAATAAAAGTTGTCCATAGTTTAACCCATACTTGTTGTATGGTCTCTTTTTTTCAGGGGTTGGGTGGCAAATAAGTTTTGGACAAATATGGGAATTGAGGTTTGGAGTTTTAAATTGACAAGCTGCCATTTTCATCCTATCCTAAACACAGACAAGCAATAATTTTATAATCAGGAGTTAGTCAGCAGTATGCCCAACTTAATTAACAAGGTTTTTTTGGGGGGGGGGGGCAGGGGTGTCAGTGGAATATTTTTCATTATGTGCATTTATTTATTATTCTGTGTTATTACTTATTTGGTCCGTATAGTCTATCACTCTTGTCCAGTCAGGTTCTTTTATCGGGGTTCCTTTACTTTTGGTTATAAGAAATGTTAATCTGTCCATATTTTTGATGTCCAATACTTTCTCAATCTAATCCTTTATTTCAGGGGTTCCTTCCTTCTTCCACAATTTCGCATAGCACATTCTTGCCGCAGTGTTCATTAAAAAGAGGAGTTTATCTGTGTTTCTTTCTATTTTGCTCTCAGTTATTCCTAATAAGAAGATTTCTGGGTTGAATAATAATTTTATGTTTAAGATTTCCTGTATTATTTTATGGATTTTCCTCCAATATATTTGTGCTTTTGGGCACGACCACCACATATGATAATAAGTACCATCCATCCTCCCACATTTCCAGCATTTAATATTTGAATTTTTGTATGATTTGTTTAATTTTTTAGGGGTCAGATACCATCTATGTGCTACTTTCAGCCAATTTTCTTTCAGATCTATTGCGTAGGTGTATTTAATCTTTGTTCTCCAGATCCTTTCCCAGTCTTCTTTCTTAATTGTTTTGCCCAGATTTTCATTCCATCTCTTCATGTATTTTTTCTCTCCGTCCTTTTCTGAATTCCATTCCCTAAGTTTCCTGTATAACTTTGTAATTATCTTTCTATTGGTATTTAATATCTTATCCCAAAAGGTCTCTTGTTCCTGAAACCCTTGTCTTCTGTCTTTCTTAAAACACTCCGTTATTTGTCTGAATTGAAACCATGATATCTTTTTATTTATCGCATTCATTTCTTGTTGTATCTTCAATACCATCTCTCCTTGTTCTTTTTTTAATAGTTCTTTATAGCTCGGCCAATTATACCATCCCATTTCTCTTCTTTGGTTGGCCTCCAGGGGGGAGAGCCATAATGGGGTTTTTTCACATATTTTTGATTTATATTTTTGCCAACTTTTTATAATTGCGGATCTAATAAAATGATTCCCAATTTTTTTTCTTTTTTTGAGTCTCCATACCACAAATAGTGGTGCCAACCGGTTCTTAATTCAGTTCCTTCCAGGGTAAGCAATTTCTCCTTCTTCAATTCCGCCCAATCCTTCACCCACATTAATGCACTAGCTTCGAAGTATAACTTTAAGTCAGGAACTGCAAATCCTCCCTTTTTTGTATCTTCAATCATATTTTTAAAATTAATTCTTGCTTTTTTACCTTGCCAAATAAATTTCATTATCTCTTTATTCCAATCTTTTAATAGGGTTTGATTTCTAATTATTGGTAAGTTCTGGAAGAGGAAGATAAATTTAGGCAAAATTTTCATTTTTATACTGGCTATTCTTCCTAATAACGACAAATTCATACTTTTCCAACTTTCCATTTCTTTTTTCATTTTTTTCCAGCCTTCTATATAGTTGTTTTGCAGTAATTGCAAATTTTTAGCAGTCAGTATTATTCCTAGATATTTCAACTTGGTTACCACCTGGATATTCCAATTTCTCCCTAATTCATCCCTCTCTTTTTGTGTAATATTTTTCGTCAATGCTTTTGTTTTCTCTAAGTTTAATTTGAAGCCCGCCACCTCACCGAATTCATTTATTGTATGTATCCATTTTCCTAATTTTTTCTCAGGTTTTTCTATTACGCAGATGATGTCATCAGCATATGCCCTTAATTTAAATTCTTGCCCTTGAATTTTTGCACCTTCCAATTCCTTATCTTCTCTAATTTTGTCCAACAGGACCTCTAATGACAGAATAAATATTAGCGGGGATAGGGGACATCCTTGTCTTGTCCCCTTCTTTATTTCTATTTTCTCCGTTTCTTGCCCATTAATCCAAATTTTGGCCTCTTGTTTCTCATATATTGCGTTAATCATATTTTGAAAGTGATGTCCTATATCCATTTCTCGCATGAGTGCTTTAAAAAAGTCCCAATTTACCTTATCGAAGGCTTTCTCCGCATCAAGGGCTAGCAGCATTACTTTTTTTTGATTATGAATATCATAATATTCAATCAGGTCTAATATTGTTCTGACGTTTTCTTTCTGATGTCTGTTTGGGAGAAAGCCGGATTGTTCTTCTTTGATTCTTTTTGTGAGTAATTTCTTTAATCTCTCCGCAATTATGGAACTAAATATTTTGTAGTCTAAATTTAGAAGTGATATAGGCCTATAGTTCCCAACTTTTTCAGGGTCGGAGTTTTCTTTGTGCAGTACCGTTATGTTTGCTTCTCTCCATGAATTTGGGATGGTCTTGGTTTCTCTAATTGTGTTCATAATTTTTTTTAGGTAGGGTGTTAATTCCTCTTGATATGTTTTATAATATATGGCTGAGAAGCCATCGGGGCCAGGGGCCTTTTCTATTTTCAGGTTTTTAATTGCTTCTTTTATTTCCAAATCTAGGAATTCTCTGTTCAGGTCTTCCCTGTCTTCTTCTGATATTCTTTCTATTTTCCTTTCTCCTAAGTATTTTGAAATCTTTTCTTTATCTATCTCATCATTTTTGTATAGGTTTTCATAGTATTCCTTAAATTGCCTTTTTATTTCCTCTTCCTGGGTGTATATTTTGTCTTCTTTTTTCAATTTTGTCACAAATGTTGCTTCTCTTTCCCTTCTCAATTTCCTTGCTAGCCATTTCCCTGGCTTGTTTGCGTTCATAAAATAGTTTTGCTTCAAGTATTTTAACTCTTTTGCTCTCTCTTCTAATTCTATATGTTCTCTTTGTTTGTGTAGTATCTTGAGTTTGTCGACACTTTTGTTATTCCGTTATTCCCATTACTTTTTTTGACTCATTGTGTTAATATGATTTGTTTGTTTATTTTACACTTCAACAAAAAATCACTTGGCTTTTTAATTGCACTGGTGGAAGTTGTGTCAGAAAGGCCACAAGTGCCACAGACTCTGAGCATATGGAAAATTGTCAGCTTGAAGTCAGCAAATTTAGTTTCCTTATTCTCACTAGCACTGCTTGATCTTGTGGCTAACTAGAGCATTGCACATAAAAAATCTTCAAGGATTGACATAATGATTGTTGGCTTGCCAGCAGTAATCATTTGAAATACAAAGCCAAGGAAGGAAGGTTTGCCACATGTTGAGGCAATGTATAAATGTATAAATAAATGTATAAATGGCTAAGACATATGAAAAATCCACTGTCATTGAGACCTATCAAACCAAAAGATATTTCTTTCCATTCCTGGTTGGCAACAATTGTCTTTGGACTATAAGAGTTAAATGGTGACCTCTGGGAACCTATACTGCTCTTCTTTCTTTCTTTCTTTCTTTCTTTCTTTCTTTCTTTCATCTAGTCTAGTTTATCTTTTCCTGCATTGACTTCTATAGATGCCACAGAAAGGAGTAGGGGATGGATTTTAGTTTGGAAAATCAGCTCCAGTTTTTAAAGTTTATGTAGAAATGATATGATTAGCCACTATCTTTTTCAACTTCAAAAGGTGTCTATCACATCACGTTAATATTTTCAGAAGGTTTATTCCCCTTTTAAATATCACCTGCTAGGCTACTAAAATTGAAGCCGATTTGTGGAAATCTTCCTGGCAACATCAGAGCCTAAGAGCACTTTGAACATTCGGGCTGGAGACAAAATACCTTGACCTGAGTTGCAACTGGGTTTTTTCACTCTTTTATTTATTGAAAAAGTGGTATTGATTTTTCCGTCTTTTCTCGTCTGTCTCCCAAAATTGTGATGATGACCTTGTCATGCTACACTGCCATTATACAGTAATATCACTACAATATACTGAATGTGATTGACAGATGTAGGCCACTCTACCATAACCAATCTCGCATGAAGTATATTAGCAGTTAACTTTTGCAGGCATGAGCAGCAGGGAGGGACATCACAAATAGAAGTGTTAGAAATACTGTAGTCCTGTAGTCCTGTAGTTAAGAGAGAGCTTTCTACACATGCTCATTCTTCTTAGGAATGGCATGGAGTGCAGCCGGGCAACTACAAAAGATGAAGGAACAATTTTTATCCAGTTCCTAAATCAGCTGCAAATAAGCTGTAGCCAAAACCAGAAGAAACTTTTTTATTTACATGTGAGATTTTTGGCTAATTATTTATTATTGTTATTATTTGGATTTTTAAAAATGTTTTTAAGCTATGTAGAGATTTTGGAGGTTTCCAGGAATGAGGAATCTAGTATATTTCCTCCTTGAAATATTTTGGGGCTTCAGGACCTGTGTGGTTATGGTGGGGATGTGGAGAGATATAAGAAATCCAATAGAGTGTGGGTAAGCCATGGACCACAATTTTTGTCCACCCTCACATAGAGGGATGTCACCACTTACTAGTGATTTAAGGAACCATTAATGCTTCCTGACTTCAATGCATCAATCTCCATCAACACCCTACATACTTTTGTATACTTCCTTAGAGATGTATACTTGTTTTACAGAACAGTAAAGAAAGAGCTAAAAATGATAGAATTTTACAGAGCAAAAATGTTTTGCAAACACTGCAGAAGTGAGCCAAAATAATAATAGCTTTTCACTAGGAATGTGAGAGAATTTTTTCTACATGTTCATCTGATTCTGTTTCTTTTTTCCTGAAATGAGCATAGAAATGAATACCATTTATATTCATAAATCTATACATTTCCATGCTTGCAGTATTGTTCATTAAAGAATATGCAAGAGATCTTGGATCAGAACCATAGCTGTGTTACATCTAATGATCTGACTCCTGAAATCCTTCCAAAATGCCAGCCATTCCAACCAATGATGTTCTGCAGTATGGTATGCAGTATCCCTCTCAAATACAATGCAGGATGATGATACTTCTAACAAACAAGCAATTGTATGATGAAGAATTTGAATAGGAACCTTCTGGGATTCTTATTCTCCTTTTCACACTTTTTGGTTACTGGTGAGCTCGTTAAACATCCTGCATGCCAGAATTTTTGCACGTGGGATTGTTGACTAGTTTTTAAAGTACGTGAATAGGAAACAATTTGATTATAATCTGTAGGATATATTTCAGAAGATGGAAATGGGAAAAAAAAACACTTCTTAGCATTCCCTGCCTTTGCAGACAGGCTGTTATCCCAAGAGCAACCATGTTTGTTTGTTTGTTTGTTTTTTAAAAAAGGATGGATATTCCTGGGGGCCTGTCCACACCCTGCATGCGCTTTTTGGGGTGGGTGTGCATATGTTCTTCCTGGACTGGCCCGGGAGAACATCTGATGATCCTACTGCCCCTCCCCCAAAGCCCCCAAACCCCTCTTAAAAGTAATTCCATTATAGTGTTGCCAGTGTTCCCCTTGGCATGTAGAAATGATGCACCAGGAGAGTGGGGGAGGGAGGGGAAGGAAAATTGCTCTCCCCCCCCTCCGGCTCTCCTGGCATGTCATTTCTACATGTCAGGAGAGCTCCGGCAACACTGTAATTGAGACAATGTAAGTTTATTTTACTGTTAAAGAGGGGTTGGGGGCTTTGGGGGAGGGGTTGGGATTTGCACAGTTTTCTGGACTAATTTAGTCCAGAAAACAATGGGAATGGTGCCTAGACTGCAGAAGTAGTGGGTTTATCCCGTACCTCCCAAGAAGGCGGGAAATAAATCCACTATCTAATTAATTCACCACAAACCAGGTTTTTCTGGTTTGTGGTGAATTAATTTGGGATTGTCCAAAACATTGTCTGGACAGCCCTCTCTTTATTGTGGAGATCCATCCTAAGAAAACCATATCAAATCCAAGAGGTCAGTATATGTCGACAAGTGACATGAAGGCAGGCACGCACACACACATGCACACACACAAAACAAACCCACATAAAGTCTAATTGGAAGCCAGACTGTCTCTCAAAAAAGTATACTAAAAAAAGCACAACACACATTTTACAAATTACTCATGGAACATTTTAGTCACTATGTAATGTTAATTAAGGTACCCATTAATATAGCAATTTTCAAAATGTATATATGCGTATGTGTAAAAACATATTTTTCCCAAAAGATACAAAAATCTTATTTTTTTAAAAAGTAAAATGTGCAAAATGTTTCTTGATACCACAAACTAGGAATAAGATTATGAATGTTGTGAAAAGTCTACAATTGAAGATTGGTGTTCCTAAAAAAACAAGCATGCATTAATATCTCCCTAGAGTATGTGATGGCAATCTGACTGAGACATTCATCATTCAGTTGATTGCCAGGGTTGATTCAAGTGATTCAGCTGGCTAGACGGGTGTCCCCTTTCCACCTCATTGTTTCATGTGCAACAAAGCTACATTCTCAGTGGAAAAGGATGACTATCACAGGTAAAAGGAGTGTACTGAGGTCTCCAGTCTCGGGTGTACAATAGCTGTGTTCTCCTGTTAGAACCTCCTAACAATATGTCCTTAAACAGGAAATTATTTTTGCCAATGAATTCATGCTGTTACTCTGCCTAGTTCAGCAGCCAGGTTGTGTATACATGCTGCTGGAATGGAATGAAGCCTGACATCTTGATATTCAATTATTCTGGAAGAAAACAAGCCAAAAGCTGATAGATCTCACTTCCACCCATGTGATGTCCATGGCAAAAGCAAATATGTCTTCTCTAAATAGTGTGTGTAGGTGTTTGTGTGTGTGTGTGTGTGGGGGGGGGGGGGGGGGGGTTTGACATTACTTTGTATTTACCAGCACTAGTGTGCCTATTAACATTTATTTGCTAACTTTCAATCAAAAATGTTTTTGTTTTATTTTTAAACTGAGTTGCATATGCATAACCTGAGGTGCTATGCAAACATTTAACAGATGGATCCAGTTTGTGGGAGTGTTTGCAATATGGGAGTCACAGTCTCCATGTGTGTTTTCATACTGAAAATGCTGGGCCTGAATTATTATCATGTTTGGAAACAGAGATGAATACAGTTGGCTCTCGGTATTTCTTAAGTTTTTGCTCCAAGACCCCCATGGATATCAAAATTGATGAATGTTCAAGCCCCAAGTATATAAAATTGTGTTCCTTATATAAAATGATGAACAACAAGCAAATTCTGGAGAGAGCCTAAGGAAGTGTGAAATGACATGAGGCTACAACAGGGTATTCCTACATATCAATGTAGTGCTTAGTGCACTGTAAAAATCATTTTGTTGTCTTTTAAAACCTGTATTTAAATATTTTGGGTTGTTGTTGATTGAATATGTGGATACAGTACCTCTGGATATGGAGTTCTTCTGGATGTGTACACTTACAAGAGATTTTTGTGCATTTACAATTATTGCTTTTGGTTTGGTTTTGTACTTTGTGTCCTTGCAGAACATTCACTTGGTTTTGCAGCACATTTTTTCATAGAATACTACAGTCATGCGAACACACACACACCACTGAGGGTTACCCCCCTATTTCACAGCTGCCAAAATCTCACTTTGGCTGACAAATTTTCTAGTACAAGAAGGTTTGTGAATGTTCTCTACACTCTACAAGTTCAGGATTGTTTATTGATTTACTTTTCAGTCCCAATGTTACCTTGATTGATTCTATTCCTTGAGCTTTTTGTTTTCACATTTATGTGATTAATGTGATTGTTTGCTCCTAGCATGCTGCAAGTTAAGTGTGTGGATTAACAATGGAACAGTGGTTGTTAGATATATCTATTACAAATAGATACAATAAATTGTATGGAGGTGGGTTTAAGTTAGAGGTTAGAGAAAATGGTTCTCGATCCACTACAGTTTTATGAATCTGAGAAAAATCTCCATATTGCAATTTTAAAGTTGTGTTTTGGTTGTGTTTTATTGTTGGTTTTTATTTTGCTGAAATTAAATTTTGAGGCAAATGCCAAGATCATGTATAGCATTCAAATAATTTTCAGTGTTTTCATCTGGATATTTCCACCTCTTCTAACATGCTACTGATTTAAGGCAGAAGCCCTCAAATCATCAAAAGAGAACATTTCCTTCTAAAGATCCAAGAACTAAATTTTATTTTATTGCTTGAGATTGATGTTATTAGCCTTTCTAACATTCACCTATGATTTGTAGAGAGTGGGACTTTTGTTCTCATACATCCGATTTATGTGGGCAATTCTAGAAAAGCTAATGGAGGTTATACAAAGAGGACAAATGACTGGTCAGTGTGCCATGTAAATCTTTGTCAAAGTGGTGAGTTTTTTAAACTGTTTTGATCAGAGGAAATGTTTAGCTCCATATTAATTTCTATTGTTTCATCTTGGTATCAGGTTTTGCTAGATTAATATCTCTCTGTATAGATTTTTTTTTTTCAGTCACAAAGATATCATACATGGATATATACCCTTTCTCAATCTCAGAAGTGACCCAGTGATATCGGGCATAATCTGAGGCACAAACATGTTCATTGGATTTTAGCAATCATAAATATAGTTTTAATCAAAGTTAACTTTAAGAATTTGCCCAGATTTACTCTGGGCAAATTCTTACATGTACATGAAGTGAGAGAAAAGAAATCAGATTTCAATGTTAATTCATGGAATTTTGCAAAGTGGAATTACAGATAAGTAGTTCACAAGTTTTATCTTCCAGGTGTTTCAAACACCAAATGTCCAAGTTTAGAACATCTGGACGTATGACCATTACTACAGAGGTCAAATTGCAAATGAGCATTCTATGCTTGCTCCCTGGATTGTTCTATGAAGATTAGAACAAAATAATAATATTGCATGCAGTTAGGTTTTTTTTCTTTCTCTCCATTGGACTCATATTAAGATACTCATAACACCAAGACTTTGAACATTTGAATGTTTGGTTGTCATGCTGGGTAGTGGGTACCCCATAACAGCATTTAGACATTTATAAGCTAAGCTTAACCCTCTCTTTCTCTGTTGTGTTGTGAAAACAAAGTCAACATATTCTAGATCAGATGCTGGGAATGTGTGGCCTCTAGAAGCGGTCCTACAGCTCATACCATCCCTAGCTAACACAACCATTTTGCATATTGATGAGAGTTACACTCTAGAACCTTATGAGGACCACCCATTTTCCATTCCTGTTGTCAGGGGAGTAAAAGGGATGTGCAATTTTACTTATAGGGGCATAGCCAAATATATATATATAAACAATAGAACTCCCAGTTTGTCGGGTGTTTTAATCCTGTGGTAAAAAGTCCAACAGGTAAATGACAACTTGTCTTGATTAGTCTTCATGTGATTAGGCACAAGATGTGTTCTGAGCTGGAGGACAAACTGTTGTTTTCTCCATTAAAATTTTGCATATGGAGATCATTTTCTAGTCAAGTAGGCAAGCAAACATGCTAACCGAAATATGCATGGACAAATACAAATTGAGACCACAATAAAACACATAGCAGAGTTATAGCTCCATCTCTGCAGATTCCCTTTCATGTTCAGTGTGTATATTTTTCTGAGCGATTGCTTTCAACTATGACTGAAAGTGGTTGGACTTTCCCCATGTGGATGATTCTTCATGTGCCCATTCCTGCCATTACATTTCTCTTTATTTTCCCCAGAGTTCCTGTGCTCACTGCAGTGTATTTATTCTGACATCCCTCATTCATTGCAAGAGTTTCTGGGATATCAGCACACTGATGGTTGTTACAAATGGCCGTGAACTCTTATTCATTCCTCATCCTCCCTTTCTCTTTTGTGTCTGATAGCTATTTAAAAAAAATGGTGAGATATTTCTGAGCAAAGTAGTGCCAACTCATGCTTCAATATTCTCACTTAGAAAAATGAGGTGTTTTGCAGGAGCTCTCAAAAACTTCCAAGCATGAAGCAAATGTCAAGCTTTCTTACGGAGTAGCATAGCCTGGGTTATCTGTTTCTGCCTGAGATAAAGGGCCAGATGGTAGTACCTCTCTACTCCATTCATAGAAACCCACAGGAGTGGCACCTGTATTTTACTTGAATGCAAGCAATGGAACACAGTTCTTTATCACATCTGAGCCCATGAATTAACTTAAGTAGAAGCAAGGCATCTTACAGAGCAACTCTGTCTTCAAATAAAACAGAATGGCTAAGAATTTCAGGATTAACAGCCAAGAGTTTGCCACTGATCCCCTACACATGTCAACTATTGTAAGTTAGTAACATCACATGATGGAATGGTAGAGACATGCCTGAAATCAAAGCCTTTTGGGTTGCTCTCTGGTTGGGGGAAAATCCTACAATGTAGGCATAGGAATTGTTCAATAGGATAATTTTGGTTTATCTCAGTTGATTTCCCCTAAGTTTCTCCAAGTTGTATTCATTTTTACAGAAGTCTGGTGGTTTTTTGATAAAAAAGGCTGCATGTTTTATAAATGTTTCTCCTAATATGTACATTTGTACTCCCAATTGTGCAATATACAGTGAATATAAATTTTAATGATAAACTTGATGGTTTTTTTTTTTACTAATATGTGTGTTGTTGTAATTTACATATTTTTTGTTCCCTTGGTACATCTCAGAGCACTAAGAAGTATAAATCATAGAATCATAGAATTGGAAGAGACCACATGGGTCATCCAGTCCTGCTATGTGGGGGGAGGGTGGAGGGGAGGAAGGAAAGCATGTGTTTTCCATGCCTGCAGGGATTCTCAGGCATGGAAAGGTACATTTTTTTTTCAGGAGGAATTGGGTTTGAAGGGCACCTTTTTAACATGTGTTTTCCAGTCCTTAATCTGATTCCTCCCACATTTTGGCAAAATGTTGTTTAGCCACCCCATGCCTTTTAATCCAATTTAACCTGGTTTATAATGCATGTTATAATGCATGTGTAGAAGGGCCCCTAATCTTCAGAAAAGCCAGCAGAAAATAAAACTGCTCCTTCTTCCTTATAACATCTTTCTATAGCATGAAGCCATGACAGTTTAAGTGGTGCTTGACTGATATAATTCTGCATTGTAGCTACTAGGCATGTGCAATCCATTAAAATGGATCTAAACTCTTTCCAAAAATAGGGTTTGCTGGTGCTTTGTTTCTAAAGTTTTTTTCCAATTTTTTGGTAGTGAAAATTTCAGAACTCTAACAAAACTTACGAATCTTTGTAAGTACTTCGTTAATGGCAGTCGTGATTGCGCAACAGGGAAAACTTCACTGTCACTGGGGAAACTTCAGGAGCTTCTCTCTCCCTCATTTTTCAGGTATCATAATGAACCAAATTCCAGGATGATCCACTGATTTTTAAGGAATATATTTTTATCTATCTATCTATCTATCTATCTATCTATCTATCTATCTATCTATATTAGAACTGCCTCCTTGAATTTTCTAGAGAATGACACAAGGTAATAGGGGATCATTCCCCCCAACTTTCAGAAATATTCATACATGTACCAATTTATGGTAATTTCTTAAAGTTTTGACAAAAACCTTTTGTTAAAGGCACAACATAAAATGTCTCTCATATTAACCTATAGAAGAAACCAATAGCAGCCAATTCCTCATTTTCATAGACCCTTACAGTTGGAGGGGATCCCCTAGGGCTATCTAGTCCAACTCCCTTCTTCAAGCCAAAAGGGCACTATCAAAACTCTACTGACAGATGGCCATGGTATGCAGCCTCTAAATTAAGAAATAAATTATTAACATGCCTCTAAATTTATTAATTAGATCAAGCCAACAGATTTATTCCAGAAACATAATGGAACTACTCAATCTCTTATGATTGAAGATTAATAAAAAACAGCAATATGATCTTGTCTTGACTGACCAAAATCCATCCATGCTTTTGAGCCAGCTAAAAATGAAGGGTACAAAAAGATCTGACAGGATTTGGGGTGGGGTGGTTGTTGGCCAAAATCTGGAATGAGCTGTCCAGTCAGCATGGCAATGGGACATGCCACCCTCCTCAGTTCCTTCCCCTGCAGCCGCACTGCAAATGCCTTCCCTCCCTCCTACATCACCCTTAATTGGCTGAGAGACAAGCTAACAAGTTAGGCTTTGCCTCCCAGAGGGGCATGGTTGCCCTGTGAATTTTAGCTGCGTCATAGCTACATGCGAAGACATCCGAGCCATTAGAATCAATAGCTTCCTATGGTTCAAATTCTTAACATTGGGGAGCTGCATGTGGGCACATCAGAACCCTTTTCAGAACTGCTGTACTTCCAAATAACTTACTACTCCCAAATACATCCACAAAAAGCACACCTATATTAGCTACATCATTGCCCTCTGGATATTCAGTTTGTGACAGTGACATTTGAATGGTGTGCATGGGTAATGTGAATGAGTAATGCAAATAATTGTGGACTGGGCAAACAGCACTTGCCTTAGAATCATAGAATCATAAAGTTGGAAGAGACCTCATGGGCCATCCAGTCCAACCCCCGGGCAAGAATCAGGAAAATTGTATTCAAAGTACCCCCGACAAATGGCCATCCAGCCTCTGTTTAAAAGCTTCCAAAGAAGGAGCCTCCACCACACTCCAGGGCAGAGAGTTCCACTGCTGAATAGCTCTCACAGTCAGGAAATTCTTCGTCATGTTCAGATGGAATCTCCTTTCTTGTAGTTTGAAGCCATTGTTCCACCTCCTAGTCTCTAGGGCAGCAGAAAACAAGCTTGCTCCCTCCTCCCTATGACTTCCTCTCATGTATTTATACATGGCTATCATATTTCCTCTCAGCTTTCTCTTCGTTAGGCTAAACATTCCCAGCTCTTTAAGTGACTCCTCATAGGGCTTGTTCTCCAGACCCTTGATCATTTTAGTTGCCCTCCTCTGGACACATTCCAGCTTGTCAATATCTCTCTTCAATTGTGGTGCTCAGAATTGGACACCATATTCCAGGTGTAGTCTGACCAAGGCTGAATACAGAGGTAGCATGACTTCCCTGGATCTAGACACTATACTCCTATTGATACTGGAAATAGTATAAAATACTCAGGATGTCATCATGCATAACATTAAAATTAATACCACTAATTCAATAGTTTTCTTAATTTATTTCCAAATGATTTCAGAATACTAAAAACATGCAGAATTGGGGAATATGAATTTGAACTGAGAATTGACAATAGGAAGGTTTTCCTATCCTGTTTTTTTTTTTAAATCTTTGGTCAGTAGTGTTTGGAGTTCAGTCTGTGGTGTTAATACAGAGAGTAACCTCAAGAACCCTGCAGGGTTTCATGAAGTTCTGCTGAGGGGTGCACATTAGAAATGACAGCTTGTGGCAATAAATTGCATGCTAGGTTTCAGATGATGCAGGCAGCAAATGAGACAAAAGTCAACTGTAAGAAAAATGATGTAAGATGACAAGGGAGGGAGGTGAATGACACACGAGCCCAAGCAAAGGCAGAATCAGCAAGGGGCTGAGTGCATTGTGTGCTGTGTTGCTCCATTTCTCTACTTCCTGTTCCCTGTGCTTTGCCATCTCTGTTGGGTGTCGTGTAAATGGCAAGCACAGGCAATGCTTGATCCTTTAAATGAACATTCATTGAAGTAGGGCGAAGGAAAAACACCAGGAGAAGTGATAATGATATCCCTGATTATTCTGCGATCCTGGTTCTGCCTGCCTTATCTTTCAGCCGGAGGGACTGGAGCTGCATCTGCTGTTGTACTTCTTCTTAATAGCCTTTGTGAGAACCTACTCTAAGCAGTTTCTAATTAGACACACTCAGATGGCAGCCACCAAGCAGCTGTGTACCCAGCTGGGTGGGTACATGGAGGAAAGGTACCTCCAGGCTCTGTCATGCTCTTCTTCACCAGGATCCAGATACAAATTTATTATCACATTTTTCCTTTATTTTTTTACATAGAAGAACAGACCAAAAGTAGAACAAATCACATTTTTGTTATAAACATCAGCGATTTAGAAGCATTTAGATTTGTATTTAATTTGTGAGATCTAGACTTATCAAACTCTATGCTGAAATTGACATCTATTTTATGTTAACACATTTTTTCATATTTCATATTTAGATGTGAATTGGGTATGTTAATTGTATGGCCCAGGAGATGCCCTTGGACTGCAGTTCCAAGCAGCTTTTGCCAGGATAGCTAAAGGTTTAGGATGATGATGGGAGTTGGAGTTTAATCACAACTGAAAGGCTATATAATTCCATAATGGAGATACAGTATAATTTCAGTATCTTCTTCTTCCTCTTCTTTTAAAAAATGACTACATTATTTTTTTTATTTTAAATTAGCTGTGTATTTTGAAAACAAATGGAAATAATATGTGAGCTCTTATAAATCATTAAGAGGGGATAGAATATTAGTGCATGTCTCAGAACTCTTTGACACCTACATGTAATATGGGCTGATCTGAGACTCTGGATTGTCCCCATATGATGTCCTTACAGAGTCTCCCTAGCCACTTTGGAGGTGGTAGGGAGTTCCTACTGCTCAGTGGCAGCAAGCATGCCTCTTGGGTGTGACTGCTGTCGTCTGCTGTGTCTTTGGTGCTCTGGCTGATGTCAACCAGAGTGGCCACATAGACAGTAAGTGAGCTGGAAGCGGGGAAGTTCCTTTCATCCCTTTCTGTCAGTGCACAGACTGATCTGGTCAGTGCTCAAGGAATCTGAAGCGTTGCAGCTGGGGACAGCTGAGACAGGTAAAATGATGGTAAAGACAGCTGTGAACAGTTCCAGTTAGTAACAGTCCCTGTTGTTTTGCAAGCCCTACATTAGGCAAAATTCCATAACTTTAGGGGCTGATTCAATCTAAGTCACTGGTATAGAAAAGCCCAAGGTCACAGGTTTGATCCCAAATGTATCCAAGAAAAATTACAAAAGATCTTCTATTTTAATAAGAGTTTACCTAATCTTACACTTGTAAATCAACACATGTACCAATACTTCGTTAACCTTAGACATTAGATTTTTTTTTTTAAAAAAAAGAATGCTACTGCATTCCTCCTCAGAGAAAGAAATTGAAACTGATATAGTTATCAATCTATCTAGTTCCAAAATAAAATAATTGGAGAATAAGTGGAGGAAAATACCTTGGTAGTCTCCAAATTATTGTGACTCACACAAAGCAGACAACTCTGGATGAGGGTATAAGACATCTTGCTAATCAAAGCAATCAAGTTATAATTGGGATTAGAACTGAACTCATAGGTAAGGCTGAAGCTTTCAAGTCCTAACATTGACGTAGATCATAAAGTAAAATGGCTGTAGAGATGTCATTGATTGCCATATCAAAATGAAATTTAGTAAATGAAGGTCGGTTCTCCTCAAACCCCTCCAGTATATTCAGCTAGTCATGGGGATTCTGTGTGCCAAGTTTGATTCAGGTCCATTGTTGGTAGGGGTCAGTGTTTCTCTGGTTGTAGGAGAAGTACAACTTTCAAAACTCAAGGTCAATCCCTCCCAAGACTCTCCAGGAATCAAATTTGGACACATAAGGTATGCATGCCAAGTTTGGTCCAGATCCATTAGTTTTCGGTTCACAATACTCTCTGGATGTAGTTGAACTACAACTTCTCCAAATGAAGGTGTATTTTTTCCCCAAGACCTCCATGAGGTCATGAGGGTTCTGTGTGCCAAATTTGGTCCAATTCCCATTTTGGTGGGGTTCAGAGTGCTCTTTGATTGCATGTGAATTATAAATCCCAATACCTATAACTCCACCCAAAACTCACCAGTATTCCAATTTGAGTATATCAGGTATGTGTGATAGGTTTGGTCCAGATTCATCATTGTTTGGGTTCACATTGCTCTCTGAATGTAGGTGAACTACAACTCCTATAAATTCCTCCAAATACCTCCAGTATTTTTTGTTGGTCATGAGGGTTCTGTGTGCCGAGTTAGTTCCAGTCCCATCGCTGGTGGACATCATAGCACTCTGTCTTGATGCAAGATAAACTATAACATCCATCATGTTGAGTCAGTTCCCCAAAACCCCTCCAGTATAATAAGTTGTTGATCAATTCCTCTGTTTGCTGTGTGCCATAAGAAAGGGTAGGATAGGGTTAAGGGAGAGTCACTGGTCGGGGTCATGCAAATAACACACCAATGGTAAGAGTCAGAAACACAGGAATGTGGTGGAAACACATCAAATCTAGGATGAAATTGTCACTGTATAAGAGCCTTCACTTGGGTGGTAGGCAGTATGGTGTTTGGGGAGGACATTGGCAGGGGTTGGGAGACACGTTCATGGCACCCTCTATAACCTGAAATGTCCTTGGAGGGAGTGCCTTTAGTGGCTCCTCAGCACTGTGGGTAAACGCTGTTTATGGAGGCGGGAGGCTGTCTGTGTAAGTGGACACCTCCACCACATACAAATTTTCACTTTTATTATGTGGCTAAATAGATAGACAGACAGATAGACAGACAGATAGATGTGAGATCAATGTCTTATAGTACATCGATTGCCTCCAACTTTCCTAATTTAACAAGGATTGTCCCGATAAATCCAGTTTCAGCTACTTTTTCAAATGTTCTATCTTTTCCTTACTTTTCCTAGTTTCCCCATTTGTCTTCAGTTTACTTCCATTTGTGAGAGATGAGATCAAAGTGTTAATGTATTTTACATTCAGAGAGGAGACATGGGGATGCTTTTTTGTCCTTTCCTTTAGACTAAGACATAAGCAATTGTGTTCTTTCTTATTAATAACTTTTTGCCATCTTGACCACATTCCGATGCTGCTTGCCCAGACATATCCTTGAAATGTTGAAGGACATGCATTTTTTCTGCCACATAGCTTTTACTTTAAAGCTTTCACTCTTTTTCAGTTTGTATAAGTATTAGTTGTGTGTCCTGTCTTCTTTTGCTTCAATAGAGGCAGTTTAGTAGAAACAGCTGGAGGAAGAGGAGAGGCTGCTTGATTCAGGGATCACCAAGGGAAATAAATGGTTTCCAAAAAAATATCTAGACTTTTCCACAAATGAGGCCTAGAATCCTATAAAGGTGTAAGATTCTAAAATCTTCCCGTTGGAGCTAAAGGGAGACTGAATAAACTTGTCTCCTTGTTAAAAATATATGTTGTCCCTAAAACATACTGAATTAAATAGAATGTAGATACTTGTAACTATGAGTAAACTTCACTTGACAATACTGACATCTATCAAAACTTAATGTCTGTTGTAGACTCAATTTTTTCCACACTGTAGAAATTGTGGAATTGTAGTTTGATACATATTTATTCCTACAGATTCAATGGATTTTATAGTTTGGGATGGCACAAGCCTACAGATTTTGCAAAACTGCAAATTTCAGGATTTTTTTGATGGACCTACAACTCTTAAAGTGTTGTCAAATTGTGATAACTCAACATGTTGTCAAAGGCTTTCATGGCAGGAATCACTGGGTTGCTGTATGTTTTTCAGGCTGTATGGCCATGTTTCAGAGGTTGTGTGGTCAGATGCTTGCCATAGATGCAGGCAAAATGTCAAGAGAGAATGCTTCTGGAACATGGCCATGCAGCCCAAAAAATTTACAGCAACCCAGATAACTCAACAGTGTGGAAACTTTACCAGTAGGCTTGTTTAATCAAGGAAAAAATGGTTCAAAAACTTGTTTCAGATGTAGGGGGCGCTGATTTGGTTTGGAAATGATTTCTGAATTTTTCCCTATTTTATTTTTTTTGGAATTTCCGAAATTTCCGAATTGCTTCATTAATGGTGGATGCAATTGCGCAATATGCAAGAAGCTACAAATGGATAAGGGAAGCCTTCCGGGGATTCCCTCTCCCTCATTTTTAGACCGCTATTGACAAAACTTGGCACTGTGGTAGAAAACAACCTCCTCTGTCATCATACTAAATTTCAACATGTTTAGATGATCCATGGGTTTTAGACAATTTTTAAGTAATTTCAGTAATCTAATAATCTGAATCTAGTAATCTGACTGCTTGTGCAAGGAACGTATTAGGAGACAAGGGGATTTCTGGTATCCCAAAGTACAAAGTCTAACCCAAAAGGAAAGGGAGGGTATTCAAAGTTGAATTGGCTGCATGGAAAAGTGGATTTCTGGTACCCCAAAGTACAAAGTTTAACCCAAAGGGAAAGGGAGGGTATTCAAAGTTGAAATCACTGCTTGTGCAAGGAACGTATTAGGAGACAAGGGGATTTCTTGTATCCCAAAGTACAAAGTCAAACCCAAAGGAAAATGAAGGGTGTTGATGGTTGAACTGGCTGCATGTGCAAGGAAACTATTAGGAGAAAAGTGGATTTCCGGTATCCCAAAGTACAAAGCCTAACCCAAGGGGAAAGGGAGGGTATTAAAAGTTGAATTGGCTGCATGTGCAAGGAAACTGTTAGGAGAACAGTGGATTTCTGGTACCCCAAAGTACAAAGTCTAACCCAAAGGGAAAAGGATGGTATTCAAAGTTAAAATCACTGCTTCTAAAAGGTAAATTGGCAGTGGCAGGCAAGAGAACACTTGTCCCAGCTGCCGCTGTGTGCTGCCCTGCCCTTCTTCCCTCCCCACACACAAGCAGAAAGGCAAAAAATGGGCCTGCTAACAGCTGTTCTCCCCTGTTGTTCCCTTCCAAAAAAAGTTTGTTCTCTTCCCTAACCCTGTTGTTCCCTTCCCAAGCAGTGGCACCTTTCCCACCCAAGCTCCTTCTGCGTTTGCTTCCTGGGCTCACAATTACCCACTGAGGCACACACAGCCATTTTTAAAGTGTAATAGCTGCCGTGCTGAAACCCCACCCCCCTGCCCACATGGTTTCCCCTCATTGGTTGGAGGCAAGCATCCTAGCATGCAAGCTGCTGCTTGCCTCCAAATGCTGAGCCATTTTGGGTTCACTTCATGAGTCGGAACAAAGATGGTAACAGTGGCTTCGAAAGGGCAAGGATACTTCCAGGTTCAGAAATCACTTCGACATAGCTTCAAAAAGGAATTTGATCAGAATTTAATCCGAATTACCAGAGTTCCAACCAGACCTAACCATGCCTATTTACCAGTTTAAATCAGTACAGTAAAGAATAGCTTTTCAGTTTTGTTTTGTTTCAGAGCTGAACATTGGCAGAGGATGCTATAATTTAACATCTATTTTTCATTTCATTTTTCTAGTTAAACCTCTTGGTTGAGTCCTTTCATAACACATTTCTATGTAAGTGTTCTTCAAAAATCTTTTCCAATATATATCGGGTCTATGTGATTTTTTTGTTCTTATATAACAAAACAGAATTTTGATTGTCTACTGGCAGGAATTCATAATAAAAGAAAAGAAAAGGTTATGTGATAAGAATCTGAAACTTTGAATCATAAACGTCTTCATATCTTTGGCTCACTGCTGAAAGCCAAAATGAAGAATCAAATTATTCTGACAGAGCCTGTCTTTAAATTTTAAGAAAGAAGAAGAAAAGAAATTACATTCATTTTCAATATCCTATGAGATTATAACAAAAACAAAACTAAAGTTGGAAGTCCTTGATAGACATGTCTTTCAGAATTCAATTATCAAACCATAGTCAGTATTTTAGGATTTTTTGTCCTTTTAAAGTAAAACAAACAATGCAGACTAGGATCAGCTATTCGTACATAAATAATTATGAAGCTAACTTTTTATTAGTAATTACAAAGAAATGAAGACAAAATAAGTGGAAAAGACAGATAAAATGTTGATTTGCTGGCAAGAATAATAATATATGTGGGTTGGCCACATTTGCTTCAAAAAACATTCAAGAGGTATCTACAAAATGTTAAATCCCCCACACAGATCAGAGGGACCTTTCTTGGTTACCCTGTTTGTTCTCAGTGCTGGCATTCTCCTCACTCTCTGAAATAATATTTGCAGGGCATTACATGGAATCAAGAGTGACAATTAACTATTTTTTTTAAAAAAAAATGTTTCTCATTTTTTTAAAAAAAAAAATGTTTTTTAATGTTTTTATTATTCTTATAAAACAATGATACATAACCATAATTACTAGGCCTGGGTAACAACGGAAAAAAATGTTTCTAAAATCGATTTGTATTTGGGGGGGTTTTTTGTTTCGATATTTAAAATAATTACAAAATTTTCCTTTTAAAAAGTTCGATATTTACGAAATTTCGTAAATGGTAAAAAATTAACGAATCGATTTCCGAAACAATAACGAATCGATTCGTTAATGGTGGACGCGACCGCGAAATACGCTAAAAAACCTCCAAAACCTTCTGAAGCTTCCCTCTCCCTCTGTTGTTGACTGTTGGTGTGATATTATAATTTTTTTCCACTAATTAAACCATAAAACTGGTCCAGACATGCGGAAATAATAACGAAACGACCTCAAAACAATAACGAAACGAATACAATATCAAAATACGAAGCATTTACAAAACGTTTTTGAAAATTCGTTTTTTTAAATAATTGCTCCAGAATGGTTCGTTATCGTTTTGTAATTGAAAAAATTAACGAATTATTAACGAATTATGAATTAACGAAACGAAACCGCCCAGCCCTAATAATTACCATGCATTTTGTCCTTTTTCATTCCCTTCTCCCTCCCCGCACCCACCCCTCCCTCTTTCCTGTTGACAATGTAATCCTTTTTTCCCCCATTACATGAACCTTCTTTCGATTCTATCCACTTTTTTCTTCCAGCTTTCATCATCTGGTTTAACGACCTGTAACCATCTTTTAAATGGGGTCCAAATTTCTTTAATTTTCTTCTGTTTGTCTGACCATGTCTTTTTGCTTTTTATGATGTCCATAATATCCAGTTGTATTTGGTCCCACACATTTTCATATCATTTTTCAGGTGTCCATCCCCCCCCCCCAACCCCAAGCTATTACTGCATGTGCTGCTCTAAACATCATCATAATTAATTCTTGATCTTGGTCTTTAACTCTTCTATCACCATATATCCTAGTAACAAAATTTGCATATTTATATCAAATTTTATTTTAGTATGTAATTCTACCTGGTTTAAAATTTGATTCCAGAATTTTTTTATCTCTTCACACTCCCACCAAAGATGTGAATACCATGCCTCCCGACTTCCACAATGCCAACATTTGGGATTTAATCCCTGAATCATATGTGCCAGCTGAATTGGTGTTCTATACCATTTCGTTATTATTTTCAGTTCTAATTCCTTGTATTTTTCTATTTTTATTTTATTTAAACCATTGATTATCTTTTCTATTTTTCTCTTCCTAGGCCCCCTTCCTTTTCCCACTTGTTTCTCATTATTTTATACATAGATTCCTAATCTTCTATCATTCTTCCATATATTTTATTAAGTCTTTTTTTTACCTCCCAATCTCTCTTCTAATATCTTGTCTATTATATTTTCTCCCTTACTACTTTCTTTCTTTTAAATTTGTTACCCAAATCCTCTTAGTGTTAAAATTTAGAATTAGGAATTCACATTTTTTGCTTTACTAAAATACAGGCTTCAGCTCTCAAGCTTTTCAGCAAGATAATTTCAAGTTCAAGTTTACTTTATTATGGTTGATGACCAGTTCAAGAGAAGAGGGACACAGTCCCACACAAGTATATCAGAGCCAACAGTCAATGTAATGACTAGATTTGTGAAACACTTTGAGCTGACACCAAAGGACACGATCAGGCATCCCCACAGATTAATATGATCTAAGATACAACTCTTAATAATATTTTCACGCATGCTTTGTACAGAGTACCTATCAGAGGAAGACTGAAATAATTCTCAGTTGGTAAACCTCACTCTCTTCTGATGTTGATGAGATTATGTGAGCATGTTATCACCATATATTAATTTAAGAAAGAGAGAAGGAGTGATCACAGTGTTGGGACATGTTATCTTATATGGTGGTTTTGCTGAGGGGATGAGTATTATATACATACAATTCTGGAATAAATTGTTAAGAGTCAATTCAAGAACAGACTACAGTTTTATCTGTTGCTGAATGATGACATAGAAAGAAATTTTGGAAGATTATTACAATATACGATAATTGCACCAATAATTGTTTATGCTCGGTGATGGAAGGAGCCCATTATCCCTATTCAAAAAGAATGGCTGACAAATTTGCAAAGTATAATGATTAAGGAGAAATCTTTGATTATCTGCATCAAAAATTGAATTTCTTCATTAGCTTTTCACATCAACAGTGAGGACAAATGCCAACTGTAGTATTTATAAATTAGAAGGGTGTTATCAAAAGAAATGTGGTCATATCATTTGAAATGAGTAGATTGATAAGAGATAAATATGATTAAATGGTGAGTTTGAGGTTCATAGTATTGTTTCCTTATTACTTAGTTTAGTTTGAGTGCATAGATGTGTGTTTTGTTTGTGTTTTGATGTAGCTTTGTACTGTAGTTAGTTGTAGTTTTAACATGAATTATTATAAAATATTTTTGCATTATTTATGCTTTTCTCCTATGTTCTTTCTTTTGAATAAAATTTATATCAAAACGATTGTAAGAAGGAGTCAGAGCAAACAGAATCCTAGAATTTCTGGAGATGTCAAAAATACTTAATTTACTCTACTAGTGTTGAAGCACCATGTCCTGAGAAATTGGGGAAAAGATGACAGTGTCTCAAAATGATGGAAAATATTGCTAGATTTTCTGACATGGGGAAAGCTGTTTTGGATTGGACAAAAGTCTATCTAGTCCAGAATTATATGCACACAGCATCTGATAAATAGGAAAAAGCCACAAGTAGAATGTGAGCCTTCTTGCTTTTGTTCCTTAGCAACAGATATCAGAAGCATTCTGCCTCAGATAACTTATAGGGGTCATGGCTAAGAGCCATTGATGGTCTTTTTTGTCCATGAGAACTAGAAAAAGACAAATCTTGGAAATTATAGTAGCAAACATGTCTTCAGTAGTTTTTGGCTGAAGTCAGGGGAAAAATGAAAAACAAGCTACGTTTGGTTATCCTCAGTTTAGAATTCTACAAGGAAAATAGCACCATCTGGTGATAACCAGCATAGCTGATGAAATAAAGTCTGAAAATTGTACTGCTTTCACGTAGAACCTCTGAAGTTCATAAACAGTCTATTCCTTGTGATGTAAAATGCCCATTTTCATGTAATAAGAAGTAACAAGCAGCACTACAATTCTTAAACTAAAAGGTAAACCGCTAATATCATGGATAATGAAAATAAGAATAGAAAACATTTTTTAGCAGATTACACATTTTTTAGTTCAGCAAATGTTCACTCTCTTTTGCCCTAATATGGACAATGAACTGATTTATCTGTGCCTGAGTGGGGTTGAAAGAAGGGCAGCTATTAATAAGTTTTTTTAAAGTTATGTATTGCATTTTCCGTAAAAAGAGATGTGGTTCTAGTGTCAATTAAAGGAAATATAGATAATGAACTGTGTGTGTGTGTGTGTGTGTGTGTGTGTAGTATGCATGACTTAAAAATGGCTTTGTTTGTCTTAACAAAATTCTTGTGATCCCGTTTTGATTCAAAAATTTTTGAAAATATTTTAAGGGATCTGTGTTTGTTCTGTTACAGAGTTCTGAAAACTTAGTTAATTTTTTGTTATGTTATTCACCTATTTGCACCAATGGGGAAACGAACGGGGCACCTCCCTTCCTCAGTTTTAGGGCTATTGGGTAGAAACTTGCTATAATTGTAGCACTCATTAACCTTTCTCATTCAATTGAGGGATTTTCCTCAGTCCAGCACAGATTTATTACTTACTAGCAGTCCCTTTTGCAGATTAAATATATTACTTGGAACTTTTTTCTCCCATCAATAGATGTTCTTCTCACACTAAAAGTACACCACTCTCCCTCAGCCTTGATAGGATGAGAGACATATGTTTCGCTTCACCTCCTGGTATGTTTTGCATGCACTCACAATGTAACTGACTTTGGGAGACTTCTGAGACTTACTTAACTCTTCTGAAAAGTTGTAGGTGAGTGTTTCAAATGTTAGTTTTTTGTGTGGGCACCACCCACTTTTTGAAAATGGCTTCTAATGCACAGACCATCTGAAATACAAATGGCATTTGAAGCACTTATAACTTTCTGCTTAGCCCTGTGTGTGTGTGTGTGTGTGTCATACTAGCTGCTTAAAAGAGGATATTCTGGCAGGCATTACTATTCCAGGCTGGAATCTACAGAGGTGTTTTAGAATGACCAAAAAAGCCTGGCAGCAAACAATAAAGGCAAGGACAGTGGGATGAAATAATAGTGCATTTTTTTGCACCTAAGTCAAGTAGAGTGGTTGGGATGCCATCCTATCAAAGAATCTAGGTCAGTGGTTCTCAACCGGGGGTCCCCAGATGTTTTTGGCTTTCAACTCCCAGAAATCCTAACAGTTGGTAAACTGGCTGGGATTTCTGGGAGCTGTAGGCCAAAAATATCTGGGGATCCCAGGTTGAGAACCACTGATCTAGGTAATGGTAGAGGTGTTGATGACCTGCCATGAAGTAATGAGCCAGACACAAAGACTTGGAATAATAAGGGGCACTTTAGTTGACCTAAATGCTATTTATATTATTTACACCTGACAATCTGAAATGGGTTAAACTAAACTAGGTGTCTATCTGAGACCACCTGCTCAGCCTCCTTTAGGTGAAATACATGGCCTTGAGATGAAATTCATTCGTATAGGTTGTTTACCCCTGCCTGTCTTTTTCTGGGGAGCAAACCTAGGATCCTCCCTCCCAAATATTGATCTATATAGAAGAGATGAAACCACAAGCATCCCCAAGGGCAGCTTTTTCACAACCTCCCAAGCCACCAGAGTCAAAGAGGTCATGTCAGAGAACCACCTTTCACCCAGTGGGTGCCATGATGTACACCAAACTCTTATCTTCTCCCAACAAAGTAGAACATGAAGCTTATTTCCAGGCTCACACTCAGCCACTTTCTAATACATCTGATACATTATGAGGTAGGTACTCCCCCCCCCCCATACACCAATAAGTTGGGATGAAAAAATTGCACTTGTCTTTGGAGTGACCAACAGTAAACCCCTACTGTACAGAGAGTGGGGCAAACTTAGAGCTGTAAATGAGGCACATGATAAGGAAGAAAAGGATTAAGAAGCCTTCAAAATCTGTCATTCCCACATGGTGTAGCCTGATAAGCCTGCCAGGCACATGATTTATATGCACTTTCCTGCCCATAGCTTCTTTGTTTCATGGTCCCAGGTGCAAAATATTTCTACTGATGTATTGTCGAAGGCTTTCATGGCTGGAATCACTAGGTTCTTGTGGGTTTTTTCGGGCTATAGGGTCATGTTCTAGAGGCATTTCTCCTGACGTTTTGCCTGCATCTATGGCAAGCATCCTCAGAGGTAGTGAGGTCTGTTGGGAAAGGGTGTTGGAACAGACCTCACTACCTCTGAGGATGCTTGCCATAGATACAGGCGAAACGTCAGGAGAAATGCCTCTAGAACATGGCCCTATAGCCCGAAAAAACCCACAAGAACCTTTGTCTGCCAACCCACGAAGAAACGCACGAGAATAGAAGACACAACACCAATGTTTTGGATTCAAATTGGGCAACTTTTATTTAACGTTACCTATTTAATTTCTTAACTTAACTCAAGGGTGTAAGGAACTGGTGTAACCTAACCCAGGTAGCATCACTACCCGACAATAACAATTTCCGGGCGAAGCACCTGGTTTTCGGTAATCAAACCGTATCACCATCAAGGGAAAGGAATGAGGAGTCTCTTCCAGAGCTCTTGTATCGAGACTCCTTCCAAATAAAGGCCATTAACACACCTCACCCTTTACACTGTAGGTGAGTGTTTAACTTAAGGGCCTTTCACCCCTTAAAGGGGTGCCCTAGGTGCACACCGACTAAAGGAATTTCCCTATCTATTTAAGCCTTGCCTATTTAACGCGTAGCCCACTTCCTCTATCTAGCCCCTAAACAGTATAGGGTGGGCAAAAAACCTCTCCTATAAAACAAGAAGAGGAAAAAATTCCTACCCGGCTCCGCAGGCAACCGCAAATTATACTGTTAATGGGCGGGAGTGGTGGGCCAACTTCCAGGCGTGGAATGAGCCTGGGAGGGCCTGGCCTGTGTTAGCAGGCCACGCCCCCGGATGTTCTGGAGGGTTCCTCCAGAACTCCTCCCTGCCTCGTGTGAGGCAGACAAATGTTTTTTCTCTCCCCATTTCTTGGGGAGAGGAAAACTGTTGTCTGCCAACCCACGAAGAAACGCACGAGAATAGAAGACACAACACCAATGTTTTGGATTCAAATTGGGCAACTTTTATTTAACGTTACCTATTTAATTTCTTAACTTAACTCAAGGGTGTAAGGAACTGGTGTAACCTAACCCAGGTAGCATCACTACCCGACAATAACAATTTCCGGGCGAAGCACCTGGTTTTCGGTAATCAAACCGTATCACCATCAAGGGAAAGGAATGAGGAGTCTCTTCCAGAGCTCTTGTATCGAGACTCCTTCCAAATAAAGGCCATTAACACACCTCACCCTTTACACTGTAGGTGAGTGTTTAACTTAAGGGCCTTTCACCCCTTAAAGGGGTGCCCTAGGTGCACACCGACTAAAGGAATTTCCCTATCTATTTACGCCACGGATTGGGGGCAAATGTCCATTTAGCCCCCATCCCCCACCAATTCCTCTAACACCCCTCTAATACCTTCCTGTAAATCTAATGAAAATCGTTGGTTGCCCAATTCTGAAAGATGTACTCAATCACCACAATACAACCTCTCGTCGTCACGTGTGATGTTTGGGTATTCAATGTAATGACCCCTCCGCTGGATCATGAACAGTCGCATGGCCCAGTGCACTCGTTTTCTGGCTTTCTCGAGCCTTCCCACGTCGCCTCCTTCCAGCCACTAGCAACGAGGTATGATAGCAGACCAAACGACGTGCACCCTGGGCCATGACCAACAAATCCTTTGAATGTCCGCCCGTGCTTACAAAAGAGGGCTTTGCCTGCTAACAGGCCCACATCGTTACCACCGAGGTGGATAACCAACACATCAGGAGGAAAAACCACTCCCGGCATCAAACAACAAAGGGGGCACAAACCGTCCCAACGCAGGCTTCTCATGCCTCTCCATTCCACCGTTGCCGTGGAAGAGAGACCCAAGTGCTGGCCATAGGCAGTCCTGTGGGCCTCTCTCACTGCCCAGAAGACATAACTGTGTCCGCAGACCAGTACCATTCTTCTATGTGCCAGCCCTGTGTGAACAGTCGCATGGCCCAGTGCACTCGTTTTCTGGCTTTCTCGAGCCTTCCCACGTCGCCTCCTTCCAGCCACTAGCAACGAGGTATGATAGCAGACCAAACGACGTGCACCCTGGGCCATGACCAACAAATCCTTCGAATGTCCGCCCGTGCTTACCAAAAGAGGGCTTTGCCTGCTAACAGGCCCACATCGTTACCACCGAGGTGGATAACCAACACATCAGGAGGAAAAACCACTCCCGGCATCAAACAACAAAGGGGCACAAACCGTCCCAACGCAGGCTTCTCATGCCTCTCCATTCCACCGTTGCCGTGGAAGAGAGACCCAAGTGCTGGCCATAGGCAGTCCTGTGGGCCTCCCTCACTGCCCAGAAGACATAACTGTGTCCGCAGACCAGTACCATTCTTCTATATGCCAGCCCTGCGTGGCCTGTGACGGTAATGATAACTAGGCTGAAACCAACCGTATGTAACTTCTGGTCTGTTTTGGAAGTTCTACTTCTGATTTCCACACTATCTTAAAAAACTTTGATGTCGGAAACCAAAAATGCGCGGTGTGAGGTATCGTTATTGGCTAATGTCACCAATTCACTCACGCGTAGCTGCAAAACGTGCATTCCACGCCGCCGCCTGATATAAAAACTATTCATAATATGATGTGTGGGGAACATGGCTCAAGGGCCGGGATCTGAAAATCCTCCTAAAGCCGCAACGCAAGTAATTTGCTGCAGCTCTGTAAGGCTAACTTTCCAGCCAGCAACTAAGCGGACCCGCTTTGATCGGGCTGGGGCCCTTTTGGAACATTAACCTGTCCTGGGTTCCTTCTACTGAACTGGGCGCCTCTTGGCCCACCTCTTGTGGGTTTTCCCTTGTAACAACTATTGGTTGCGTGGTTACCCTGGCATATTGCACAGGCGTGCTGATATTTACAGTCATCGTGGGCGCAAGCTCCCTGGGCCGACAAGTATAAAGCGCCAGTAAAACAAATTGACAATGTTTTATCACTTATATATATAGGGCAATGCATAACTGCTTAAATCTGTGCCTAACCGACTCTTATATAGTTATAACGTAATAGTCCGAGGCTCACCCTAAGCTCGCCCTTCAAGTGACCCACTGTTCAAGCAACTAATATGCTATTTACTTGTGTTTGCTTTACCTAAAGGCAGAGCTCTCAAAATGCCATGCAAGGGAAGCCAAGGCTAGACCGGGCATCTTGATGAACTCCCATTTGCATTGCTTCTTGCTGCGAGGTTATCCCAAGTTGTGGCTGACATCAGGAGCTCACCCCACACCCAAGCAATCAGAGCCTATCGCTGTGCCTATTGATCTATTCACATTTGCATTAAGTCTCACTGTGAGGCTATCGCAAGCTGGAGCTAACATCAGGAGCTCACCCCACACCCACGTAATCAGCGCCTATCGCTGGGCCTATTGATCTTTCACATACCCTTTTGTCTTTGCAGCTGTTGTGCTGGGCCTCCCTGTCGAAAGGGCTGACTCTCTTTAGTGTTTTGTATAGTATGGCCGCTATCGGCCTTCTCACCAGAAACTGCTCTGGTTGTATTCATTACCTCCATCCACAATTGACTGTCGATGAGGTCCCATCGCTTGTTAGGCATCGTGGCAGCCTCAGAACAAAAGAGGCTATCGTAAACAAGCCACGCCTGACCAGTGTAGTTGACATATGCCCCATATATTAGATTTTGATATTTAAACAAGGCCTTGGCCCTGTAATCCTTTAGGGCCGCCCACATTCTTCTTCGGCGCCATCCTGAAAGGAAAATAACCAGTGACTGTGTCAATAAGTATATAGCGCCAGTATAACAAATTGACGAAGACTTTGTCCCTTATATATATCTAAACATATAGGGCAACACGTTTGCATTGAGTCTTGCTGTGAGGTTATCACAAGTTGGAGCTGACATCAGGAGCTCGCCCCGCACCCAAGTAGCCGGAGCCTACCATTGGGCCTATTGATCTACTCCCATTTGCATTGAGTCTTGCTGTGAGGTTATCACAAGTTGGGGCTGACAACCGGAGCTCACCCGCACCCCAGTAGCCAGAGCCTATCGTTGGGGCCTATTGATCTACTCACATTTGCAATTAGTCCCACTATAAGGTTTACATAAGTAGAGGCTAACCGCGGGAGCTCGCCCCCCTATACCAACCCAGGCCTGCCACTGGGCTTATTGCTCTAGTCATTTTCCTTTTTGAGTATACAGGCCGACTGTAAGGCCAACCTAATTTGGGGCTAACCAAGGGAGCTCACCTGTAGCAACTGGCAAAGACTGTACCATTGGGAGGTCACATAAGTTAAGGCTCCCATCAGGAGCTTGCAATACTTATGGCCAGGGCCCGCGACAGGGCTTATTGATCCCTTCCCATTTGACTTCATTGCTGGATCTAACAGCAGGAGCTCTCTCCCTGATCCATTTTTTTTTTGGTATCAGAAGCTGGATTAAACAGCAGGAGCTCCCCCTCTGATCCTATTTAAAATAATAATTTTTATTTTTTATTTTTTTTTGGTATCAGAAGCTGGATCTAACAGCAGGAGCTCCCCCTCTGATCCTATTTAAAATAATAATATTTATTTATTTATTTATTTAGGTATCAGAAGCTGGATCAAACAGCAGGAGCTCCCCCTCTGATCCTATTTAAAATAATATTTTTTTATTTTATTTTATTATTATTATTATTAAAAAAATTTTTATTTTTTTTATTTTTATTTATTTTTCTTTTATTTTTTTGGTATCAGAAGCTGGATCAAACAGCAGGAGCTCCCCCTCTGATCCTATTTAAAATAATAATTTTTATTTTATTTTATTTGGTATCAAAAGCTGGATCTAACAACAGAAGCTCTCTCCCTGATCCATTTTTTTTGTATCAGAAGCTGGATCAAACAGCAGGAGCTCCCCCTCTGATCCTATTTAAACTAATAATTTTTATTTTATTTTATTTTAATTTTTTTTTTTGGTATCAGAAGCTGGATCTAACAGCAGGAGCTCTCTCCCTGATCCATTTTTTTTTGGTATCAGAAGCTGGATCTAACAGCAGGAGCTCTCTCCCTGATCCATTTTTTGGGAGCTGTGGCTAACATCGGGAGCTCGCTCTGCTCCCAAATCGACCTTAGGTCAGCAACCACTGTAGCCAAGGGTATAACTCCCCTATTACCTGTGTATATTTAACATCATACCTACTACATATAACACGCATCCGGCCCAAAATAAAGTAATTGAAATAACTTTCACTTTCATTTTGCCCCATGTGGCAAACGAAATTGGGCCTATCCTAAAATGGCGGCCGCCCCATCTCCCACAATGGCCTCCATCAACGGCCCGGACGGCGCCCAAAATTGACGCTGCGAGCTAGCCGCATGCCAAGCCGCCCAGCTCCAGGCCCCTGGCCACGTGGGCCCTTGTTTGCCATAACCAAGGCCTCTGTGAAGGGCCCTGAAGGGCCCAGCCTTCATCCGGGAGGGGTGGGGGGTGGGTGAAGCCTACCTCCCCCAGGACCCCTGTACAGACCTGTAGATGCTCTTCTTATCCCCTTAACCTCTTTTCTTCTCTTCTTTGTTGAACCTCTTCAGGCTTCTTGTCTTCGCTCTTCTCTGCGACCTCTCTCCCCAACTTCCAGGCGTGGAATGAGCCTGGGAGGGCCTGGCCTGTGTTAGCAGGCCACGCCCCCGGATGTTCTGGAGGGTTCCTCCAGAACTCCTCCCTGCCTCGTGTGAGGCAGACAAATGTTTTTTCTCTCCCCATTTCTTGGGGAGAGGAAAACTGATTTCTACTGACTTTCCTTGTTTTACAGGATTTTCTCTTTTCTCAAAAAATCTTAGACAAATTAAATAGAATAGATGTTCTTGAGTTTGAATAACTGAACTACAATAGTTAAATTATATTTTTTCCAGTTTCAGCTCAAAAAATGTGCCTTGTATTTAAATTTTTATTCAAGAACACTAAATAAACCAAAAGTATGCAAAACTCACATTTTTATAATGTTGGTTTTTGTTTTAGCATAGCTTAGGCTATGCTCTAGAAATCAGGCCTTTTCCATTGCAGCCTTTCAGGTGTTTATGCTTCCAACTTCCAGAACTCCTAGCCAACTTTTTCAATAGTTCTAGGAGCTAAAGTTCCACATACCTGGAGAGCCATAGGTTGAAGAGACTTCTGGATAAAGCTGGTGCAAGAGTTTGATAGGTATACACTTGATCAACAGAATCTAGGACACATCACACGTGTGTACCTTGTACATACAAAGACCTGGTAGTTTTGTGGAAGGAAATTAAGATATGGCTGTAAGTATGAAGACAAAAGTAAGGAGGAAGAAAAGGGTGTACATACTTGGTGACAAATGCAGCAATGGCCTTAGCTTTACTGGTTAGAGCTCAGGCTGAATTATAGTGTCATTTCAGTAATGAATCTGATTTCTTTATATGCTCATCTACCAAGCAATATTTGTTTCAACCCACATTCTGTGTAGACTAAGATGTGGTATGGAATGAAAGTCGAATTTTTGGTGAAAACTGCTGGATGGATTGCCATGACAGTTCTCAGAATGAATCCTTGCATATGGACCCAACCTTCAATATTTGGGGCAGATAAATTTATCCACTTCTACAAAAAAATGTATGTGATGCCATTTACACCTAAAGAACAACTCTATGATGAAGAAGTCCAAGATATTGTAAAAACAATATCAAGAAGGGGATGAAAACCTCACAGGAACTTGACCACAGGAAGGGCGGGGGAGTAGAATGAAGAAATCTGCTCTCTGAAAGTTTCCTCCATACATTACTAGCATCACTGTTTCTGATAAGACGTAAACATGCTAAAAAGCACCACATCCTGTGAAATCTTGGAAGCTAAGTGGACCCCAGCCCTGGTTAACACTTAATTCAGTTCCCACCAACGAATAGGCTATATTTCAGAGGAGCAAACTGAGAAATCCTCTGGTTATTCCTTGTTTATGAAAACCCTATGAAATGCATAAAGTCACCATATGTTATAGATGACAAGACACATACAGTAAGCACACATGCATGCAATGCCTAGAGAGTCAATCTGATGCCGTTAGAGAACAACTAAAGACCAGGTTCAAATCCCTGATTGACATGTAAATCCACTGGGCAAATCATGCCCTTTCATCCTCAGAGGAAGCCAAAGTCATCCTCCCTATCAACAAGGTAAAGGTAGTCCCCTGACATTAAGTCCAGTCATGTCTGACTCTGGGGTGTGGTGCTCATCTCCATTTCTAAGCCGAAGAGCCAGCGTTGTCCGTAGACACCTCCAAGGTCATGTGGCCAGCATGACTGCATGGAGAGCCGTTACCTTCCTGCCGGAGCGGTACCTATTGATCTACTCACATTTGCATGTTTTTTAAATTCTAGGTTGGCAGAAGCTAGGGCTGACAGCGGAAGCTCACGCCGCTCCCCGGAATTGAACCTGCGACCTTTCGATCAACAAGCTCAGCAGCTCAGTGCTTTAACCCACTGCATCACCAGGGGCTCCCCCTATCAACAAATCTTGCCACAAAAAACATGATAAAGTCACTATAAATCAGAAATGCCTTAAAGATGTACAATAATAACTAAAACATTAGAATTGATCAAACTAAGGGAGAGTGAGTAGGAGATATCAAAAATCCAAAGAGGCTAGAATACTCTACCAAGGTGGAAGACCTGATTGAAGCATTTAGTATCAACACCTAGATTTTGGTCCTTAATGTGTGTTACTAGCATCAGCCAAGTCTCAGTTGCCTGGGTATGGAGGGAAAGGGCATTTCTTGTACTCTTCACATAATGCTGAAAAAAAGGCCTCTTTCTGTTCTAGTCATCCGCAAACCAGATCAACAATTGGGTCACAAAGTTTACAGAAAACCCACACACACAGATAGATATCTACATAAAAACTCCAACCATCACCCAAGTCAAAAAAGAAGCACCATTAAAGCCTTGGCAGACTGCAAAAAGAATCTGCAAAGCCCACCTCCTCCAAGATGAACTGAACCACCTAAACTGGGCTCTACAGGCCAATGGATACCCCACCGCAGACATCAGAAGAGCTGCAAGACTGAGAACAAGGCACGAGAGTAAAGACAAAGATCTACCCAGAGGAAAAGTGTTCTTGCCATACATCAAGGGAACCACTGACCGCATAGGGAAGCTGATGAGGAAACACAACATACAAACTATCTTCAGACCCACCAAAAAAAATTCAACAAATGCTACATTCAGCAAAGGACAAGAGGGATCCTCTCACTTCTGCAGGAGTCTACTGTATACCATGCAGCTGTGGACAAGTCCACATAGGGACCACCAAAGGCAGAGCCAAAACAAGAATCAAGGAACATGAAAGGCACTGCAGACTACTTCAGCCAGAGAAGTCAGCCATAGCAGAGCTCCTGATGAACCAACCTGGACACATCATATTACTATTTGAGAACACAGAAGTGCTGAACCACTCTAACAACCACCATGTCAGACTACACAGAGAAGCCATTGAAATCCATAAGCACGTGGACAATTGCAACAGAAAGGAGAAAACCATGAAAATGAACAAAATCTGGCTACCAATATTAAAAAAAACCTCTAAAATTACAACAGCAAAACAACAGAGAGGAAACAATCAAGGTGTTGGGGTTCAGCCTCCGTGCTAACCAAAACCTGAACCTGATTCTTTAATTGTTTTTCCTGATGCAACTGGCATCTGAACATGTATCTTTCCCTGATGGCATTGAAACTGTTGATTATGAGGCCAGTGGCTGGGAAAGTGAACTTCCTGATCAGAATGTTTTGGAATCAAGTAGTGATAGCTCTCCAGAGGGACTCACACCTGGGTTTGCTAATGAAGACCGAAGAGAACAGATCTGGAAGAACAGGAGTGAATCGCAGTTTCTACGAAGGTCAAATAGATTACGGGAGAGGGAGGCTTCAAAGTCTGGAGCCGTTTCAAGAAATAGTTTATTTAGTTTAAGGGGCCTCTCCCCAGCTGTCTAGCTAGATCAAGCATCGATTTAGACTGAGGCAGTACTTTGGCAGATTTCCTGTGTTCCATGGCCTGCATTCCCAGAGGCTTCTAGTTTTCAAGTACGGTTAGTGATATGCTAACAGGTTCCTGGTTTTTGTATTGTGGATTGGAATTTTGCTCAAGTTCAGAGATTTTCCTGACTGCTGTGTTTCTACCGTGGCATTTTGACTTTGCATTTACCTTTCTTTTGTAACCATTTTTCATCAATAAAGAGGATTGTTTTTTCCATAGTCCAGTGTGGTGGATTTAATCTTATGGTCTTGTTTCCAGAACTGGGATGTAACACAAGGACAGCTAATTCCCTCAGGCACTAACAAACTGCCAGGCCATCAAATGCTAATCAAGGTGGTCAGTTGAAACATTCACACCTAGCTCCAGCAGACAACAGTTCTTTGTCTCACCCTGGTCATTCCACAGATATAAACCCAATTTTCCTAGTTCCACCAGACCTGACTACCTCGGAGGATGCTTGCCATAGATGCAGGTGAAAAGTTAGGAGAGAATGCCTCTAGAACAGTGCTTCTCAACCTGTGGGTCCCCAGATGTTTTAGCCTTCAACACCCAGAAATCCTAACAGCTGGTAAAATGAGTGGAATTTCTGGGAGTTATAGGCCAAAACACCTGGGGACCCACAGGTTGGGAACTACTGCTCTAGAACATGCCCATATAGCCTGAAAAACCTACAACAACCCAGTGATTCCAGCCATGAAAGCCTTCGACAATACAGCCTCTTTAATCTTTGGCAGAGATACCCTTCCCTCCTCCAAATCTCCTACCTCTAGGGCACAAACAAGAAACTACATTAAACAGGACTTTGCATCTGTGATGGAAAGCGAGACAATCATTTTTTTACTAACTTAAGAAATATCCCAGAAAAGTCAGAAAAGTATCCAAATACAAGTTATGTATAAACTTAGGAAGTGTGAATCACATTGGTTTACCTAAAGATCCTGACCAAACATAATTTCTGAAACTCGCCACTCAGCACACAATCATTATGTACTTCAAGTGACCCATTTAGGCTCAATTTCTGGAGTAACTCTAGTTAGAAATTATTGCATGCATTTGGTAATACACATGGCATTCTCACACCAGCAGTTAATTAAACCAATTAGGAGTGTCACCTTACTTGTTATGTATGGCTCATTTGGAAATGAATTCCATTTCCTTCACACCTTGGTTTTCTTTGACCTCTTTTAAAGATCAGCAAAACCATCACTGAGTCTTATAATTCCCCCTGCATATGGAAGTTTCACATATGAGAAATGCAGTTTGTTGGAAACTTTGCCTGTCATAATTTTTTGGCGAATTACTCTTCAAACTTTTTGTCATGTTGACATCTGAGTGCAATGTGTTCCACTATGTAAAAATGTTTTCTCCACATGCTAAAAGTGTGGAGGCAGTGTGACCATTCAAGTGTGTGTTGATATTCAAATAGGTTTTACATGGCTGCACTCTTGTTCTGCCTGGCATTCAAATGATGGCACCAGTTTAGAAAGACAAGCAGCTGATGGTTATGAATGGCATTATAACAGCCTAGCTTCATTAATGTTCAAATGCCAGGCATCAGTCTCTTTCCCTTCTCACCTTTCAAACTAAGTGTGACAATCCATCCAACACTACACAGAATTGTGTTGAAACGTTTTCTTTGAAGCTGTTGCTTCCTTTCAGATTGGGGGCAGGAGGATGTTTTCCCTTCCTTTCCAGCTCTTTTATAATGAAGCCTCAAATATAGTAATCTAAACATAGTACATATTGCAGTTATATCTGTAACTGGCACAGAGTTTGTCTGGTTTTTACTGCTCCATCTAGAATGGCAGTGAACCAGGTTGTTCAACCTGCTGCATAGCAAAAAGGCAGCTGTCAACGTGGCAGTGCCAAGAAAGTCATATTGAGATGTCTGAATGTAAAAGTTCCAAATATAATCTCAATTTGAATTCCAGAGGGCTCGCTTGAAGCATTATATAGTTCTCTTTAATATTACTTTAGGATCATAGCTCACTTTGGATATCTACTTTCTTCCACAAACTATCAAGCATTTTATCACCACTCAATGATGTGTGGTCAAATATCCCTTACTATATGGTTGTGTGATGCAAATAACTGTGTCCACAACCAAAAATGTATGTTAAAAAGCAGTCATCATCACATCAAAGCGACAGATTTTACACTAGACTTCTTCCTGATGGTGTTAGTTTATTATTGTTTTTAACAGGTGAGGACCTTTTAAAAATGAGATTTCTCCAACTATATACTAGAGGAGTATAGTCCTGTAGGGTTTCACTGCACTAAATGACTTTTCTGGAAAAAATTTTTTACTATATCCTAGCTTCACCCATGGTTATTTTCTTAAGATGTTTTTTTCTGTCTTTTAAGAATTATATTTGCAGAAAATTTGGAAGGCTATAAAATTGGTATAAAGATAGAAATATTTTGTTTAAGCTTTTGACTGCTTAGTGGCTCTGGCAGAAGGGTCTATTAATGTGATGTATCTTTTATTTTCATTATTTGTTTTTTAAGGTATGGGAGAGAAGACAATTTGGTATCACATGAGTGTCTCAGTTTCTCCTGCTATCTTCTTTGTCACCATGACTTATGATCCTGAAAAGCAGATGTGCTGACAGTTAGGAGCCCCTGGTGGTGCAGTGGGTTAAACCCTTGTGCTGACAGGACTGAAGACCAACAGGTTCAAATCCAGGGAGAGCACAGATGAGCTCCCTCTATCAGCTCCAGCTCCCCATATGGGGGCATGAGAGAAGCCTCCCTCAAGGATGGTAAAACATCAAAATATCCGGGTGTCCCCTGGGCAATGTCCTAGCAGATGGTCAATTCTCTCACACCAGAAGTGACTTGCAGTTTCTCAAGTCACTCCTGAAAGGAAAAAAATGCAACAGTTACAGTGGTAACTTGTTTATAGGATTGAATGCCTCTCTGTGTGAGAAAGTGACTTTCCTCTCTTTTCCCCCCATTACTTTATTTCTTTATTATGGCAAAGATAGAAACATTGGGATATTATAGTTTAAGCAAGACAAATTCTTTGTGTATAGTAAGCATGTGAAATCACAGAGACAATTTCTCTTCACAATTATGTGTTCTTCCTTTCTTTAGTTTACCTGTGTTGAGTGCTTTTTCTTGGCACCCACAACTGATAAAATGGAGTTTGGGATTAGGTTTTGTATCTCAAGTCCTTCTAAAACAGACCACTTATGAAGGAATGTGGCAGTTGTGGTAATATGTACAGATTCACATATGTTTCCCAAGAAATAACCTTTCCCTTATCTGCACACTGGAAGGGAGAGAAGTTTGTCCCCCTCCCCTGAATAAAAAGAAATAGTTCCGGCTGGAACTACTTATTTGGGGGTGGAGCCAGTCTGTTGGCCTGGCCTGCCCCCATCCTTCATTCTGAAGCTGACCTTCGACCCACCACACCCTCCCTATATAATGGTTGCCATTAGGGGGCCGGGTAGGATTTTTTCCCTCCTACGTTCTAGGAGGGTTTTTCGCCTACCCTATACTGTTAGGGGCAAATTGGGATGGTGTGGTTATAAATAGGTTACCACGGAAAATAGTTTAATAAGTTAAATAGTTAATATAGTCCCTAGGCATCCCCCCCTCAGGACTGATAGGCCATTGAAGAAAACACTCACCTGAAGTTCTCTATGGCTAGGTGAGGGGAAAAAATGGCCTAGGAATGGGGTGAGGGGGAGAGTCTGGGCTTGGTTATCTGAATGAAGTTTCAAATTACATTACTTTAAGAGGCTACCCGTATTAAGATTACATGGGATACAAAGTTTCGCCCCACATAGCTAAAGATTAGGCTCGGCAAAGGTGCTATCTTGACTTTGCCCCACTAAGTTCTGGTTACTTCAAAACAGTTAAATTGAAATAGGTAACAATTAATAAAGTTGCCCTTATTTAAACCTAACTATGTTGTGTGGTCTGATTATTTCCGGGGTTGGGGGACAAACAGACTTTCCCCATACCATATTTACTTGAGTCTAATGCACCACTGAATGCACACCTCAATTTTCAAAACCACAAAACCCAATTTTTTATCATATTATACAAATTTAACATGCACACTAATTTAGGGAAGGTAATTTAGTCAAATAAAGGTGAGCATTAGAATCAAGTAAATACAGTATTTCCACCAAATTGCCTATTATGAGCTCTGCATGGTACATCATAAAGCCAGGAAAATACATCCCTGTAAATGTGTACATCATCATCTGAATAACAGCTCTCTGTATGAATAATATATGGAAAATGGTGGAGTGTAAATTGGTGCTATAGTGAAATTACGCTTCTTGTCTATGCTACCCATTTCAATCACATCTCAACTCCAACTTGTCTACTGCCCAACTACCCATTTTAGCTGATCTATTTGAGTATCTCAGGTGTTAGTATATTTGTCATGGGAACAGCATCCTAGTATAGCGAGGTTATCAAAAATCTCATATCCCTCAGCCAAACTGGCTTGAAGAAATCTTACTTGGATTTTTTTTTCTCTTAAGACTTCTGCAGTTCAACCCACTTTCAGTCATAAAAACCGACAAGCTTGAATCTGAAAATGCAAAATGACCAATCACTATTAGAATCTCATGTTGAGCGAAAGGAAGGATATAAACTCAATAAATAAATAAAGAGAATAAATAAAGTTTTCATTGTTTCCTAAACTCCCGTGGGTGTATTATTTGCTAATTGGGAGTTGTGCTTCTTTTCGCTACATTATTATTAGTTATTATGAGATTGCTGCTCCATCCCTGAATGTCTTTTATATACATTTTGGGTATACAGTAGCCTATTAGCTGTATTTTGTGTGACCTTGTTTTTTTCAGATAAATAACTCCAGTAAATGTTAAGCTGGCTAAGGAACTATGTATACTTCTAGGGAGTCTTGTAAATACATAAATAATCAACGGTACTCATCTATATTAAAAATAAAAGTAAGAAAAACTAACATGGAATATTTATAAATACATACATAATTTATATCAAATACAAATTAAGAAAATGCATGAACATGCAATTTGTTATGTGGGATTCCATTCAGCCTTCTTTATTCACTGTTTTTTAAAAGAAAAATCAAGTCGGGCTTGATTCATCATGACAGATGGGTACAAAAAAATGATTCTTGGTGTTTTAAAAGGAATTTTAAAAACATTTTTAAGAGTGTGTGTGTGTGTTTATGGGCCATCTACATGAGCTATGAATGATGATGGTGATCTAGAGTTGTTTGCATGGCCAGCAGATCAAATGGGAGGATCTACACCTACCACTTACCCCAAGGCTAATCTAGAGTGGCAAACACTGGATTGTCCCCAGCATGGTTTAGTGATGTTGGCACCAGAGCAATGCAGATGGAGAGGAATCACCCCCTTCTTTCCCTCCTCCCATCTTTAGTCAATTGGTTGTTGTGTTAAGGAGAATAGGTGGGAGAATAGGTGGGATGTGAGACTCATCCCACATCCCTAGGACCAGGGAATACATGATGGCTGTATAAAAAGTTGTGGCCAGTTTGGTCTCAGAGCTAGACTAGCTGTTTACATGGACCCATGGTTTAAACAGGATTTTGGGGAAAATTTGGAACAAACTGTCACTTTGGTGAATATGATTCAAGGCTAAGTTGAGCAGTTTTGATTCACAGCATAGATCAACTCCATGTGTTGTTTAGCTGAATCATTGGTCCTTCATGTTAACTGGCAATATAGTTTACTTTCCTTTTCTTCCTGTTGAATGGATGCTACCTTTCAAGAGTTTGGGAGTCCTTTTAGACCCTCTGCTGACGATGGAGGCCCGGGCCTCCACTGCTAGCAGAGTTGCATTTTTCCATCTGCGTCAGGCTAGGCATCTGGTTCCCTATCTGTCCAGGGATGACCTGGCCACGGTGATCCAGGCTACGGTCATCTCAAGGTTGGACTACTGTAACACCCTTTACATAGGCCTACCTTTATCGGTGATCCAGAAATTTAAACTAGTGAAAAATGCTGCTGCCCGGATTCTCGCAGGGATCCCAGCGAGGTGTCATATCACTCAAATCTTGCAGCAACTGCACTGGTTGCCGATTGAACACCGGATTACCTTCAAAGTGCTGATTCTTACCTTTAAGGTCTTATATGGCCTGGGGCTGGAGTACCTGAGGGACCGCCTCACCCCCTACCAACCCCCGAGATCACTCCATTCAGACGATCAGAATCTCCTTGAAGTTCCCAGTTTTAGGACCTTTCATCTGATGTCTACTAGGCGTAGAGCATTCATGGTGGCGGCTCCTTACCTGTGGAATGCCTTGACAGCGGAAACACGAGCTCTCCGAGACTTACTATCTTTTCGTAGAGTTTGTAAAACTTACTTATTTAGGCTGGAATTTAAATCTTGCTGATCAAAATTTTTCTTTGATTTTAAATGTAATGTATCATATATGTATAGTGTAAACCACTCTGAGCCTTCGGGGAGTGGTGGTATATAAAATTGATTGCTAAATAAATAAATAAATAAAGACTGTGAAGTGTGCTGGTGGGACTTCTAGGATTAACAGCTGACAGGTCTGAAAAGTTGCTATTATGTCTGCCAACAAATTATGCCTAAATAATGAACATCCAACATTGACACCCACTTAATTTCAATGATAAGACTGTTGTAGATGGTGGGAACCACAACACAGAAATATTTATCTGTATCATAGTCAAATGGGTCCAGTTAAGCTGATGTATGATAAGCACAGCAGCTCCCTTAAGAATGTAAGGTCCAGGAAAGTTTTTTTTTATGGGAGAAGGCAGTTTCTTAAGTAAGCTAATCCTGACCTGCATAGGATACTGTAAAGCAAAGGGAATGCCTTGGATAGGGCTGATTTGTAAAAAGGGTCAATCAAGTGTGGCCAGCCTATCAATTTCTAGGTATGATCACAGTTGTTATATTAGATTAAACTGTGAGGTGTTTCTTGCCACTGAGGTGAATACCAGGTCAGTGAATGAAACAGCAGCGTCTATCCTGGACTTGATTCTGGATAAGTATACTAACCTAGTTTTTATCATGAAAACCTGCTTGACTGCAGCTATCTGTGTGTGGATGTTACATTTGCTCAGCTGCCCCCCCCCCCGGGCCCAACTCTATCACCTTGTCTACTTCCAGAGTAAAGCACCCCCCAAAAGATGGATATCCATCCTTTGAAATAATAAGAATAGCCACCCCAATGACCATCCAGTCCAAATTTATTCCGCCATGCAGGAAAAGCACAATCAAAGCATCCAAACAGATACCCACCTACCCTTTGTAGTAGTAGTAGTAGTAGTAGTAGTAGTAGTAATAATAATAATAATAATAGCAACAACAATAATAACAATAACAACAACAAAAACAATAGCAAGTGCAACCCCAGGGGCCATCCAGTCCTACCCCATTCTGTCACGCAAAGAAGATTGCAAGAAGATTCATCTGATCTTCCTGGTATTGATTTGCATTTTGAAGGAAAACAGTATGAAAAGATAGCAGAAATTGTACAGTCATATAAGCAGTTTTATTTTTGTAGCAATCCAAACTAAAGATTAGGAAGACATTCAGTACTTGATTGTACTTTGTTTTTTACAGGCCATGGTGACAGAAGCAGTGGGGCTTCTGTCCAGACCACTTGCTTTGGGGAGGCCCCGTAGGCTGCATAGCAGCAGTGAGGTGCTCCACAGGCCACATTCTTCATATGCACGAGGAGCAGGGTGGCAGGGGCCCCATGGAGCCCCTGACTGTCCTTCGCGGAACCCTAAGAGCTCCGTGGAGTACTGTTTGAGAACTGCTGCTTTAGACAATTAAAACTTGTGTGACAACTGTATAAATTCCTAGAAGCACCTGGCTTGTCCATGGCCATACATCTATCAGGCCCATCCTATTTACATCACTGTAAGATATTGGGCTGCATTTGAAGAAGGTTCAGAAACATTCGCTGATGTAAACAACTGATGTCAGATTATTAACTTGCTACATTATGCCAGGGCTTTCAAGTGGGAAGCCCCACATTTCTGCCACCTGCAGAATTCTAGGAAATGTTGTTTGGGAACATGAGGGCCTCTGTAGCTTACAATTCAAAAACGTCACCCCAAACTACATTTCCCAGAATCCTGCAGGCAGCAGAAATGTGGGGATGGCTACTTTAAAGTCCTGGTGTGATAATGTAGTTGGTCTGGTCCAGGGAGCATACAACTACTTTATTACAACACTCCAGGGCATGCTTGGTATGTTTCTCAGCAAAATTCAAGATGGTGATTATGCCCCATAAGTTCTTACCAATGCTTATGGCTCAAGATGGGGAACAACATCAGAATAGAGCAGATCAACACAATGGACTTGCAATGCTAGTTAAAAGAGTATGCATATAAAACAATAAATACTAAAAACAAAATTCATATTTTAAAATGAAAAAGTCATCTGGATATGCTTGCCAGAAGGAGCATTGCTGGTATAACAATCTAGACTGATAGTGAACATTTTGGCTTACTATTGTGCACTAGCCATCCCCTGGATCCCATAAACGAACTCCTTGGCTAGATTAATGAGTCACAAAACCTGATATGAACATTCAAGGCTTAGTTCAAAACTTGTGTCACTGTCTCTGTGGAAACATTTCATTTAATCCACAAGGTATCGAAAAAATTCATATCTATTTGTCCCTACTTAAAGAGCATGTTCCATTTTACTCAGTAGGAACTACATTTCAGTAATTATGCCTAACACTGTAAGCAACTGAAGGCAAACAAATTTTTATTTGTATATTTAGATCTTTAGTGTTAGGAAGCATAGAGAGAAACTGACTTGTGATGTATGGATCCATTTAGTTCAGTATTATTACACATGGAATGGAGAACTTCTGACCTATGGGTCAGATGCTATTTCCACATCCAGCCTACAGTCTTCATCTGTCCTTATCTGATTTACATAACAGATTGCTTTTGCATGGAATAGGAGCTAGATTTGTATTAAGGGGAGACTTTACACAGAATAGGAAGTTTGAATTTGGCATTTCCATTTAGATTCTCATTTTGCTTCATAACTTTCACTACTGATTTTCAAATATTCTCACTGGCTTTTTATATATGTGTGCTTCCAAACATGCATTTAACTGCTAAATGGATGTATACAGAAAAAGGCCTCAGCCCACCTCAAGTATTTTACTTTAGCGTATATAAAACATCTATGCACGTAATATCTTAACCTGCCATTCTTCATCAATTATAGTGAAGAATGGCTGTGTGATTTATGTAAAGACTGACACATGAAGGTAAGAGGAGATATATATATTCACTACACTTTCAAGACTGCAGAAACAACAAATGAGGATGTCCCTCCATTTTTAACAGCTGAAAAATTGATGAAGAATGCAAACATAGATTACCAGGGGCAGTCCAGGCACAAATGTAATATTAAGAAACAAAGGTCCTCCCTAGGTCAACTCCTTCTTCCTCACATTACTCATTGAAATCAAGCTTTAGAAGTAAATCTTCTGAATTTATTGCTGGTAATAGTTCCATCTACACACACACACACACAACCATAGGCAGTGTCAGCACATATCTTTTTATGTATGTCCCATATACTCTCACAGTTATAAGCCTTCACTAAAACTGCCAGTGACAGGTCAGGAAAATGCATTTGGAGTCTCTAAAGCCTTCCTGATGTGAATTCCAATACAGTAAAGCCTAAATCTCTTCTGTCATACGTTCAAGAGGAAAAAAGGCAAAGAAAAGGTGAGGGCAAGGCAAATGAATGGTGATTGATTTTGCTGGAATAGAGAAATAAGGATAGGTCATTTTTTAGAAAAGGTGACAGATTGCTATATTTGGCAATATTACTGTTGCAAGTATTACATTTTTAGAGCAATCACTTGAGAGAGAGAAAGAGAGGGAGGGAGGGAAGGATCCTCAGATTTTCACATTTGAAAAAGGCACTTAATACAGAGTTGCTCTCATTTTATAGTAGGAAGGTGCCAAAGATGTACAAGTGAACAATGTCAGAGGTCCTGAATATCTCTTCTTACACTGCACCCAAAATAACTGATCACAAGGTTTCCCCATTTGTTAACAGTGTGGTGTCATGAGCATATGAGAGCTGGGTTCAAATTCATATTCTAGATGTTGCATTTAGTCTCTTGAACCATTCTCTTGTAAATTTGTTCAATTGAAATTGGGAGCTGTCCCATTGCATCATGATATCAATCCTAAATAATCCAACTCTTCCACCTAAACAAAGATTGTGGGGAGATGAGAAGGGCTGTTGTTGGTAGCAACTTTGAGAGTTAAATTGTATCAGAATGAGCTAATGAAGAACTTTTTTGGGTGAAGAAGAACTTGGTTCATCTCAAGAACATTCAATTTAAAGCCAATCCCACAAAGGGCATGCAAATGACCTGAAAGATGTTGAATACTGACTCTATGTTTTGATATTTAGCACAGTATTGCTGAGAAAGAAGTCATGTGGCTATAAAGCAGCTTATGCTTAGCATATTCTAATCCCCAAAACATTGCTGTGCCAGCTGCAAATATTATTAGGCAGCAATACCAATATAGCCCTTAGAGTCAATTGTTTTTGGTTGGTGGGAGTTTTAATTCAATAACTTATGGAGGATCACAAATTTACCAACCTTATCCCAAAGTAAGGAATATCAAGAAATTATAATGAGCTGCATTCTAAGCAGACATCATTGATCCATGTGGATCCTGTGCCTTCATTATCCACCAACAATTGGTCATTTTGTATCTTAGTTGAGAGAGTGGAGGGGGGAAATCATGGAGCCCACTCCTTGTTGTTAAAAGTATGTTTGTCACCTTGAGATTTTCAATGACAAAAAAAAGTAGACTGTGGTTATAATCAATACATTATACTTTATCTAAAAGAAAATTAGACATGCAAGAATGAAGTTATACAATAGACAATAAATATATATTATGCTAAATTCAGCTGTTTTGTTTTTCTGTATCTAATCTTCTCTTAGGGGCATATGTGCTGCAGGTCAAAGCAACAGATGCTGATGACCCGACATATGGAAACAGTGCCAGAGTGGTTTACAGTATTCTTCAGGGACAGCCATATTTCTCCATTGATCCCAAGACAGGTAATGAACATATTGTCAGTGAGAATGTTATTGCTTTCCACTTTTTCAAATATCAAGCTGATTAGATACCCACCTGGACAATCTTCGTCTGATCAGAGAAAAGGAAGTGACATTTATAAATGTGATGCTTGCAGATGGAAAAGCAGCAGGTAGCCCCCTTTTTGCATTAGTGTGAGTACTGACTTACTCTGCCTACAGGCACTGTTCCATATGGGAAACCATGGAAATTACTCCCAGGTGGTTGTAGCACAGTTGTGATAATTTTAACCCCACTTTAAATGATCCAAAATAAAAACATAAATAATAAAAAGCCAACTCCTACCTCAAAACATTTTGAGGAAGGGGATGTTGCAACGGCTGAATGTCACATGAGTGACACATTGCACACATAATTTGCCAGTCTGAACAGTACCTGTGGAATTCTGATTAATGGTCCCAAATTAATTTATTAACTTGATCAATTGAATGGAACACTCTGTATATTACTGACAGCTGCTTTATAGTAAATAAGAGATGGCAAATATTTGTTGGAGACTCTGATGATTCCAGTTGAAATCCTAAACATGTGTAATTTCTTGTGGGTTTCATAGGGGAAAACAGATTCATTTCTTCTTGTTATCTGTCCCCTAAATGCCCAGAAAAGGATTCCCTGAGCAAATACTTTTATCTGATATAGATGATTTTTTAAAAATACTATCTCTAATATATTAACCTGGGGAGTCAGTTATGACATTTTAGAGACAGGGAGAGAGAGAGAGAGAGAGAGAGAAGCAGTTATGAAAATGGTGATTTCTTAGTGTTCCGTCGCACGCTGGGCCTGTAACAGCTGTCTTTTTTATAGGACATATACTTTAAACCCAGAGGGAAGCCAGGGGGCCTCAAAGAGAGATTCTCAGGGATTTTTCTGAAGTGATGGTCTTTAGAGTCTTTAATGATACAACAAAGTCTTTATTATGGAACAAACAACAAATCTTCAATGGTTCAAACAACACTTCAAGGCTTTCTTAGTCTAGTCCTCAATGGACTGGTATCTGACTTTGATTAACTGTACTTTCTCTGTAAGAAAAAAAAACCCCTATTTAACCTCTCCCAGGCTGTTTACTATCTATGCCTCATTGGTGAGGGTCCTACTACTGGTTCCAAATGCATCTGGGTATCGAGTAGACCTACCAGCCGAGGTTTGTAGATATTTCAGCTGGGGTTCAGTGGATCTGTAAGTCCTCCCTCCGAGAATTCTTTGAAAACTTCAGGGCTGTTTCCCTCTGATTGCTGTGAGGCTGAGAGGCTGTGAGCTCTCAGCCACAGCCTTGGGACCTTTCCCCTGGAATTTCTGTTTCTGTTTCCCCGGATGTTCTTGAGAAAAGAAGCTTTTCTATGGGACAAGCTGGTCTACGTCCTATAGTTTAGCTTCCTTATGTGAGACTGCCCAAAAATGGCTCCTTTCCTTCCCAAAGCCCTGAACAAGGGGCGGAACCAAAGCTTAACTATGATGGACAGGTGGCCTGCCCTATGACTGCAAACAGATAACAGAAAGAAAATAAAGTTGGAGCTCCTGGTACAGCTGTACCAGCACCCTTAGTGTAGTTAATAAATTCTGAGGTTGACTCATTAGTCTCAAAACATTGGGAGTAGGTTCATTTGCATGGATTTGGAGATGGAGGAGAACATGATAATGTTCTAATTTTACTGCATTTTTAATTTATTAAATGGATGCAATTTTTTCTTCAGACAGATTCTTAAAGGGTAGCAATTGTGCAAAAGTCTGAATTGAATAAAATGCACAAGAATCATTTGCATATGAAATTTTATTTATGTTAAAATATCCTGACTATGTTACACCCAGTCTCACACATTCACTTGTTTAGGTAAAGCAGTTAGATCAGTGGGCAGGAAGCAATTATCAATACCAAACTGCTATTTGGAGCTCAGTAGTTGTGTGCATACAGTGGGAAAATGATTCATAAACAGCCAGAAATGCTCTTGGGACAAGAGTACAGTCAGTTATGATAATTACAAACTTTGTCCATTCTGTATTCTGAAATGCCATTCTTGCTTCTGTTTTTAATAATTCAATGACTTAACCAAAATGTTCCACACTAAATGCTGTCAATTGTGTGTCTTGAATGCAATATAGGAAGAGCTGTCTGACAGCCACCCTTTTGCAAATGGAATTCTTTTCCCCCAGCAAGTCACTGCTTGAATGTCAAATGGAGTATTAAAGGACCTCACTTCCTGGCTAATCAATGAATAAAGGTGGAAACAACATAATACTGTCAGCACGGGCTCTCTTGAGGTCATGTCCTTTGTCAAAATCACCCTATTCTTAACAAAAGATTACATCACATGTGTGAATCAGTAGCTCTGTTTTTGACATTAGAATGATTTTCTCCACCACCAGTGGCTGAGAGTTAAAAACCACCTTCTTTCAATATTATTATTTAATTAGATCTTGCTGACAATGCAAAGGCATGAAAGTGTAGTGTGTGTGTGTGTTTTCTATTACTGTATTTCATCGATTCTAAGGTACACTTTTCCTCAAAACAATCAAGGCTAAAAATTGGAGTGCTTCTTAGAATTGCCAGCATCTCAGATTCACAGTCCTTGTTGTTCTTAAAAGAGGATCAAGAGTGACAGCAGTGGCTGAGAGAGTGGGAGGGAAGCCAGCAGGGAGCAAGCGAGGAGCCATAAAGCTTCACCCAGATCTCTCAGCCCCTTTCCCTTTTTATTCTGCTGTTTAACTCCCAATCTCTTGGCTAGTTTCTCCTTTCCTTTGCTGCATTACTCCCGATCTCTCAGCAGGTTTTCCCGTTTTCTTTCCTTACCATACCACCAATCTCTCAGAGGATTTCCCCCTATGCCTCACTGTCTTTCTCCCAATCTCTTAGCTGGAGGAATGAGGAAATAATTAAGTATTTAGTTTTTAACATGATACAAACTGATCCAGTTTATCATTTATCACATTGCTGAATGAGGCTAGAAGAGTTAACCACTTTTAACTTTATCCAACACAGTTCTTTGTACAAAAGCAAGCTAGATTTGATGGACAGGGAGTGGGTATTGGAGTGGTCTTCCAGGATTCTATTCCACTGACCAAGTATTCTATCCTCCAGTATTTGGGTTTGAATTATGTACCTGAAGATGGTTGGTTGGGATGAATTTAGAGGTTTACTCCCCACTTAGCTTTCCTGAGCTTTCTGAAATGGTCTCAGGATTATATTGGAGTACAACTGGATCATAGTCTAGGGCAGGGGTTCTCAAACTATTTCAGCCGTGGAGCCATTTTTGAAGTAAATGTTTCTCATAAAGACTCAATAAAATTTTATATTATATTATATTATATTATATTATATTATATTATATTATATTATATTATCAAACATTAACCAGGCCAGTGGCAGATGTATGGAGAATGTTTGTGTGAACTGCTTCACACATTAGAAAAAAAAACAAAAACAAAAAAGGGTGGTTGGAAAGAAACACCAATACCATATTTAAAATGAAGAACAATTTTAAGCAACATAACCTTAAAAGTATTTCAGTGGAAGACCTCAGGAGCTATCCTGTTCAACCCACTTCTGCCATGCAGAAAAAAACACAATCAAAGCACCTCTAACAGATGGCTACTCACCCTTTGTAACAACAACAACAACAACAACAACAACAACAATAAAATAGCAGAAACCTCAGAGGCCATCCAGTCCAATCCCCTTAAGCCAAGAAGGGGAAACACAATCAAAGTACCCCCAACAGATGGCCATCCAGCCTTTGTAGAAGTAGTAGTAGTAATATCAATAACAACAACAACAGCAACAACAACAACGGTAGGACCTTGGAAGCAATGAAAGGGGGAGTCTGGGCAGTGAGGGCTGGAGAAAGAAATTGTATATGCCCCAGGAGGACGCTGCTTCTGTTTCTATTTCCAGAAGCTCCAAATTTTAATTTCCCTGCATTTCTGAGGAGGTAGAGGGAAGCAGTATGGCACCATGGAGCCCCTCACTATCACCCTCAGAGCCCTTGTTTGAGAACCCCTGGTCTAGGGAACTTCAATTTCCAGGCTGAGACTGTCCAGTAGGGAATGGCTCATAATTTCATATATATCATCAAATCAATGGGTTTATTGCAATTGATATCTGGCCTTACTTGTGCTGCCAGGCACATACTTGGCCTCATTTTGTATTATGGGTGTGGAAATGATGATTCGGTAGTGGAGGACTTGTCTATGCTTCTAGTCGGTTTTAGGAGTGAGATATCAATTAAGGAGTGAGATATCGATTAATAGAATCCATCTCAGGATGCTTATGGATCTGGACAGACTCCTAATATCTTCTTGCCTCAGTTTTCTCCTCCATGTCTTGGGCCTCAATTTTCTCCCCCCCCCCCATGTCATTTATCTATATAAATAAAAGTGAAAATATGTATGAATTAATGTTTGTATGTATGTATGAATCAGTTTTTGAGAATGGTGCCCACATCCGGAGAACCTCATCATGGCCAGCGATGATGGCTCTGGATTAAATTTGGCAACTGTCATGAACTACTAAAAATGTTGATGGAGTTTGAAGGGAGATTGATAGTCTGCCAACATCCGGAGGTCTGTGTGATGGAGTTGGGCCACACTGGGACATCTTAAAGGGAAATGCAGTTGAGGTCTGGCCAAAATAGAATAAAGTGTTACTCTTAGTTTTCTTGATCTAGACATTATAATGGCACAGTCTAGAATAGCATTCTTAACAGTCCTATCATGTTCATGATAACATGACTCATGTTTGCTTGTTTACTGTCTGTACATTTTAGATTCTAAGGTTCAGGTTTTGGTTTTATTTCAAAATATCTATGGATGAAGCTTTTATATATGTGTCTCATACACTTTGACAGGGTGAAGATAAAAAAATAACGCTTAATGGTTCCTCTTTTTCTTCGGGGTTATTTGTTCTGGTTAAGTACTTCTGGCAGGGCACATGAACACCTGCTCTTGAAGAGGCTGCTTCTCATTTTATTAAGCTTTTTAAATGGGAACAAAAAGAAAAGAAACATTGAATGAAAGTGCTTTCAGACACTATTATTCACTTGTTATTCTTTTTTTAAGGAAAACTAATCATAAAAATAAGTTGATTTTTTAGTGGGAGATCAGAATTTTCTTTTGTATATAGTAACATTAGCAAGAACTGAACCATATTTAAAACAACATTATGTTTTTTTATATATAATAAATAAGTATAGTCAAGGTTGTGATACTTTTTGCATAGAAAATACAAAGTGCTTCAAAATGATGGATCTAATTTCAAAGCAGTATATTTCATTATGGCAGTATAGCACAATTACACTAAATGTAATGAATTATCAAATTATCAAGTTTTACTTACCATTTTGAGCCAGATATAAACTTAAAAAATAACTCCGCAAATGATAACTGCAGCAAGAATTGTTGAAGCCCAGAGATGGAAGGAGCCAATTATCCCAACACAAGTGAAATAGCTGATGAAGATTTGTGAACTATCTGAGATAGACAAACTGACTCTGCTGATTGAGGAGAATCTTTGACCAACTTTAAGAAAGTTTAGTGTTTAGTTATTTTGTTTTTGCCATAGCAATGAAGGCATTTGATGATGGTGGTGGTGATTATGATGATTTACTTTATTTATACTGCACCTTTCTCCCAAGGGGATTCAACATAGTCAATAATACACACTGATCAATTTTAAACAAAGTGAAAATAAACAATAACAAAAAAAAACCCCAAAATTAAATAGTACTGTGAGTCTTAGGTTAAAATATAGTTCAAATATAATAAATACAATTTAAAGTGTATTTAAAAAAAATACACAATCCCCTCACCCACAGCCTTCCCAATAGTTTCTCCTTATTCTTCCCCAAATGACCAGCTTGCAGAAGGCCAGTGTGATTATATAATTGTTGTGACTCAGCTTCACTCTGAGTCTGAAGCTGAGCTCTGTGGGCCTTCTGAGCTAGAGGAGGATGGGTTACAGATTTCTGTACATGTTTCAGACAGGGCTGACGGTGGGGCTGCTGAAAGAGAAACAGCAAGTCAGTTCCCAGGAGAAAGGAATGTTAGTGAGACTGATAATGAGAGTGAAATCCCACACGGCCAGGTGGAGATGTCTTTGCCTTCCCACGGTGATCCGGTCCAGCAGGACCAAGATAAGGGGTTACATAGCCTTGAAGATAATGAATGATTGAGCAGACAAGATCGTCTGCAATTAAGGCTCAGGAGAAGCACTTGCTTGGCTAGCAACGTTAGTTTAACATTGTGTTAATTTTAATAGGTATTTAGTTGTAGTTCTCTAGTAGCACATAGAATGTAGTTGTGTAGTTTTTACTATTACATAACTCAAATTTGTGTTTTATTATTGCTGTCCTGTTAATGGCCCATAGGTGTGACCATTGTCTACATTCTGACATCCTGTGCATGGCAATGCATTCATCCTCCAAGAATGTCCCAAGGTCTTCAAAATTGGATTCTCATTGTATGCTCCATTGCCCACTTGACCTCTCAGCCAGTAAATTACCATGTCAGGAAAATAAGTTGATTACTAGAGGAGAGACTGGAATAGTATCTCAATTTATCTGAAAGCTTGGGAGGAAAAAAAAGTGTTTTGGATTTTTTTCCCCTTTTGAGTATTTCCCTAATCCTTGTTTTGACTATCCTCTTTTGAATATTGTTTCCATCCCCAAGTCCAACACATTTGGAAGTCACCAGATGCTGAAGACTTTGAAACTATATGCAATTCTGTCTCATAAATCTACATTAACATCATATAAATATATTTTGTTTCTCTTTAAAGGTGTTATAAGAACAGCCTTGCCAAACATGGACAGAGAAGTCAAAGAACAATATCAGGTTCTCATTCAAGCCAAGGATATGGGAGGACAGCTCGGAGGATTGGCGGGGACTACTACTGTGAACATCACTCTCACAGACGTCAATGACAATCCACCAAGATTCCCCAAGAGTAAGTTAAATCATACATAATTCAAATTCAAAATTAAACCAGATGTATTTGTTATATCCATGTGATAAATGTTGTAAAAATGTGTGCTGTTGATTGATGCATTGTGTAAAATACTGAAAATGATTGTTGTTAAACCCTCATTTAGCTGTTTCGTTGTATAAAGTGTATTATTCTCCCTCCCACCCCATTTCAAGCCAGTGTATTCTTCATCAGGACTCATTATGCAAGTCAAAGCCATCATTATACACAAATGAGTGATTTCTACTTAGGATATCAGAGCTCATTAAATATTATAGAGAAACAATTGTGAGTTGGAATGATCAGCAAGAAGTAATAAGCTCACACTGTTATAGAAATAGGATTGTGGAGAACATTTTGCAAGAACTCAGGAAACCTGTCCTTCAACAGAATCTGTAGTGTATGAAGGCATGCGTGCACATGCATGTGTAATATAAATGTTTCTAAAACTAAAAAAAAACCCTGAATAAAATCATAATTAACTAATGCAATGAAAAGCAATTTAAAAAACAGAAGGGGACCTTTCACCCAGCTTTGATATGACTGTGACAAGATGACGAAATAATTTCAGGCTTTAGCATCTCTTTCTCTCCTACCATAACACAATATCTTGTCAGATCTATCCAGCATAAATATAACGATGATCTTGTTTAGGAAATAGAGAGATTAAAAATTTGCATGGATGACACCTAGCATTAGTTACACAGGAATGTCTAGATTCATACAAAACGTATATGCGCCATATATCCATAGAGCCTGTGAGCCCAATGCTTGCTTCTATGTTCCATTCCATGTAGAATATCCGTTATAAGTTTTGTGTGGCTGTATCATGTCCATTAAACAGCACTGCTAAGGATTATCTTCTAAAATTACCCTAGATATTACTTTACAATCGCAATAACATTGGTGGCATTTTACTTACTTGTGAAGTCTTATGCATGTCCTACCATTTGTTATCAATCACCTCTCTAGCACCCTGATACTTCCCCAACTTCCTGCATATCAATTTACATCTAAGAAAAGCTGTAATAACATCAATATTCTTCCTGTTTTTCTGCAAAATTTCAGATCTTTTTCTTACACTCTTTGAAATAAAGTACCATTTTGCATATTTTTCCTACTATTCATTTATTTGGTTGTGCTTATCTTCCAAATGAATTTTTCAGATATCCCCCTCCCTCCAGCAAAAAAAAATCATTTTGTCATGTTTACCTTTTATGCGTGCACAATACCATGGAATAACAATAGCTCAAAATAATGAGTTAAAGAAGGAAGGAAGGGTCTCTGTTACTAATGAACTCAACCTCCAGAGGTTATTAGAGTATTTCTCCTTTCTCTAAAAAAGCCTGAAAACACATACATACATGCACACATACATAGGATGGGAAATATGAGAGGTGATTTGTGACAATTTATAGGGATATATGTTTTTGGAAGTTAAGCAAGGTTGGTCCTTGTTAGCACTTGGATGGGACTTATTAACATCAGTAAGTATCAGGTTCTGTAGGCTACATTTCAGAGGAAGCAACTGGCAAAATCACCTTTGACTATTTTCTGCCTAAGAAAATCCTAGGAAATTTACAAGATTGGCATTAAGTAACAAGTAACTTGAAGTCACATTCACAAATAGGGAAAATCTATGACATGACAGCCATGGAAGATTCTTTTCCTAAAATGTTCAGATAAAAGTGAAGGAAGCCTATAGCAGGGATGACACTTTCTGCGATAATCAAGAACATCTGTAACCTGGCTCTGAAGTTCCTGCTACAAATATTTCAGAAATCCTTCCTTTGTTGAGCATTTTTTGACAGTAAGAAAGGTGACATTTTCTGTGTCTTTAATGGCCTGGTCTTCCCGCCCCCGTAAAGACCAAATAGTTGATCCTCTGAAGTACCAGTTTCCTAGTTATTCTGTACAATGTCTGACCCCTCCAGAGAGGTCTGCATTTTGCCAGATGCTTGGTGTCATATTGCTTTCACTTCAACAATATTTTTGACTGCTCCTGCTATTTGCTCAAACCTGGATCCCAATATTGATTTCTAACAAAGCCAGCAGCTTAATAGACTCCGGTGTTTCCAGGTGCAAAGGGTACAGAGTACTGACAATGCACATGTCTACAGTGTGCACACACACAATTTTAGTTTCATTCAGTGAGTATACAGCAAGGTTCATTCTACTCTACTCACTTCCAGCAAAAAGATGTGGATATAAAACAGATTGTTCTTATGCTGCATTTTTGCTGTCAAAAAGCCAGCACTTCTAGCCGGCCTTCTGTTCAGTTCCATGCTACAGTTGAACATCTTTCACCTCTATCATATAAAATGCCACAAAAACCAAATTATGGCTGTCACCCTCTGTGGGAATAGGGCTGGAAATATTATGCAAAGCACTAGCTAGTACAAGGAAGGAACATTATTAAGCTAAAAATTAGCATGGCCTGTGGCAATCATGTAATAGAATGCTTTAGTGAATTGTGGAGTGATTAATCAGAGCAAACATTTAAAGGGAAAGCAGCAGAACTTTTGCTGTGCCTCCCATTATATGAGTATCTTGTAAACAAAAAAAGATGGTCACAGCTGCACTAGAATAATTCTACAAACACAAAATAAAACTTATATCCATGTCCTGAATTATGCAATATCAGATCCTAAAATCAATGTTTAATAAGAGCGTAGGTCAAAAAGTTTTGCCTCCTTTGTCATAAAAAACATTATGAATAAACCTACAGAAGCAAAACTTGCTACAGAGCATAGCCTGGACTGTTGTCTACTCAAAACTACCATTCAACATAGTCACCATCAATTTTTACACATTTGTTCTATCATTTCACCCAGACATTAAATCAATTTTGGAAAAATTCAGGGTTTAGCTTCATGACTCATTATTTTAAAGCTGTTTTAACATCATTCAAGTCACTGAATCTGAAATAAAGTAGTTATCTTTCAGAGGTCCAAACAGGGTTAAAGTCAGAAGGGGCCAAATCATAAACATTCTTCAAGCAATGATGGATTTTCTTAGGTGCACAACCTTCTTTTGCCAGAAATGCAATGATGACTTTCTTTTAGCTCCAGATTCATAATTCAAATCAGCCAACTGGAAAAAAAGAAAAGACTATATATGTAGAGTAAGGTTACCTCTATCATATCATGCATAGATAGTCCAGTCACTGCGAAAGCAAGAAATTTAGAGCAATGGCAGTATTACTTTTTGACCCACCCTCGTACATAGAAAGGAGTGAATAGGAATACAAGCTGGGCATTTCTTCTGGTTGAATCCAAGTGTTTTGGATTTTGACACCCTGCCCCCCCCCCCCTAATATTTTGGAATTCATCACTTTCATATGCACTTTGTATGCATAGCTTGAAAGTAGTTATTTATAGTATTGTTAATACTTTTGTGCATGAAACAAAGTTTGTATATACTGAACTATCGGAAAGCAAACATGTCATTATCACTATCTCAGCTACCTTTATGGACAATTTTGGATTTTGGAGTATTTCAGATTTCAACCTGTATATCCCTTGCTTTTATCAGAAGTTTGATAAGTTTCATCTCCAGCTTTGTTGATATGTATTCTATATGGGCCATTTAACGTATTGCTCATACTCTGCCCCAATTGTTAGCTGTTACTTTATAGTCATTCTTTCAGTTAAAGTATCAAGCTGACCAGTAAAAATGCCACCTTTCCAACAGCACAGTAGCTCATCACTTAGCACAGAAAGCTGCTATAATGAATACAGCTAGCTAAGCTACAACACATAGATATGGCTTTCTCTATCCCCCCCCCCCCTCAATTGCTGCTGTTCTAGATTCCAGCAATTATGAAATTGTAGCCATGGGACCATTCCTAGTTCTAATGAAAAAGTCTGTATATAATACACTAAGTAATACAAGGTGTATTGTTTAATTCCTAAGTCTGACATAAGGCCCATTGCAAAGTAAGAGATGCAGCAAGTATTTGCTATTGGGCATGACTTCTGGACATGTCAAATGAATATATAGTATGATCCCCATGGGTACCTGAAACAGTAGATAATAATGAACTCATTTTTTTTATTATACTTGGGCTGAAAGGATTAGAAGACAGGAACACATACAGTTCTAGGAGTGTGGCTACATTAGCCCTGGATATTAATCCACAAATAATGGGGTTAGATTTTTTAAGTACTTACTTCTCTAAGCTACCTTAGATATATTAGATTCAGAAATAGCAGAGGAAACTTAATACCTGTCTAGCGTTGGAATGCTAGTCTTAACTGGTGGTATTAGATAATATGCTGCATGTAGTAACAACATGAATTCAAGCCCTGGTCTCTAGATGGATAGTGTAATGCTCATAATATTCTATTGGCTCTCATTTGGGAAGACAGGCTCTACATAATTCATACTCATATCACTCCATATCACTTTCATATTCTTTACCTTACCTTGGCTGATTCAACATACATGAGACAATATTTAGTTACAATTGTCGAAGTGCATATTTGGAAGTGTACATGTAACAATATATGATATTATTCATACTAATGATACATATTGACCCTACCACTATGGTGTATTGACTCATGTTGTTATTAGTAGTATGACTTTTTGCATTATCCCCCCCCCCACTCCACCCCACCCCACCCCTTGACAGTTTGGAAGCATTTTTATAGTATTTCTCTGTGTGTGAGACAATATTTCCTTGAGGGAGATTTAGACAACTTATATCTTATACTCAGTTGGTGGGAATGAAAGAACGGGCCTTCTCGGTGGTTGCTCTGGAACTCCCTGCTCAGGGAAGCCCAATGAACACTGATAAGAAGGTCCAACTAGCAGGTGAATGACAGCAACATCATTAGCCCAGAGGCAAGTTCCAGCTGGCGAATATCTCCCCCAGATAATGGGAAGATGGATGCATTGCCTACAAGTGTTCAGAAAAATTGTTACCTCCATAACAACTGTGGAAACATAAGCAATCCAGCAGAATGAAGCAATGGGAAAGATACCATTATGCTCATGCTGCCAAAAGGACAATTACAAAGAGAAAAAAGTCTTCCATCTTATTTTCTTTAATCACTTTCTCATCTAACATTTGGGATTTGTGGATTAAAACTAAAGAGAACTTCAATTTTGCAGTGACATCATGACATCAGCAAGTTGCCTCCTTTCTGGATTAAGAAGAGAGAGACTATATATACCAAAAAAAAACTTCGCTGGGTTGTGCTGTAATTATTGCCTAATTGATTATGGAAACAATAATATTAAAATGGGAAGTTTGAACCGCTTTTGATGGAATCACATTGGATTATTTTTAAAGACTGAGAGCTCTTGTGGGAAGTGTTATTGCTTTGATAAAAGAATACATTGTATTTGTGATACAACAAAATAACACTACTACCTTATTTGCAGAACTATACATGAATTTAAGTTCTCGACTGTACAAAATGTTGGATAGTAAATATGACAACATTTAAAAAAGGAAGGGAGGTTCATTGGGAGGAAGATTTGGAAAGTCTAAATAATTAAGGTAATCTTTGAAGAAATATGTAAAGAAGTGAAACTAATGAAAAAGGAGTCAAACCAGATGCTGACAAAAGAAAATGGAGAAGAATCTTTGGAGAAACTGGGGTTCAAACAGTCAGATAGTCTTGCCAGGGGAGTGAGAATCCCAAAAATATGAAATTTCAAGCCAAAATAATAGTTTTTTTTATTGATGAACAAACTCAAAGAAAGAAGAATTGTGTTTTAGTCTTGAAGAACATTTAGAGAACCCTCCAGAGATCAAGAGATTTAAAATTAGAGAGAAGTATGTGGTTTTGGAATATTCTGTTGGGACTATGAGATTTTTTTTTGTCAGAGAAGAAATTGCAACCTCTGAGGCTAGAGAAACTGTAAAAGAAAAGCATGGAGAAAGGATTATTTTGTCCAGAAGGCTAAAGTAAGAAGAAGAACCAAGAACAAACACTATGGGATAATGTACTCATCCAATGTTTTTGTGTGGCTTAGGGATTTTTGTAGGATTGATTATTTCATCCTTTTATTTTTATTTTTACAATGGCTAAGATATAATAGAAAATCTAGTGTGAAATATAAATATGTACAATTGATAAATTAAGGCTTGACTTGATCTGTCTTTGGGCTAACACATGCTTACAAAAAAAAATCTTTTTAAGGATGCTTCTGGGGTCTATTAAAGCAAAGAGAATATTTGGAAAATGTGATAAGTTACATATATGTGTGTGATAACTCAGAAATCATGGATAATGATTCTTGTACATAGAATTTAGCTAGTGCTAGAAGCAGTATTGCTTACTATGAGATATATTGGGAAGAAGGTGGAAAAAAAGAAGGCATTGTCATAAAAATTGGGAAGACTGCCTCAGGATAAAGAAGAAAACATTTATTTCTTGAGATTCTTTTTACAATGAATATATTGTTAAAAGACGATTATTGAACTATTAAATATTAATAAATTTAATAATATTATTTGACTTTGTTGAATGTTTGTGGAAACATATTCTTTAATAAGATTTGAGTTTGTTTAGAAGATGATAGTTGTATGAGATTAATATATGCTTAAATAATTGCTGAAGAGAGGATGAGAAGTCAGAACTGTTATCTTTTGGTGTCTTTTCCTTTTTTTTCTTTTTTTCTTTGTGTTTTCTAAGTTTTCTGTTTCCTTGTTTTTGTTTTTATTTTGATTAGGTGTTGCTATGATTAGGTGTTGCTATTTTTTTTATGGGTAATGAATGGGTAGGGAGAGAAATAACCTAGCTACTTCATCACAGTAGAGAATGAATCTACTTTAAATCTGGTTTCTGCCTCCTGCAGAATTCTGGGGCTTGTAGTTTAGTGAAGTTGTTAAAAGCTCCTTCATAAACTACAAACCCCAGAATTCTGCAGGAGGCAGTGAATTCATTATCTAATGTGATAAGGTCTGATTACTCTTGCTTAAGAGAATATTTAAAAAGATATATGCATAGTTTTGACATCCTAAAATGTATAAGACTTAAGTGTTCCTCTCCATGAGAGAAGAACTAAGAAGAAAACAAAATTTCTGATTATCATTGAACTATGATCAAACCTTTTGACCTTTAGCTATATTTTGATATATATTTGGAGAAACCAAGAAGTCTGTGACAGATGGTTTGTGTAGCAAGCATCTTTCAAAGTTTCCATCTGTAGGAAATTGTTTCTGTTGAAGATTTTCATGTCTGTTTTGACAACTCTTTGTACAAGTCTGTCATTCTAAACGATTGCCATTTCTCTGCGGGAAAAGACAGTATATATTTGCAAACACTGAGACAGCCTTGTCATATTTTTCCTTGCAAAGCAAAGGAATATTTAAATCAATAAATGTGAAGCTATCTTTTATATTGAATAGGACTAGATTATCCGAATTCTCAAGGAGATGACTGTCAACAGTTACTATCAGATCTGCTCATAACATGGCATGAATTACATATGATTCTTAGATAGGACCTTGACCTTTTTACCACATATATGACATGCAAAAAAATTGATATATATGCAATAATTTTCCCTTGTTGTGTTCTAAATATACCAACATTATATTGTCATAACCAGGGCTGACCTAAAATATTTTGTTTCCCGAGTTGATGGGAAAAAAATGAACCAGAAGAATAAATATGGAGAGGCAAAATGAGGACATAAGCCCTCAAATGTTCCTTCATTTCCCACATTTCATTTTCTAGCATTGCACAGAACAAGAAATTCTTATGTTTGCTTTGTTTTCATCCCTTAGCCACCATGCCTGTCTCTCCCCCCCCCCCCTCCTTTTAGGCTATTCTATTTGTAATAGCTCAACTAAGAGTTTATATTTCTGCAGTGATAACATTTTGTGTACTGAAGGAAAAATTCACTGAGGGAGCAAAACCATGTTTGGGATCCTGATTTAACCTCCTGCAAATAGCTATGCCCCTTAAAAGAAACTTGGTTGACAACTGGGGAGTCCAGGAGGCAAAGGACACCTCTACATTGACCACTTGGGTCATTTTCAAACCAGCATAGAGGAAAGCATTTTCAGTGTGCAGGTGTTTAGACTGGAAAATCTGGAACCAGTTTGAGGTCTATTGTGTTGTACCTCAATTTGATCTGTGAAGAGGTGACAAATAAAATGCATTGTTGTTAATAATAATAATAATAATAATAATAATGACATGATATGAGGATTTAAAGATCGAACTGCAAAGACAGTAGCACAAGCTAGTGAAGGTGGTCCCAGTGGTGATCGGCACCCTGGGTGCAGTGCCTCAAGACCTTGGCCTGCACTTAAACACAGTCAGCGCTGACAAGATTACCATCTGCCAGCTGCAAAAGGCCACCTTACTGGGATCTGCACGCATTATTCACTGATATATCACACAGTCCGACGTGTGATCCAATACAACAGCCAGCAGAGTGTCTGCTGTGGATTCACCTTGTGGTGTTTCAAATAATAATAATAATAATAATAATAATAATAATAATAATAATAGACTGTTATTACACAAACTACAGAAGCTGGCCTTGAACCGGTTCCAGAATCAGCAGTATCTGCAGCTTCACAGCCGCAGAGAATACAGAGAGGTTTTTTTTAACTACTCATCCACCAGAATGCAAATCTGCAGATCACCTGAGTACTTTGAGTGTCTGCACAGCATTCTTCAAAGTCACAAAGTTTGCTATGCAATATGTTTATACCAGAGTAAACTGATGCACATTAAGAACTCTATGTCACACTGCTCTCTGATCACATTTATTTTGGTTTAAAGCCCTTAAAATGTGCTGCAGTGCCTTTTCATAGCATGCATTATATAGCTGCTGCACTTTCTGTCTGACATCAAATGGTCAGTTCAGATGTATCCAAAGACAAGGGATTTCTGCTTTGACACAGTCATTCTTGCTTGAGGTGATAGTCTTGCTTGCATGGCTTGAGCTGCAAGTTATTCATCTATTGCACATGGTTTCGGCTTTCCAAACAATGTATGTTTGCTGTGGGTTCTGACAAACCACCAGAGGATCTTAAATAGTGTGAAAAAAATGAATTATCTGACAGGTGGAAGCAGATGGCATTCTTTGAGATAAGATAAAGGTTGGAAGAATCTGGAAGTCAGAAAAAAAAACAGTTTACTGATGTTCTAAAATATCCGAAGTACATTTTTATGACTAATGCAGCTGATTTCCAACTGTTTTAATCCATCTTCTTCAGGATGAGGAAACAGATTTACTTGCAGTTTAAATGACAGAGGGTATATAATTAGCTGAAATAAATTATACATTATTGAATAGAACAAATTAAGTGAAGTGGTTAATTCATATTTAGCAGGATATTTATTCTGAGGCTCTTTTGTCACCTCATTCTTGACAATGAAAGTGAAAATACAAAAGTAATTTAAATACATAATGTATTATACATGAAGAAATGAGTTCCCATGGGTACAGTTTGGTTCAAGGAAACTTTAGACTGCATATTTGCTATTGAATGAATGGAGGGCAATCTGGAATAAGATGCACAAAACCTTTGTCATGGTTAAATCATTTCCTTATGAATCTTGTTTTGGCAGTAGCAGACCTTCCCTGCAGGATGGGAGACTGACTAAGATGGTCTGCCCTTAGGGATTTTTTTTTTTTTTTGGAATCCAAAAGATCCTGAATGCTCTGTGGTATTTTTGGCAGACAGGAATGGTAATTCCGTCAAGAGCTTAGTCTCACTATGGAATGTTGAGGTGGAAAGGGTTATTGATACCATCGCTTCTTAGTATCCAATTCAGTGCCTGTAATTCATTTTGGTTTACAAAAGATTTTCAGTCAATGAAACAGGCCATATGAAGGTTGGAGTGCAGATGGTGAAGGTTATACAGTGAATACAGCCAAGAGGCAAAGATGTTTCATTGTATATTCTATGTGACTGTGAAGAGCAATGTCCCTCCCAAAAACCCCAGCCCTATTCTATCTTCAGCACACCATCAGATTTTCTCACTCAGATTTTCTCTGAGTGAGAAAGAGCCAGGAATTAAACCCTCAGTTGCTTGCTGTGATAAATTTGCCAGACACTTGAACAGAAAGTTATCCTTATTCATTCAGAATTTGATGCCTTTGTAGAGTCTGGGAAGCTGCCCTTTGGCCATCTTTGGGCAAGGTGGCTGGGAAGGCGGCTGGGAAGCTTCGGATATTATTGGAGCAAACAGGTTGTCTCAACCCATTTCACTCTGGTTTGAGGTATAGTACCGAGAGAGACTTGCTACCGCATCACTAGGGCTGGGCGGTTTCATTCATTAATTTCGTAATTCGTTAATAATTTGTTATTTTTCTTGATAACGAAGCAATAACAAACCATTCAGGAGCAACTAAAAAACGAAACGAATTTTTAAAGCTATTTCGTAATTGTTTTGTAATTGTTTCGTTATTATTTCCGTATGTCTGGTGCAAGTTTTATAGTTGTTTCCCTCCCATCTCCCTGGTTGCAAGCGGTCGGCATATACCCCACTTCCGGGTCCCTGGCCTCTGCTTAAGTGGATCAAATTCTCCTCTCCTCCTGTCGTCACCTCACCTCGTTCCTCACTCTGGCCTGCGTGCATTGGGCAAAGAGACACAGCAGTGCAGCACTCAGAGACCTGCCTGTTGCCTGCCTGACCTCTTTCCTTCTCCAGGTTAAAACTATTATATTTATTATTATTATTATTATTATTATTATTATTATTAAGAATGGATGGCCATCTTTCAGTAGTGCTTTGACTGTGCCTTACATGCAGGAAGGCAGAAAGTGGTTTGTTATAATAATAATAATAATAATAATAATGATGATTATTATTATTATTGAGAAGCGTTGTCAAACCAGAATAGAGATCTCACCCCTCCTCTCTTTCCCCCCTCTTTCCTTCTCCAGGTTAAAACTATTATATTTATTATATTTATTATTATTATTATTATTATTATTATTATTAAGAATGGATGGCCATCTTTCAGTAGTGCTTTGACTGTGTCTTACATGCAGGAAGGCAGAAAGTGGTTTGTTATTATTATTATTATTATTATTATTATTATTATTGGGAAGCGTTGTCAAACCAGAATAGAGATCTCACCCCTCCTCTCTTTCCCCCCTCTTTCCTTCTCCAGGTTAAAACTATTATATTTATTATTATTATTATTATTATTATTATTATTATTAAGAATGGATGGCCATCTTTCAGTAGTGCTTTGACTGTGCCTTACATGCAGGAAGGCAGAAAGTGGTTTGTTATTATTATTATTATTATTATCGGGAAGCGTTGTCAAACCAGAATAGAGATCTCACCCCTATTATTTTCAGTTGCGCAACCGCGTCCGCCATTTTAACAAATTGATTTGTTAATATTAACGAAATTTCGTAAATATCAAACTTTTTAAAAGGAAAATTTTCGGAATTCTTTTAAATATCGAAACGCAAAAAACCCCAAAAAACGAATCGATTTTAGAAACAAATTTTTCCGTTGTTACCCAGGCCTACTCATCACACAAGCCAATTTTCCTGTCGTACGCCACTTGCTCTCCATTTTCAGCATAGATTCTATTAGCCAATGTGCAGGGACTTCCAGCTGGGCTCTGTGATGAAAGAGCAGAATAAGTGGCACACATTTCGTCATGGCAACATGGGACCCTTCTTGCGTTCCCTTACCAGCAATGGGGGGAAGCCAGTGGTGATGTGGCCATGGAGCAATGTTTTCTCCACACTCCCCTGCCAGGAGCCCATGGATTCTCCATGATGCATGCCAAATCCATGGGGCTTTGTGATGAGATACTTGGTTGCTCTGATTGAATTACCTATTCTAGATGAAAGATAGGGAAAGTGTTACCATTCCAATGTTCCCAGAACTCTCTGAAGCTTTTGATACCATTTCTCATGATATCTTATTGAACCAGTTGTGGCAGATGGAAGTAGGAGGTACTGGTTTACAGTGACTGTGATTCACTCTGCAAGGTCAGTTCTAGAGAGTGGCATTAGGACACTCCTTCTCAGCCCTGTGACCATTGTATTATGCAAGAATTCAGGGTTGTCTCTCTACAAGACAAGTTTGTTAGGTGGCCCCTCAGCTGCTATTGTTAACCTCTTAACCTCTGAGTTGCCCAAGGGCTGAGAAAGGCGGTATATAAATGAAGTAAATAAATAAATAAATAAATAAATAAATAAATAAATGTTTCTTCAAGTGGTCCACTGTGAAATTCACACAATCCCGCCCATCCTCCCCGCACTCAATCATGCCTTCTATCTCCAACTGTCTTTCATGGTACGGAACTAAGGCCTCAAGCCCCACTGCCTGGCTTTATTACTGGAGTGGATGGGCAGGGCTGGAGTCCCTGATTTGGCAAAAGCTTTTCAGTAAGGATCCGAATCAGCAGCATGTACACAGGAAATACCACAGGTGTGAATTTCACAGTTGACCACTCGAAGAAACATGGTTACAGGTAAGCAACCTTACTTTCTTGCTCATTGTCCACATTCTCAAAATCATCCAATCACATCGTCATTCTGGTACCACTATGGATTTATAATTTGTGGCTTCCGGAAACCATAATAACATAATTACAGTAAACAGTTGATTACAGTGGACAGAAAAGGTTAACACAAAAAAAGGCATTTTAAGTAGAAACCCCACCTATGAAAGTCTCTCCACAATGAGACCTTTATCTTCTTTATCAGTTCCAGGTTCAGACCTTTCTCTGCTTTCAAGTACTTGATTAGTGTTTATTATTTATTTATTTATTATGGTTGCTTATACCCCGCCCTTCTCACCCGGGGGGACTCAAGTTGTTGAAATATCACCCTTATTCCAGATATAAACTGTTTGTTCAGTGTGTGTGTGTGTGTGTGTGTGTGTGTGTGTGTGAATTTTAATTGTACATCTAGATCAGTGTTTCTCAAACTGTGCTCCTCCAAGTTTTTTGGACTTCAGCTCCCAGGAATCCCAGCCAACTTACCAGCTCTTAGGAATTGTGGGAGCTGAAGTCCAAAACATTTGGAGGAGCACAGTTTGAGAAACTTTAGTCTAGAGGAAGAGGAAGAAGAGAAGGAGTCATTATGATGGTGGCTGTTATGGAAAACAAGTGTCCTAAAAAGAAAATCTTATCAACAATTACTCAGATCTACCAAGTAGTATATTTGCTGGTACTGAGACACAAAGCAAAGCAACTTCTGATAACCTGGGCACTTTGGTAAGTTCATGCAGCAAAAATGTTATTTTGGCACTTGATGATGTACTTCTGTTGAAACATATTATACCTGTACTCATGCAAAATGGCTTGCAGCTCAGGCAGTTTAAAGCAGAGAAAATGCTAAACAATTCTGTGAAACACTATTTGTGCTTCTAATGTTAGTCCTGCTGAAACAAAAGAAGCTTAGTGGGGGAATCTGGTATTCAACATTGCCCTTCTGCCTTTTCTCTATGCCCAGTCCTCTTTCTTTATGAAGATTTGAAATGGCCGACATTGTAACACACACAAACACACACACCTTGACTGTGCTTCTGTATCACAGAATTAGTCCTGACTCATGAACAAAGATGTCGAATCAGCTTGAGGCTAATGAGGGCAGGAAATCCCATTGAGCCACATGTACAGATCAGGTCGTTCATATTGTTGTACATTTCCTACTCCATGAGAGTTCTATTAACGCACAGATGTTTGATGTTCCACAGGGGAAGCAAAAGTAAAGCAGCAAACTTAATGCAATTTGACATTTTCCCCTAGTCACTGTTGCCATTTGGGTAACTTCAGCTAAGCAAAAGGTAATTTGTGCTTCTGTAAATTACAATGCCTTTCCTTGCAGTAACTCAAGCATGTGTGACATTTAGATTCAGTGTTCCCTTTCCAGTGATCGTGAGTTGACTCTTACCTATGTGGCCAGTGTTTCCATTCAGATGTTTGCTGTTCAATTACTTTACCCTGGTAGCAGGTATATGAAGTGTTTTTTTTCTCCCTTACTCTTGTTTTATCTCATTCATAGAAGGATCATCTCCTGATTTCCTCTGTAAACTTCTATCTTGTTACTTAGCTAAATAATCTTTAGAAAAATGCAGATATTTCAGAAAAAGTACAACTTTTAACCAGTTTTAAAATAAAAGGGACACATCTTCAAATTGATTTTTTTCCATTAATGGCATCCTAGATTCAGTGTAATACAGTAATAAACTGGATTATTAATATTGGCTGTTAGGAATGTATATCTCACCTTTTCCCCAATAATAGGACTCAGCAGATCTAACAACATATATAAAACAATATAAAATAAAATTATAAAGTACAAACATAATGTATTGTCGAAGGCTTTCATAGCTGGAATCAATCAGTTCTTGTGGGTTTTTTCGGGCTATATGGCCATGTTCTAGAGGCATTTCTCCTGACGTTTCGCCTGCATCTATGGCAAGCATCCTCAGAGGTGAGGTCTGAGGACCTCACTTCTGAGGATGCTTGCCATAGATGCAGGCGAAACATCAGGAGAAATGCCTCTAGAACATGGCCATATAGCCCGAAAAACCCACAAGAACTGAGTACAAACATAATATTTAAAATTCAATGACAGGATTTATATACTGAACATTAAAATGTTGAAATTCACAGAACCCTTATAAAAATAATTTTTAAAGTATCATTGCAGGCCCCACACCTTTTGAGAGGATTATTTCTTCCTCAGTTTCTGTCATTTCTGAAAATTTAAATACAGAAATATATGGCAGAATGTCAAAGGGCAAGAGCAGGTTCTGCTTCCATAGCCTAACTCTTAAGTGTTCTTTTCTTCTTTTATTTCTTTCTTTGGCAAAATAGTGCCATTCCCTAAATATCACACTGTTCTGAAATGTCAAGGGCAAACGACATTGATTTGCTTCGAAGTAGCCTCGTGCACTGTATGAATATTAGCTTGAGCATGTTACATGAACATATGTGGGTAATGCTTGGACTGGAAGGATTTGTTGTGATTCCTCTGTATTTATAATATCATCATTGGCCTGTCTTTAATTTATGTTTTTTTTTAATATTCAGTGCTATTTTCTTTTATCTTTCCTGTCCCTTATAGACCAAATAAATATGTCTATTTTGTAGAATCCCATATTTCTGCAGTTCATATATATATGCAAAGCCCACTTGCTTTGAATGATGTCTTCTCCTAGCACAGCAAAACCAAGATTGCAAAGAAATGTAACCCATGTGCCTTATGGGCAACATTCAGCTTGCCTAGTTACTGTTTTGCATGTTTGCTATAGAAAATATTCATGTAATATTATCATTTTGCTTTTCTATATCTTTTTATTTCTTTGCCAACCCATTCAAGGCCACATAATACAGCATGATTGTAAATGCTTGGTGTTGTTGCCTTCTAGTTCTTTCTAACTTGTGGAAACCATAAGGTAAACCTGTCACAGAGTCTATTTGACATCATTTGTTCACATGAAGCTGATCATTTCCTTTCACTGTGACTATCTACTTCATCACATTAGAGAATGAATCCACTTTAAATCCAGTTTCTGCTTCCTGCAGAATTCTGAAGTTTGTAGTGTAGTGAAGCTATTAAAGCCTTCTCTAGTGTGATGAGGTCCTGAGAGAATAGAACTTGCCCAAGGTCACCTAGTGGACTTCCATTGCTGAGGAGGAGTTCTAATCCTGTTTTCCCAAACCAGAAATCATGCTTCACCTACTGGAAATGTTATGAAGAGTAATCACTTAGAGTTAAATACAATCTGCGGAGAAAGTAGAATGAAGAAATTAATGCATATTTTAGTTTATGTTGAACTAGTTGCCATATTGCTTCATTACACACCCAGATCACAAGCATACCCAAATTTACAATTATATTGTGAGTTTGCTGTAAACCATTGTAATGTAATATATACCTGTGCTGCTCAAAGTCGTGGCCCATAGACTGGTGCACCAAGCCATCAGCTGCCAGATCATGTTGAATTTTGAAGAAAAAAAAGAGCTGTGGCCAATGGCCCATCAATGCAGAACTTGTCTCAGCATACTAGGGAAAAAAAACTCAAATCTCCCACTTGCAGTAGATATGATTGAGAAGCACTCATTATTCATGAGGTGCCTATGCTATACAGGTGCTTTCCAGAGACACCTGCAGCAGCATCAGGATGATGGAAACCCAATCCATCTCCTTCTTCCTGCACGAATTAGCTTTTTCTTTTGCTCACATTGTCTGTAAATCAGTGTTCCTCAACCTGTGGGTCCCCAGATGTTTTGGCCTACAACTCTGAGAAATCCCAGCCAGTTTACCATCTGTTAGGATTTCTGGGAGTTGAAGGCCAAAACATCTGGGGACACACAGGTTGAGAACTAGTTTAACCTTGTGATAAGGACACAACATCCTTGGAAGTAATAAAGGCATCCACTAATGACTTGTCCGCCACTGCAAGTTATTCAGCTCATGTAGATGAGTTAATCACTGCTAACTTAAATCTCATTGGTTCCAATGTTTCTACTCAAAGCAAGTTTAAATCTAAATCTAACTCAATTACTCAGAAGAAAAGAACATGAATAATTGTGTAAAGACTGACAGGTGGACTGTGTGTATTCCTTGCTTACCTTTTCCCTATCTCTGTTCTTATTAAAAGAAATAGCAAAGTGGATTTTGCATTTTACCCAGCAGTTGAAAGAAAACATACATTGTTTATTTTGATTATTTCCCTTAACAGTATGCTGCCAAACAGGATCCATTAAGAAACTCCACATGCTACTGAGGTACTATTATTGGAGGATGATGGCAGCATAATTATACAGTACATCATCAGAAATCTTAGTTTGGCAGGAGCTGAAGAATCCTTCAGAGTTTCAGATTAGTCCAAATGACCCTGGCTTTTATTGCTGCTGAATGTCTAGAAAGCAGTGGGATGCCACATTCCTGCAAATAAATTACTGGGGCCAGGAAAAAAATGACACTTCTGTGAGTAACACATTCCTTTGAATGGGAATCTTTAATGCAAGTAAGCCTCTCTTAATTGACTATAATGTTGTGCAGCTTGCTAAAATAAAAAAATAGGCAAGCAGAATATGCCCTCCATGGTAATTTTACACTGTCCCAAACTGTGAAGTTTAAGGCCTATCAACACACCTCAAGCATAAGGAGAATGTAAGATACACATGGATAACATTTGGCCCATAAATTGGGAACATTGGTGATTTGTACTACAATTCCACAACTGTGCACCCAAAATATCTGTTTCAGGATTTGTGGTGACCCATCATGAACAATACTAATCCCCTGTACCGGCTTTGATAAGCTTCCTGTTTGCAAATCACCAGTTGCACTGATTGTGGACAAGGAAAACCAAACTATAGTCCAAAGAATGTTTTACTTATTCATCATGATTACAAAAATCCTCACAAGTCAAATATTTGTACATTCAATAGTTGCTCATTTGCTTAAGAGATTGCCTGAGTTTTGTTAGCCTATCTCATAGTTCTTGCCTACAAGAAAGAAATTTACAGAATTGTATTCCAATGTAAAAGAATAAATTCTCTTGCAGGATATAGCTCTGAGTCTACCTGGAAACCTCCATATGTGTGCCACTTTTCAATGCATGTGTACCCATAATAAGATTCGCAGTAGCTTAGCAATTAACTCATTGCATCAATAATGAAGAGATAGGTATATTTCATTACAATTAAAATTACAATATTCCTTTTATTGCACAAACAGCTTACAGTTACATTGGCTAACTAACAAACAACAAAAGGGAATTACATTTTCACTTAGCATTCACATACATATGAACAGTAATCCATCCTCATTCATCCAAATATTACCATATCAATTTCTTCCTCCTTGGAGAACACCTGTTAGGCCAGACCCTGTTTCCTTACTGCCTGCCAATACATCATTCTAAAACTTCTATAATGCCAAAACTTCAAAACTCCAGACTCCCTAAGAATATGACTTCAAAACACACCCTTTTCTCTTCCCTTGAGAAAAAGAGGCAAGAAAACAGACTGCTCCCTGCCACTCTCAGAATACACCATCTTTTTCCATAGCGCATGGCGGGTGGACAAAACCACTCTGGTCTGCCACACTTCAGAATTATTAGATTGAGTCTTTTATATGAATATTCTACTGATGTTGTAAACAATTGTCCTGTTTGAAATTATCTTGAGTCTTCACCTCCTGACATAGAAGTTGATCTTCATTGTGTTCTGGGTTTGACTTGAAAGAGCACTGTCTTTGTCTAATGTAAACAGAGATCATTTCCTTTAGAGTTAATTTGGATTCTGGTGAGCAAATGTTGACAGATGTAAACATATATAAACATTTATCTTACCATTGTCACTGTTTACTTTTCAGTTTTCATTAGCAACTTTTAATTACAGTCCAGCAAACAAGCAGTTAATGATTTAGAATGGTGTCTTCAGTCTAAATTATTAGGTCTCATTCATTCATCTTTCATTCAATTCAAGCCATATATCATATTTTATCATGACACTTAATTATGCCACTCCTCATGCTACTGTTGTGGATGTTGAGTTGATAGAGAACAGAGATGCAGTATGTTTTGCAACATAGACCAGCGGTTTGTGGAATTCTGTTGGTTTTCTTTTGAAATGGCCAAATGAAAATAAACTCTTGGTTACTTTGAAACAGGAAGTGAAGATTTGTGTGTGTGCATGTGTTTGTGTGTGTATAATTGCAATGATTCTAATGACTGACTTCAGGTGAGATGGATTTTAAAAACCCTTTAACTGCAACTATTTCATTTTTAAAAGTAACATTTTATCTTCTAGCTGTGAGTGAAATCATTACCAATGGCAAACAAACTTAATGCTGAATTTATAGCATGATTAACTAATAAAGGAACTGCACTCAGTAGAACATTTTTTATTCTGCCTCCAAAAGCTCTTCCAAAGTATGGGCAGAGAAGAGGAATGACTTCACTAAAACCTATTATCTTAAAAGCTCCAACTTCTTACTTTGACAGAATTTCAACATTATAACTCTCCTGGAATTATTACTAAAATGTTAAATACATTCTTCCTCAATAGGAGCATCTTTCAGCAGTGGGAGCTATTTGGTCAGAATTACGCACTTCTTAAAGTACTTTCTATAGTCAATGGGGCCTTCTGAAATGAAGTGCTGAATGATTCTATTTCATATGAATAGTTTTTTCCTCCTCTGATGAATATAACATTCAGACAACATCATGAAGGGTTGTGTTGAGAAAAGAAAAAAGTAAGGTGAGGCAAGTCTCCTGATTCAATTCAGAACCCAACATGGTGATTTCCACCCAGCCCTAATGTCATCTGGCACAGTTTGGACCAAATCCAAAACTTGAACCTGAATCAAGATTTGAAAATCTGGATCATGAGTTCATCTGTTTTTATGCATTATGAAAACAAAATAATAATAATTTACATGAAATCACCCTTTCTGCAGTTCTTGTGTAATAATTGTGGATATGGTGCATATAACCAGGAATAAAATATTGGGGGTTGCACTTTGCACCAGCCGCAATGGGAGCTGGTTTGATTCTGCTAGATGAGTACCCTTACATGACCATCAAAGTAGGTGTCATTTCCTGTACCCACAGCATACTAGTTGAGGAAAGTGGTATAGCCTTGTGAACTGTATCATTACATTCTGAATTGGAACTGACCCAATTGTTTGCACTACGTCAAGGTATAGGGATGCTCCAAATCTTTGGAAAAGCTCCAGAGCATCCCCTAACTTTGCCTAATGTGGGACAAAACCACATTGAACACCCATGTCCTGTGTTGAGGCTGATTCTTGCCCACCACAGCCTATACTGCCTACGTATACTTAATCAAGTAGCTTGCTGGCTCTACTTCCACCCCACCTCCTAAAAAACATAAGGTAACATTTGGTCATACTCCAGTCATCTGCAAAATGGAGCTCCTTCACTCCATGAAGTTGTTTCCCTGTAAAGCGTGCTGAAAGGGGAGTTACAGTTGTGGCACTAGGGACAAAATCATGACTAAGTTTTAATTGTGAATATGAAAGTACTAGAATAGTAACAGTAATTTGTTAGTAATGAGTAACTCAGCAAATCTCATTTCTAAGTAATAGTAAAAGAAAGACGTAATGACATGTTGAGTTTTGATTAACTTGTAAAGTCATTATTTGAAAGTAGCATCACATTGCTCCCCCACCACTGAAATAATGAGACCACACAACCATATGGGATAACATTGGGCAACTTTGTTAATGTTACCTTTTTACCTTTCTTTGTGACCTGCAAACCAGTTCTTAAAGGGTATGAACTTGGTGTGGAATAAGCTGAGGCAGTGGTCATCCAAGGCCTACTCCCCAGCTAACTTGGGCAAGACACCTGAGTCTCCTGAGTGCAACCCCACCTGAGATGCTCCCAGGGCAACCTCTTAGAGAAACTACACAGACAGTCATGAGGCCTGAATTCCTGCCACTCCAAGACCATTCCCATTAGTTATTCAAACCCACAAGTGAGCGTTTATCTTCCTGCCCTTCACCAAAATGGGTGCCTTAGTTGCACAACAAGATGTAAAACCCATCCTGGTTTCCCACATGACCCTAATTTATGTCTTACCAATACTATTTAGCCTCTAAAGAAATGGGAAGGGAAAGTTAATAATTTGCAATTGACTCCTCAAAAATCCATGAAGACACACAGGAAATGAAATATTATGCAAAGTAACACATTAAGGCAAATAGAGAATAAACGACAAAAAATAATGTAACAAGAGGTGCAGAAATGAAGAAGGCAGCCTCATTTGTCATGTCAGATGGTCATGCACATTTATATTAAATATTCTGCAGGTCTTTATTGAATGCTTCAATATTATATGTATCACATGTTTGAAATTTTGATATTTGTATTACATAGAAGCTGGTAGTCTGATTTTAATATTTGATGGTTTATTAGTTTTATGGCTGCAGTATCATTGCTTTTTAAGTTGGCAATAAAACTAATAAATGGCATGTAGCTATAATTATTTATCTGACTGCATTTCTGAAACATAACGGCATTACTGTTTCAATTGCACATCTGATGACTGATCAAGATAAAAGAATACATACAAGTATAATGCAAGTACATGTCAAGCTTTCAGTTCCTACTTCACTTTTAATATCAGAATTCCTAGATTGAAAATTCACTTTCAAGCTTTGGATAATGAAGCTGGGAATTACTGCTTGATTTGAACATTTAAACTCGACTACAAAGGGAACAGTGATAGTTAATTTAAGCCTTGTCTACTGCCTTAAGTTTGCTAATAAAATGAGTATATGTTGCACTGTCCCTTCTTGCCCAATACACTATCAAAACCTTGTGTGAATAACTAATTATTAATTTATCATAGGTATATTCCACTTAAAAGTACCTGAGTCTTCTCTCATTGGTTCCGCCATTGGAAGAATCAGAGCAGTGGATCCTGACTCTGGGAGGAATGCAGAAATTGAATATACTATTGTTCCAGGAGATGGAGGAAACTTGTTTGACATCAGCACAGATGAAAACACACAAGAAGGGATCATCAAGTTGAAAAAGGTATTAGATCCTAATTAATTACAAATGGGTACATATTGTACATTTAAAAAATGGCATCAGTCTTAATGAGGCTTGAAAAGAAATTGTAATGTATAGATGTCTAAATGAATGTTTAAAATGCACACTTTTATAACTCTTTTAAGTATTTTTTTTCCTATATTAAAGCATCACTTCATGAACTCTTTCCCCTCTTTAATAATTTTATTTCTGTGGCACTGTTTCTTCAAACCCAAGTTTACCTGCAGCAAAACCACAAAAGAGAAACAGCATTATGGTAAGTTAAAGATTAGGGATGTCTGCATTTTGATATCACAAACAAATTGCTCAATAAGGCTAAATAAAGAGATCAAGCAGTAAGTCAAACATAGACCAATTGAGAATGGATCCTTCCAGACAGGCCCTATAACCAAAGTTATGATCCCAGGTTTACTGCTTTAAACTGGATTATATGAGTCTGCACTGCCAGATAATCATGGATAAACAGAAAACCTGGGATATAGGGCCTATCTGAAAGGGTCCAGTATTAGGAAGTAGAGGAAAACTCATAATTTTGACTCTGAAGCATATCTGACGTTATCATCATCAACAATAGTTGCTTGACCACTCAATGCATTCCTGAACCTTTAAAAATATTCAAGTAAATGTAACAGTCACAGTTTGGGTACTATATACCTATTGTCTTAAAGAAATTGTGCGCTAAAGTCTTTCCCTTATTAGTTTCAATAGCTGTTGTAATCCAGTCTTGCCTGCAGGGAGGTGTGTGTAGTGCATTTTAAATCTCATAATAAGATTGCAGGCTATTTGACTTTGAGCTTTCAGGCCAAGTACAACTTCTGCTATTGCCTTCGAACAAATGCATATCTTGGGTCTTCTAGTGCCACTTCCTGGTTGGAAACAAAATAGCATCCAAGTAGAATAAAAAAAGAAATAGGTTCTGCTGTGTATCACACTATTTCTCAATGGGCAAAACTTAGATAACAGTGTTAATAAAGTTAACAGTGTTATCTAAGTTTTTCCCATTGAGAAATAGTGTGATACACAGCAGAATGCAGCACTGTCTGTTGTTATTCCAGATTGTAGCCTGAATTGGTTCATTTGCTACACAGTTCATAACATCTCATGTGAAGCAATACCAATTCTAAGACCTGTCTTTGTAAGGCAACAAGCTAAAATAGATTGCTTTGCTCCATGAGCTTGTCCAGAGACTTGTTTGCATACACATTAAGCTGTCAAAAAAGGCTGGAATCTTGTTGAAGTACATTAGTATAAACACCATTAAATAATTAATTGCACAGGGGCGTCATCCCAAAAAGGGTTAACCAATGTACAATAGGCAAGAAAGCATACAATTGGTTGTTCAGGCTGGATTTACACTGTTCTATATCACAGGATTTGATCCTGAATTATTTGCTTTCAACTGGATTATATGAGTCCACACTACCAGACAATCCGGGATAAGAAGATCATTTGAGACCAGATCCTGGAATATAGGGCAGTGTAGATCCAGTCTCAATTATACAATCCAGTATAAAGCTGATGCAATATTACCCTAATCTTGCTGCTCAAAATGTTTGCTGAATTTGTGTTACACAAATGCAGAATATATACTTTCATATAGGTAGGCAAGTTTATGTGTTCATGAACATGCTATAAGGTCCCATCTACACTGCCATATAATGCGGCTTCAGAATGCAGATTAACTGCATTGAACTCTATTATATAGCAGTGTAATTTCCTATAATTCAGTTCAATGCAATTTAATTTGCATTATACGATGCTACACTGACCATATAATGGAATTCTAACTGCATTATATGGCAGGGTAGATGAGACCTAAGGTAGGACCTCCTCACATTTAAACTTTAAAACACTTAATCAGCATGCATCCCACATTTTTTACAACAGGATCCTGACATGATGCATTCACCCTCCATTACACAACTCGTACTGTTTAAAGTAATCTGTTTTACTCATCATACCATGGAAGCTTTGCCCTTTCCAATTCATTATAATTTCTGCATACTTCACTCTCTGCCTCTTTCTCTCTCTCTTTTTAAAAAAACCCTGATACTTCTGAAAAAAGATTCCACGAATTTGTGCAAATTCTTTTGCAAACACATTTTTAAAGGCACTAAAGAGCTACAGAGGTTTTCTCTTACCACATAATTTAAGAGAAATGGTGAAGGATCCTTTCATGACAAATCTCGGGATCCACAGGGTCCACCCAAGAGACACATTGTCGGAACACAGACGCCTTTAAGGGCCAGACTCAGAGTTAGTTCCAAAACAGAGTTTATTAAACAAAGGAAAAAGACTCGGAGGCACTTAACTCAATGTCTCTGGTCAAAACTCAGAGGTAAAAACCAGTCCTGGTTCAAAAGGTTAACTGAAGTAATAATCTGGATTATCTGGAGAAAAGAACCGAATTAAATAAAGTACCCCAAAAGCCACACAAAACAGCACAGTATGCAAATGGTTAACAAAACAAAGAAGCCACAGGGAAGAAAGTGTAGTCAAGCGAAGTCCAGGGTCATAGCAAGCAGAATCTGAAGTAGTGAAGTTCCAAAGTCCACGGAGGCAGCGTCATGGTCAAACCAATCCAAGGTCAAGGAAAGGGGAAATCCACATTCATGAGAATCCAAGTTGAGTCGAAAGCACACATGAACAGAAGCAGCAACATGCAGATCCAGGACCCAATGCCAACACGAAACAGGCAGCAACAAGTACCCAATGCACGGACGTATACCAACACCTTGCCTTCTGCAAAGATTCCCCATTTCAGAGCCTACTTTTATCTTACACATCATCATCAGAAGATGAGCTGACCCCCGTCATCATCCCTTGCAGCTGTTCTTGATTCCACACGTGAATTCCTACTTCCATCCCTCCAACTTCTCCATCTTCAGTCAAGACTTAGATCCCTCCAAGACTCAGATGTATTCCCCGAGTGCCAGTCTTCATTATCAGAGAACCCTTCAAATGTATCACTAGACATCGGCTCCGCACATACATCTTGTACCTCTTTTACCTTAGTCCAGTCCAATGTGTCATCCCCATCTTCATCACTCCCTAACCCATCGCTCCCAGAGAAACCCGCAAATGATTCTTCATCTGTGGGAGCAGTAAGTATATCCCGGATCCTCTTCCTCTATTGCTCCTCATCTGATTCTTGCTCCTGAGTAACCCTTTTTGTTCCCTTATTCCCATCCATTGTATCTCCTTCCTCTCCCTCACTTATTGAGCCTTCATTATCAGAGAACCCTTCGAATGAGTCCTCATCGGTAGGTGCCATAAGTATATTGCGAATCCTTTTCCTTTGTTGTTCCTCATCTGACTCCTGCTCACGAGTACCCCTTTTTCCCCTTCTGGTGCCCATACTACTGCTTGCAACATTACTTACAGGCTCTACTACAACACCCTCCCCCCCAAAGGAGATGTCACAGCACAAGGAACAGAATGCTTACTGTTTTGCTGATCATACATAAAAGCAGTGCATTGCATACAATTTATATTTTTTAAAAAATACAATATGTAACCCATGTCCAAATGCTCCATTTCAGACATCCTTGTATGCAGATTGCAATGGGTTGATGATGAAAGGAGACAAATGGCATTTGATGGGACCTGTCAAGATTCATATGTAAATGAGGGTCATTGTCAATGGCCTTAAAAACACCAACAATAATTTCAAAAGGCTGATGCTTCACCAAACTACAAATCAAAGCAGTGCATAGCAATGAGCCATAACAATTAGATTAGAGATGATGCTCCTCAGATAGGAGCCCAAGGTGCTCCTGAAGTAGCTTCCTCATTTGGTTTGGCTGAGCACTAAGAGTACTGTATTATATGAATTTAATGTGCACCCTAATTATGGGAAGGTAACTTAGCAAAGAGAGAGAGAGAGAGAGAGATGAGCATTAGATTTGAGTAAATATGGTATGTTGTCAAATGGGAGGATGGTGTACACATTGTACATAGACAATGAGCCACATGACACATGCTTCCCTAGAGAAGAATACATGCCTTTTACTATCCCAGATAAAATGGCCCTGAAAAATGTCTGTGGGAGCATCATATGACAGATATTTTTTATGACTGGGCTGTTAATTGCATTGCTGCATTCCAATAACACACTTTCTTAACTGTGTCCAATCTAGAACTTGGAATCTGTCTCCTTTCTAGTGACATTACAGAACCACATTTAACTGAGAAAATTTATGCAGAACACCAAAGTAGTAGTAGTCTGTAGTAACACAAAGGATATTAAAAACGATTTGTATATATACACACTACAATGTATTGTGAGATGAATCCTTAAGTGATTAGAATCTCCACATTTTAGGATGTATTCTGCAGAGATTTTGCACATAGCTGTTTCATGTAGTAAATATTTTCTACACTGGAAAAGAGTATTTCTGCAAGGGACTACTATTTTTTTCTTCAAAGAAAGCTGTTTCCTGTACAGAAAATATTTCAGTTGGTTACATTTTTTGCATAAGGCATACATAGTTGATTTCCACACATAAAATAGCCTTCTCTGCACAGGAGACAGACTGTTCTGTGCAAAATATATTCACACAGAAATAGTATTTCCCAAGGGGAAAATAATATGCAAAACAATCACATGCAAACCTCATATAAAATAAAAAAAAATATGAATAGCATTTGAAAATTGTTGCAATGAAAACTATTGCTAAAATTATGCCTTGTCTCCTTTGAAAAGAACATTAGTGGCAGATAACATTACTAGCAGCCAGTACAGCTTTTGAATCAGGAGATGAAGGTCATCCAAAGTTGAAGGCATCCTTTCACCTTTGTGTTTATGAATCTATTCATGGTTATGGCCAGGAATAACTTTCACTAGCTATTACCAAAGTAGCAAACTTTATTCGTCTGACTATAATCTATCAACTGCCATTATTATCTGTCCTCCTATGGGACTTCTCTTGATGCTTGTTTGCAAACATCAGCTGGCACAGCTGTCAGCACATTAGATCAATGTCCTACCATACAATGTGAATATGGCTTCATATTCAATTCAGGACAGAATTCAAGGTGCTGACTTTGTGTCTAGAATATACTAAACAAATTAGTTTAGTTTGAGATGTAAGATTTCATTCTTCCATTATGTCTTTAACATGAAATTATAGCACTTTTCCCAGACTCTGTACTATGGTGGCCTCCAAGTGACTGCCAAATTAATCTCTTCAGTCATTGTCTCTCCTCTTTGACCATAGGGAATATTTCCAGTTGTCTATAATGGAAAATGATAGACATATTTCATGTTCATGCCTCTCCATAGCATGAAATGGAGAAGGCCAGATATAGACATGATAGTATTAGCAGAGGTAGAAAGAATATTGACCATGTTTTGCAAGCAGAAAAAATTACATGAAAATTTTTAAAAACCGTCACGATGAATACAACAGAACTGACATTTTAATCTAATATTTGCATTTCTCAAAGCATATCACAGGGAAGGGGTGAGATCAATGCAAAAGCACTTGTGAGGAGTTTTTTGTCCTGAAAATACTATAGAAAATACAAGGAGATATCTCTTGTACTTTCTTAAAAAATGTTGTTTATAAAAACTTAAAATTTCCCCAAAACACTGTGGATAAGTGAAATGCTTTGAAACGTGATGGGCTAACAATGGTAAATGTTATAGCAAGTTTCACCCCAACAACTAAAAATGAGAGATAAAGGAGCTCCTGAAGTTTCCCAACTTGCATCATTACAATAATTAAAATGTAAAAAAAATCATTTCTCTTGTTATAGTAATGAAATTTTCACTAACTGTACTTTAGAAAGACTTTAGAAATGAAACACCAGTGCCCCCTAATTTTGTAATGAATTTGCAACTTTTTATCAATTGCACAACCCTACTGGTTGCCATACAGCTGAAGTATATTATTTTCCAAGAACCTCATCATCTACAGAAGGCCAGGTTGTTATTTTTCTGTGCAGTATAAAGAGTCTGCATGAGGTTTTTTTTTTTTTTTGGGGGGGGGGGAGGGTTGTTAAAGGTGACACTCTTGATATTTTTAAACTGTAACTTCCTTTGTCCCAGACTATTTTCCAGGCTCGATGAAGTTGATCAAAGTTGCAATCTAACAGAACTTGATGAAGCACAGACTTTCAGCCTTCAAAGTAGGGTGAAACAGGAGTGCAGTAATTCTAAGTATTTAATGTAATATTATCAACAGGAATATTATTATTATTATAACTATTTTTCTGTATGCGGGATTCTAAAAGAAAAGCAGAATAGGGATTGAAATTAGGTCTTTTATACTTCTGCCACACCAAGGTAAAGCCAGCTTGTTGTCTGCACTTGCCATCTCACAGAGTGATTTTCCTGTCACCCTAAAATGGCAGAAACAATGGCATTGAAAAGGCCCTAGAAGACTTCAGTATAGGTCCAATGGGCTGCCTTTTGGTTTGGCTGCTCTCAGGCTGTGCAGGCCTGACCCAAAGACACCAGATAGAAACACATTTCTCTGTACCAGGGCTGAGAAACACTGATAATGCAATGTACGGAAATGCCTTGCTGTTCCTTTTCATGCACTGCTTGTTCTGTGGATAAATATAGAAACTGTTTAGCTGTGCAAGTCTTCACAGATAGCAGACAGCGCTGTGTGTCACCGTGCGAGGACTGTGAATGAGCAGAAACACTTCATTTGCAGTATTAGAGCTGTGTTTCTGACAACAGATTATTCAATCATTTTTTAGCCTTCACTTTGAAATATGTGGTGTTTGCAAAAATAAAAATGAAATAAATTGTTCCAATATCCAAGATGTCTTTGCTTCAGAGTACATTAATTCAGACAAGGCTGGTTAAAAACATCAAAGGTCCCATATTAGATCTGAGCGAGAAGGCAAAGGAACTAGGGGGAAAAGCAAGATTCTAGCAGGGGAGAAAACTTGCTTTGGATCCTTGCAAACAAATTGAAATAAAAGAAAAATAAGAGGGGGAGGCAAGCACTGTGATCAGGAAAGATGATTCACAATGCTTCAACTCTCTGTGTATGCCTAATGAATGAGTAGAATGGAGTACTTAGGATGAACAAAGATGTCTCATACTCTTTATTAACTTACGAAGCATCTGATGGAGGCATGAGGATTCTGCATACTTTCTCCGCAACAGTGCAAGAGAATGTATGTCATTCAGATATTGATGAGCACGAGTTCCCATCAGGGCCGGGGAACCAAGTTTAATGGTAAAGAGTATTGGAAGGAAATGTCTATCAACATCCTGAGAGCCAGTTTCCTATCCCTGTCCTACACCCAGGTCATTTATCTGACACAAAGTGTTCCTACCTGACCTTCATGAGTTTAACATCTTATTTTTTTTACTTCCTGCAGAATTTTTAAGGTTTTTTTTTTCTCACAATGACTTCAAAAATCACATTATGGAAAATAAGCTAGCAAGTTATGAATATGCTTGCACTGACATGCAATGCTTGAGAATTTGCAAAAAGCCACATACAAACTGTGGTCTGCATAAGTTCAGTTTGTTGACAACAGAATCTAACTGTACTGGTCATGGAGCACTTCTGTGCAGTGCACCTAATGAATAATTGCCTGCTAATCTGGAACCTGAATCTAAAGTAGCAGACTAAGGACCTTATCATATTAGAAAATACTCCATTTCTGAGACTGTTTGAGAATGATTTTGAATGGGTCCCATCACATGACATTTTCCCCATCCCATCAATATCCCACTGAAATCTGTTTGTAAAGCATCACAGAAACATATTATTTGCAGATGGAATTATATTCGTGTTTTCTGAAATACTGCAGATTCTTCCATTGCTGCAATGCTGTTTTTGTGTGTGATGGGCAAATCTGTATGCATCCCATCAGCATAATAATAATAATAATAATAATAATAATAATAATAATTATTATTATTATTATTATTATTATCTTTATTTATACCCCGCAAAATCTCCCGAAGGACTTGATGCGGCTTACAAAGGCCAAGGTTGCCGACAACAACAACATACAATACACAATAAACTCATAAGTAAAAAAAATAAAACATCAAGCAGAACAATAAAACAGTAAAACAATGACACTGTGACGCAAGTAAAACCAAAATTTAAAAAGTGCTGAACTTGACAGGTAATATGTAGAGGTATTTGGAGGTAGGTGCAATGTGCGGACAATCCTGAATCTCTAGCAAGGTGCATTTGGGACTTGAAGCCAGGAGTTTCCTATTCTGGAAAGGCACACTGGAACAGCCAGGTCTTCAGGCTCTTCCTAAAGACAGTCAACGTTGGGGCTTGTCTGATGTCCTTGGGGAGAGAGTTCCAGAGTCGGGGGGCTACCACAGAGACGGCCCTGTCCCTCGTCCCCACCAAACTTTTTAAAAGGTCATACAGTGATGTAGGAGGTGTTTTGAATGGGGTGGGAGGAGCCAGCATTTTGTGGTGTGATGAGTCAAAGCACAGTATTTTAAAATCATAAAAATTATAAGAATCAGATGTGATGAGAGTATGCATCCTGTCTTAATACAGTATGCACCCAGTCCTAAAAAAAAAATATGGAAAGCATACTGCCATAAAGAGATTACATCCCAATCTGATCAGGTCCTAATAAATCAGGCCTGTAATCATTTCTTTAATCTAGTTTATTGAGTTCAATTGTCATTATGCAGGTCTGTGGATTAATCTTTCTGTATGTGTGTCTCTCTGTTTTAAGAGTTCATGAAAAACATAGCTTAAGGTGATGATGTGCAGAAGTCTCCCATCCACAAAAAATATAGCCAGGTTTACCAACATTTTTGCTTTTCTAATAAATCCCCGGGTATTCCCCACATCAGTAACCTGAATCCACCTTCCAATTTCACTTCAGGTAAAATTTCATGAAAATGTCATTCTTCCCTAAGTTTCTTTTAGAGTAAATTATTTTAACAATTGTCTTCCTGCTGGGAGGAGAAGCTTTGGAAAACCACAGTTTTTGAAGGTTGCTCACAGTTCAGAAATTCTTCTGCACAAAAATGTCAAAAAACATTTTTTACAGAAAAGTTTGCATGAAGGAAGGAACTATCTATATTGTTCTATATGATTTCCTGTACTAAAAGTGCTGTTTGCTGTGTAGAAAATATTTTCTAGGCAAATCACCCAAAAATGTCACTTTCCGTTCAGGCATTGAGATTTTTGCATATAGATATTAATTTCTGTACATAAAGGTCAGTTTTCTGTGTAAAACAACCAGATGGGAAGTTTGCACACAAAGTATACAATTTTTGAACGGGTTTTTTATATATATTTTCTGTTCGTCATGGGAGTTCTGTGTGCCATATTTGGTTCAATTCCATCATTGGTGGAGTTCAAAATGCTCTTTGATTGTAGGTGAACTATACATCCCAGTAACTACAACCCACATATGCCAAGGTCTATTTTCCCCCCAAGAGCGCCTCAAGAGCGCCCCTGGGAAAAATCAACTATACTGCAAATGCTTACTTTGTATAATGGGTTGTGCCGCCCCTGATAACAATAATCTTTTAACAGTACTACTTTGATGTAAGGGAGGAGGGGGAGAGCTAAGAGAAGAAACTAAAGGCTTTAGTGAAGTCTAAAGGGTGACTCAAACTCAGAGTCACCCTAAAAGAAAAGATCAACTAATAGGCATCAGGCCATTGTAAACGCATACTTGACTGCCCACAAATATTCTAGATTGTATCAAAAGCAGATTTTACAAAGCTTTCTGATTAGTCTAAATTTCACATGCATTAATAAATCCAGGGCTTGTGGAGATGTTAAAAACAGAACTGGGGAAGATTTTTTTTTCTCCTTCAATACAGAGCTTGGAAAACTAAATTTTCCAGCCAGGAATATTTTCTCTCTCACTTGTATTAGATTAGATGTTCATTATTTGAAAGGCAGGCATTCAGCAATCCATATTATCTACTTTGAACTGGATTATATGAATCTACACTATCATATAACCCAGTTCAAACCAGATAATTTGGGATTTGTATGGTAGTGTAGATGGGGCCTGGGGCTCATCTCTTGATGGGATGAGTTCTGGTGATGTCATGAAGCATAATAGCATAAGCATAAATCAAAATTATCTGCTTTGATCATTTGGATTATATGGCAGTGTAGAAGGGGCCCCAGCCTTATGTTCGGGTCCTGAAATCACAGGACCTAGGAAGATGCTGCCCTAGAGGCTTTTGTTCAGATAGATGGTATGAACATTTTTTAGACATTTGATAAAGTTTTGCTACAATGAAGAAAACAATTTCAATAAAATGTGAATAAGAAATGATATTTGTGAATGTCTTTTAAGGAATTCTGCAAGAAAATAATTTCAATGAAACTGTCAGCAATTGTCAAAAGATTTTCCTTTGTCCTGGTTCAAATACAATATTCAGCTATATTCCTGTTTCTTTATCTTCATTGCTTATATCTTGCAAATTCATAACAAACTTGTTATTGCTATCTACAAAATATATGTCATAAAAAGCAGAGATTGCATCCATGTTTGGGATGAAACATGCAGCTCATAATTGATAGAGATGGAAATTCAAAGAAGAAATATGAATCCTTCAATAGTGTACATTGGTTCCTTTCTTGTAACTGTTCATTTTAAAGAATGAAAAAAAGATCTGTGTTATTACTGAAACTGGCCACAGGATGTCAGTGTTAGCTAAGCGCAGAGATAAGAAGGACAATAGAATCAGAGGGCCCAATTCTGTGAAATCACAATATAAGCATCAGACATTTGGTTTCTATTTGAATAGGTATCATCAGGGCAATTAGGTACATTCCCCAATGAGGCAGGTTTATTGCACAGAAAACATTGTTTTCAACCAAGCCGGGTTAGAGACTCAACAATATGCCTCTGGGACCAGGAGCACATCATTCAACTGAGTGATGACAAATGTCTCCCTGGGCTTTTCCTCACACTGAAATCCTTTCAGTTAAGTTTCTGGGAAATGAATTAAGGGAAAACCCTTCAGGTATTCTACCTGCTGAGCTGTTGTCTTACTTATTTATTTCTTGGGTCTCTGTTTTCCAATATCTGTGTAATATCTTTGTCAAGTACACTCCACTTGGAATGTCCTTTCCACTCCACTTGGAATGAGTTCACATTTCAACTAGATTGTTAATTGTCCAATATGGTGTAACATTTTGAACTTGTCTATCTTTATTGCAGCCATTAGACTTTGAAACAAAAAAGGCATACACTTTTAAAGTAGAGGCCTCAAATGTTCATCTTGACCATCGCTTCCATTCTGCTGGCCCTTTCAAAGATACTGCGACAGTCAAAATCAACGTGTTGGATGTGGATGAACCTCCAGTTTTCAGCAAACATTTTTATACCATGGAAGTTTATGAAGATACTCCAGTTGGAACAATTATAGGAGCTGTGACTGCTCAGGACCTTGATGTTGGCAGCAGCGCCGTCAGGTAAGAAAATGCTTTATGTTGATGCTACTCAAAGTGGTGATCTGTTGACTTGTGCTGGTGCAACTAGCTCATTATCCACAGAGAAACTCAAAGAAAAACTAAACTAGCTGTAGCCAATTGGCACACATCTAATATTGGTCTCTGGTCCAGGAGAAAGGAAAAAAATCTGCCCCCCCCCCCCCCCATACATATTTCACATAGCATGGAAAGCACAATTCTGTGCCATAGGAATATAATGACCTTAGCAAGACATCAGCAAGTAGAAGCCTCAAATGTAAAATTAAAACTCAAAGAAGTCAAAAGAACACATTTTGGATTCAAAACTAGGGATAAGCAATTTAGCTCCTCTACTAACCCAGATGTCAGAGCTTTACCAAGATAATTCATCAGTTAAGTTTAAATTTCTTCAATATTTGTTCAGACATCATTAATTTCATTACATAACACCAACACAATTTCCAAAGTTTGGCAAATAATTGAGAGACTATTCAAGAATCACTTTTAGATTATACATTACTTATTGTAAAAGGAGGCAAAGCCTAAAGTGGCCTCATAGGACCTCGCCACATTAGATAAGGAGCCCCCGGTGGCGCAGTGGATTAAACCCCTGTGCCGGCAGGACTGAAGGTTCAAATCCGGGGAGAGCGTGGATGAGCTCCCTCTATCAGCTCCAGCTCCTCATGCGGGGACATGAGAGAAGCTTCCTACAAGCATGATAAAACATCAAAACATCTGGGCGTCCCCTTGGCAACGTCCTTGCAGATGGCCAATTCTCTCACACCAGAAGTGACTGGCAGTTTCTCAAGTCACTTCTGACACAACAAAAAAAAAACACATTAGATAAATTCCCCTTGACTCAGCCAGCCTGGAGCCTGCTGGATCTCATCCCACGATGCTCATCTACTTCCGGGAGGTTTCCTTGCCAGCTGTTTTGAGGAAGCATGTTAGGAGGGGAAAATCTTAACATGGGAGTCTACCTGTGTTCAGATAGAGACTCATGGCAACAATGCAGGACCACACCAGAAAGTGTAGCTTTCCAGCATGTGTTGGGTAAGTGGGTGTGTAGGGGATGTTGGACATGAGGTGACAGATTTGCCCCACTGCCCCAAAATTTGCTCCACTGCCCTCTGCCCCCCATTGTCCCCTGTAATAAGGACCTCATTGTTATGAGATCTTTAGTTTCCTCCTGCTAGCACGCTGTTCCCATGTGCTTAGTAATGGAGGAGATGATTAAAGTGCTGTAGTTAGGAAAGAAAAAGAGTAGAGAGATCAGTCAGGAATTCAAGTCCCAGATGAATGTTAGCCTGTTCAGAGATGATGTTGCCCTGGGGATTGTAAGATTATCTGGCCTGCTGTATATGTTGTAGCTGAAGTGGATGTTGGTTTTGTCCTCATTTTTTTTCTTAAAATGCCATTTAGAATTATAACATTAGTACTACAAAAATGAAAATAAGCATTATTCAGTCAAAAATATAATTCAGATTTAGATTAAGATGCTTAAAATTGGCTTTATAATGAGTACAAAATCCACATGAAAGTATAAATAAATCTAGGCTACAGAGTATAATATAGTTAAAGGGGGGATTATTGGCTCTATATTCTTGGTTCATTATCAGAGTTTAACAAAAGACAATAAAATAGTTTAAGATGATGTGCCTCATCCAAAATTAAATAATGAGCTGCCCAATGGAGAACCATCAGCTTATGTTTTTATCAAAGAAAGGGAATTCTTAATTACTGCTTTTGAAAATTGGCTTATGACACATTTAATTTGATGCACTCCCAGTAAAGCATCCTACATTAATTTCTGAGAATCAGATAGTTTAGTGTCAAGTTGGGAGACATGTTCTGAAAGATGATGAAAGAAATAATCAGTTAGTCACCCCAGGCTGAAAAAAATGGCCAGCATTGTGATGTTAAAGCAGCTTGACCACATCATCCTGCTAGCAAATTTACATAAGACTATTTATGCCTGATCATGTAAATATTGCCTCGCTACACTCTCAAGTGTTTACAGCCTTGCACAAGGCAGAGTAAAAAAAAATGGTGCTGCCAACAGAGATGAACACTTTATTATGTGGCATTTGCTGGTTTTGCCTGTGGTGCCTACATGACCAAGAAGGACTGTTGTCTCTATTTGCATAAACACTAGAGGTGTACACGATGCTGTTTTTCAAAACAGGATCCAGGAAGTCTGGTGGTTTTGGAAACCAAATATCTGAAAATGGAATAGGCGACAGCGCTTGGATTAGCTCTGCTGAAATGGACAATGTGGTGGCCAAAATTGGCTGCTTTCAGTTGCTTTCAGCACCCACACGAGAGGGGGGAAGTCCCCTTAGCTTTGTCCAAATCAACCAGAGCAAGAAAGAAGATCTTTTTCTTTCTTTCTTTTTTTTTTTTTGCCAAGGTGGTCTATTGATGAATTCCTCCATTTTCCCATGGCGACCTGGCATTTGAGAGAGAGAGAGAGATTGTGGGCTAGTAGCTAGCTCTGTGTTCTATCTCAGTGCTGTCGTTGCTTAGGATCACTAAATTTCAATCTATTCCTTTGGCAATTTTATATAAAAATAGTTCAATATATTTCAGTGCTTTTAAAAAACTATTTCACCAGGTAGGTGAGGGTGGGCATGCATTTGTGAGGCTTTGAAGGGGCATTTGGAGGGTGTTTGTTTAAATATTTTTACTTTTGTTTGGGGGGGGGCATGTTAGGGAAGAGAGAAAGAGTGGCTCCCTTGCATCACCACGGGAAAAGTTCACTCCCTCCCCAGACCTATCTATTTTCTTGTTTCTGTACTCTGTCCTGTACCTTCCTTCCTCTTGTTTTTTTTACCTTTTTTTAAACAAAAAAACCCTTTCTTTTTTCTTATTCACTTCCATGACTGACTAATTTATTTCTGTCCCCAGCCCTACCTTCTAGCTTATGTGTGTAGTCCTGCCCCAGTTCACCTGGTGTGTGTGTGTGTGTACCCTCTAGCTTGTGTGTATTCCTGCATCAGACTAGCAGCCTTCCTCCCTTCCCAAAAAAAGTTAAAAACAATTTTAAAAGCCTTATAAGTTATTTGTTTTTCTCTTTGACTTTCCCTCTCTTATTTTTCTTGTGACTTCTGTGTATGTGCTCCTTCTTTCATGCAATAAGTCTGAGCCTATTTCCCCAGTATAAAAAGATATACACATACACACACACAAACAGTAACAAGAACAACAAGAACAACAAAAACAATATTACTAATGAGGTGTGGGAGTGGTATAGGTGGATCTGCTCTGCTGGGTCATGTGTCAAGGCTTTGAGGGGAGAAAAAACCAGAAGGAGAGGTGGTACTGATGCAACTAAGAATATTGTAAAAATCAGTGGATAACCAAAATGTTTGGAAACTTGGGGGGCTTGCAGTGGTAAATGTGTCCTCCAGGTGTGGCAATTTTCATTCTGATAGCTCTAAAAATGACGGAAAGGGGAGCTTTGGAAATTCCCCCATTGCAACCAATAAGCCAGATCTTCCTGGAATGAAAATTGAACTTTCAGCTGCCGGATTGAGAACTGGTATTTTCCTCCTTTCGATTTTGTGCAGTTTTAGGCAGCCAAAACCTGGACACTGAGAATGGCACAGGGTTATCTTGAATTGCACACTCTTAATAAATACTCCCTGAAGACCACCTTAAACACCAACTTAAGCAAAGTTCTCAAACAAGATGCAGACTGACAACTTCATGACCATTTATTTTCTTCTACTGTATGTTATGCAAAATTTGGCCTGTTGAAGAAGTCAGTAAGCTTCAGAAGTCAGACGTCTTTGCTTTTTATTGATATAAAGTATCACCATGTTAGGTATAGGAGTTTGTTGTAAGTTGCTGCATGGTTAACAAAACTGTCACAGAATATATATTTTATGTGAAAATACGGTATTTACTTGATTATAATGCACACATTTTTCTGATAAATTGCTTAACCAAAATTGGGGTGCACAATGTGCATTGCATTCAGTGGCGCATTAGAATCATGTCTAAATCTGTCCCCCTTTCCAACATCCCTCTAAATCCAGATGCTCCTCTCCTCTCTCTTGCCAAGTGGCAAGACTTTATGCACCACTGCAGCACCATGCTCAAGTTCCTCCTCTTTTTCAGGGCATGTAGAGCCACCTAACCCCCCAGGTGCCTTTGCTGACTGCTCACCTCAAGCCCAAGAGCCAAGGAGACCACTCCTCCACAAGTACAGCCAAAAAGTGAGGGGGAAGAAGCCACAGTGTGCATACAGCTTCCAGCTGGCCCCAGAAGCCAAGGAGGAAGAGACTAAGGTAGCCATGCCAGTGAAGGAGTGGCCTCTTTTGCACCTGGGCCCTGTGGTGAGAATGGCAAGTGGCCAACAAAGGTGCCTGGATCATGCAGCAAACACTGGGCATCTTCTTCCTTGGCTTGCTGAGATTGTCACCTCGCCAGAGCCAGCTGCCTCACCAGCCACTCACCCTGAAGCAGAGGAAGAGAAGAAGGCAGCCTCCTTCACTCTGGCTCACTGGGCCCTTCCCACGGAGCTGGATTTAGTTTTGCCTCCACAGAGCTCCTTTCATTCTTTCTCCCTTCCACCCTTCCTTATCTCTGCCTGTACTTTCTCATTCTTGTACCTTTTTACTATTCCCTTTCCCTCTCTTTGCCTATCCTTTCAATGCTCTTTTGTTCTTACACCTACTTTCTATTCTCTTTCTCTCTCTTTGCCTTCTTTTTCAAGGCTCCTCTCTCACTTTCCTTCTTCAACCTTCTTTCCATTCTGTTTCTGCTGTGCATTACATTTGCCAGCAGATTCTTTTTTTGATTTTAGGGTCTTGAAAACTGAGATGCATATTAGATTCAATAGTGCACTAGATTCAAGTAAAGATGGAAAGAAACTGTAATATTTTTTCTTGTTGTGATAGGAATAGGCCAATAACTTGCTGCTAATTTTCTTCATGAAGGAAATAAGTAATTTTATTCACTGTTCATGACTTATTTCTATGTAAGCTTCAAACTGCATTAAATGGCCAATGTAGATGGTGCCTGAATCATTATTCCTACCACTCATTTTCCAGTAAAACTCCCTGTATCAGTAAGGGCAGAATCTCCCTTTTTTCTAAATAAAAACAGATTTTAACTAGGGAAATCACATGTGTTTGTAATCCATGTAAACAGTCTAGGGTCTTTGAATCCCCACCTTGAATTAATGAGACCAGACATAAAGATATGGAGAAATAAACTGGCCATTTATTGACCAATTTAAAACTAGCAATTGAACCAAGTAACTAGTTGTGGGGAGGGGGAAGCAGTGTGACACAGGCAATGGTGTGAGGCAAGGTATCATTCTCTGCTTGCCTGCCAAGCCATCCACTGGATGAAGCACCTGACCTTGGGGGCATTCTACATTGATGATTTGCTATTGCAGCCAGTAATTACTGGAAGGCCATCCCTGGGGACCTTCCTCCTGAGCCACAGAACCCAATAGGAGAGAAGTAAACCCCCAAAGGAGATATTTTGGGGGATCTATTAAGCCCCATAACCCATAGAGATTGACCCAAACGTCCCCCTTCACCCCAAAAGGTGAACACGGATGCATGTTCTCTCCCCCACACACACATACACTTCTTGCCAGTGACAACTAATTATGACAGCCCCACCCCTTTAAATTCCTTACTCCCAGCAGTTTCAATATGGGGTAGGGTAAAAAACATCTTAAAGAGGGGAAAAATTCCTACCCGGTCTAATGCGACCATATTGAACTGAGGGCAGGAGGGTGGGTTGTGCTGCCAGAGACTAAATGCAGCAGGGAGAGGCTAATCAAAGGAGGCTTCCTTAAGCCTCTCCCCACTGCAGAGTGGCAGCAACACCAGTCTCAGGAGAACACTGGTCTCCTCGATTGGGAGGGGGGGGATTCAAAGGCTCCCCTCCAGCCATATGGCTGGCCTTTCTGTCCAGAGGTGAGTACAACCTTGTTTCCCAAACATTTTAATATAGCTGTTTATTTTAATATATGTGAGTAGTGATGTGGAGATAGCATGTTTTTAAGACAGCAGTTGTTAGGATTCAAATGAAAATTTGCAGCGTCTTATGCTGATTGTGCTTTTTTACCCTTTTGCCTGACTAAAGGAAAGACAATATTTGCAGTTGTTAGCTACTGATGTATTAGACTTTGCTACTCCATAAGGTTTATATCCTCTTAATTGAAACTAGAAGTCAATAAACAGAAGTTAGTAAAACATAAATTTGTTAAAAACAGTAGAATGTGATTACAACATCCGACCGCATTACAACTTACAGCCATTATGCTGTGTTGGCTTTTTAAAATCTAGTTTGCCTTGTCAAAGTAAAGAATGGTTTGTGTTGCCTTTATAATATTTTAAAGAAAGAACTTGCAAAGTGTAATGCAGTTGGGGAGGGAGTAAGGATAGGTCTTTAAGGCAATATGGCAAGAGAATAAGTGTTTTTGTTTACAGTAGCCAATATAATGTGCTGTGCCATTCAGTTTCATTGCAAATTAATTCATTTTCTCTGCAATGTTTTCCATATGCGGCTTTAGCCATCACAATGCCTATTACACAAATCTGTAATCTGCAAAACAATGGAGAGAGAAATAAAAGATAGATCTATGCTTTGTGCAGTAGACAGCACAACTCCAGAGAACAAAGCAGTCCAAAACAGCACACATTAGCAGAAGTAAGACTAGTCGTGGCAATTTATTACACTTTATCAGGCAGAAAGACTTACAAATCTGTTGGCTTTGACATATGGGGATTGGAAGATAATAGCTAAATGATAGCAGAAGGAAATCCACTTATTTAAAGAATAGAGAATAAGGGAAAATGCTTTGCACAAAGTCATTGAGAATGCTGAGGTTTATTTTTCTTGTTTGGATAGAATCAAAACAGCTGAAGTTTCTAAGAAGACAGGAGTTTGTTGTACAAGGATGAAAATGTCAAGAATATGGAATTAAAAAGGCAAATATTGAATCAAAAGAAAATGGAGAAAGAGAAAGATGATAGAGATGAGGCCAGTTAGCTTTACATTTTCAGACACTCTTTTTCCACCTATTCTACTCTTATTTATTAGTTTGGGTTTTTTTATTTTATTTGTTTTCTCTATGAGAGGAATTAAAGGGATCAACAATGAACCCACAAAAAAAAAAAACAAGTACAGTGATATTGAAAGACATTAATTGAAATGTACAGGGAAAATAAAAGGATTTAAAATAACATAGGAAGAATTCATACTCATTGATAAGAAAGATCTTTGTGTAGTAACCCATTCTATCTGTGGGGGGGGGGGGGGGACAATATTTGTCTGCCAACAGAAAGGCAGAACGGAGGGCCAAGTTCACTTAGACAAAGATCCTGGGAAAGCCACAGAAAATGCCAGTGTCCATGGCTCCATCAAATATTTCTCTGCCAAGTTTGAAATCATGAAAGGCCTTGAGAATCTAAAATCTGGAATGGTCACATGCAATCTCATATAGCCTAGATATCATCTGGATAGGATGTTGTAGGTTGTACCCAGCACATTAAATTGAACCTAGACATTGGTAGCCACTGAAGTTGTCCAAAACGCTGGTCAAATTTTCCACATAACTGGCCATTAAGTGGCTATAAAATTCTTGCAAAGAGAACTCCTTGATATGTGTAATACTGTAGTCCAAATGGGATGTCATCAAAGTAATGTGTAATCATGGTCACCTCTGATATATTCCAAAATGGATGGAATTGGTTCACTAGTCTCGGCTGTGCAAACACATTCTTGGCTACTACTGAAACCAGGGCATCCACATTGATAACCTCATCAGACGGCGCTTGTGTTCAGTGCCATATGCCAGCTCAGAGATAGTTTATCCACAGAGCTCACCAGCTCCCATCCCTTGACGGGATACTACTTACAACAGGGCTCTGTGGCTAAACTATCAAAGAACATGCTACTGCGGTGGCAATACGGGAAGATTCCCATGTTGCACTAGCAACAATGGTGAGAAGCTGGTGGTTAGGGTTAGGTTGACACTTCCCTCTATGGAATGGAGATATTGGTGAGACTGATGATGTGGGTTGTAGGATGATGGACATGATATGTGGTAATTCTGACAGCCTGCATGATAAAGTAACGGGTCTCAATGCAATAATTCTTCTAAACCTTTGTCTTATATTGTCAGAGATTTTCTCCCTATTCCATAATCTGATTTTGACTCACCCTCCTTTACACATTATTTTGCCATAAATGACTGTTACATTTTTTCCATTTATCTCTTTTTTCATCTTTCCCATTCCTCTCTTCCAACCCAGATTATTATTGCTTAAAAAATATATCACAGGTAAATTCACAACCATGTTTAGTTACCACAACCTATCAAAATGATCAATGATTTAGAGACATAGCCACCCAGCTATTTTAAAGAAGACCATAGTTTGAAGAAGACCAAAAACACAGTAGTGTGCCACTGTCAGTGTTTTCCTTCTCCTGTGTCCATCAGGCCTGAATGCAAAGGTGATAGCTATAGTGCCAATGCAAATTAAGCAACTTGGGATGTCAGTTATGAGACTTTCAGCTTTGTGTTTGCCAGGCACTACAGAGTTGTCACACAAACTTATCACATATACTCTTATTTTGTGATTGACCAGTTTTTATACAACCGGGGTTAGGGCTGTAGTTAGGGCTGTAGGGGCTTCCGGTTTTTTAAAAAACTGATTTACTCATGAATTTTAACTGGTTAAGCAAATTCCCATGCTAAGTCTATGAGAAGCAAAAATTAAACCAGTCCCTCCAGAACTGTAAGCACTATCTCAAGCAAATTTTGACAATTTATTCACACTGTCATTACTTGCAGCAATAGCTGATATAGTGGAAGCAATCAAGTTGGCCCACCCATTACTAGCAGGCAAAGCCTAAGGCATGGGGAGTGGGGTTTGAAGGCCCTCATGAAAGAGACCAGACTTGAATGGGATGGTTGACAGGGGTGGAGCTGCAGACTATCTGAAGCTGCTCCGCTTCCCCACTCCCCACCATGCTCTTTGCTTCAGCGTGAGGTAGGAGGTAGGTTCCTTCTTGCTTTGCCTTCTTGCTCTCTCCCCTCCCCTTCTCCAGATAGTAGGGTTCCCATTGCTATGCCTTTGCCCCAGGGAGACACCCTACAATTTGGGCAATTTCTGCCCTTGGCATTTATTGGCAAGGATTTTTCTGCTGACCATAAGGATCGAGCCGGAGGTTTGGGTGGCTGCACTAAGAAGAGTTCCCCTGCAGAAGGAAGGCACATTCTGTAGCAGAGGAGGTTTGCTCTCCCTCCTCCCCTTTTAAAATAAACTCTTAGTAAGTTGTTGCCTGGGTGAGTCACACTCTTTCCTCAAACCTCAAGTCATGATTTCTAGGTCACAGAGGAAGTCTACAGACAATTCCTTCCTTTAAAATAATGCTTGTTGAATTTTTGTCTGGAGGGAGTCACACTGTCTCACACCCAGGAAGACACAGGCAATTCTACTCATTAACTGTGTCATCACATACAGAGGCCTACATTTTATTGCATGCCTCATGTCACACATTAAGCTTTGGCCTCATGTTAGTTTTTAAATTGATTTTATTTCATCTGATTTTAATTGAACTCTGAGTGAAACTCAGGGTTTTTATTTTACTTTTTATGGGGTGAGAAAGGTGGTATATACAATAAATAGGAAACAACCAGAGAGGAAACAACCAGGCACATCTTAACACCTCTCAACAAAAGATTTTCCCAGGCTCAGCCAGGCCTTCAAATGCTAATGAAGGTGGTCAGTTGAAACATTCACACCTAGCTCCAACAGAGAAGAGCTCTTTGCCCTACCCCAGCCATTCCACAGATATATAAACCCATTGTCCTAATTCCAGCAGACCTCACTACCTCTGAGGATGCTTGCCATAGATGCAGGCGAAACGTCAGGAGAAATGCCTCTAGAACATGGCCCTATAGCCCGAAAAAACCCACAAGAACCTATGTAAATAAATAAATAAATATGACTAAAAATCCAAGACCCTCAAAAGAAATCCCTCTCACATCATGCAGCATGCACACAGTGTCAAAACTTGGTGAAACTGCAGATTCGCTAACACCACATTACAGACAATAGGTACATGGATATCTGTGTTCTGGATCTTGCAAGTTTGGTGCCTTTTAATGAAGGGAGAGATCAGGATTACAGTTTCAGAGGTACTAGTCTTGAGAATTTTCTGTTGAAAGCATTCTTTCCATTTGGAAAATGCTCCTTTCTAGCAATAAAGGATACCCTTTTCTCCTTATCTATCCTTTGAAACATTGTTCTGAAAATGACCATTGTGGTCTTCAATAGGTAGCCTGTAACATCTCAGAGACCTTAAAGCAAACTTTTGAGGGAGGATGAGTTCTTATTTAAGTGGGATAGTGATTTGCATCCTCCCCCCCCCCCCAATTTTTCAGCGGGGAAGAGCAATCTGTGTGATTATGGAGCACATCCTTGAGGTGTCTTATACTATCATCTATCTATCTGTCTGTCTGTCTGTCTGTCTGTCTGTCTGTCTGTCTGTCTGTCTGTCTGTCTGTCTATCGACCTATCCATCATCTATCTTCCTATCTTCTATTTATAGAGAACTTTAGAGTGATGGAGCTGCTAATTATATTGAAGATTATATAGAAATCCAATATAAGTTTAATAAAGTTTAAAATAAAAGTTAGTACATTGCTTACCTATACATTATTACGTACTTATGGGAAACATGCAGAACTTTTAAATGGACAGAACTGAAGTCAAATTTGACATTGACAACCCAGTCAAGGCTTCAATAAGATTGTCATGGGTTGGAAAGTTGCTAAGTGTTTGTCAGACCACTAGGCCTGTTTATTGGATTCAGTTCAGAATGGCATTATTACTTATTCAGCTAATCCATAATGCCCTACTGAGTTTAGGATAGATTCATACTGTGATAAAATGCCAATGGATAAATAGTTTAAGACTACATAGACATTTCAGTATTGATGTTAACACACACATTTTGAACTTTAAAATCTTTAAAGTTTGCTAGTTTGTTATGTTCTCCAACTGCTTGCATGAGGATATATTATCAAGTGGATTATGCTGACTTGAGCAACCCCCACCCTTTTTTGTAAGTGCTCAATGAGCAAAGCTCTCATTGATTTGACAGGATTTAAATCTAATTTACATGGATAGTTGTGTAGGTTCTGAAGACTAAAATGAAGTGACACGAGGAAAATAAAGCTGCTAATCCTTCCTGAGGAGCAATACATTTCATGTTCCAATTTTAGCAAACATCTCCTCTATGTAAAAGTGAAACAGAATAATAATAAATGTTTGCACTCCAATTATCAGAACTTCTGTTTACAAGCTTCATCACTCCCTACTATCTTCTATTGTGCATTTACTTAACAAACTCTCCTGCCAAATCATGACAGCGTTGTATTTTTCATAATGCAGCAAACTGCTTAACAAGAGGTGCTGAGTTTTGAAAATACTGATTCAGTTGTAATGATTAACAAACTGCTGGGTTTTGTCCACATGTACAGTCAGCCTTCAATATTTGTGGATCTAGCTTTTCTGAATTTTGTTATTTGTGAATTTGATAAATATGTTCTTTCTAGGAAACTCTAGATCCTCTAAGCACTATTCTATGGTCAATGTCCTCATCACATTGAGAGAGAAAAACATGGGTGACCATCCCTTTAAGAGTAGAGAATCACCCCTTTTATGGTGTCAGCAGTCCCATACTGAGTTTGACCTCCTCATCACACTCACACTCACTCATGGAAATTTAAGAGCTGGCAATGCATTCATCTTTTTTTAAAAAAATAGGAGAAACAATATCCAAAAGCCAAGAGATCCCCTGCCCATAGCAACTTGCATTACTCTCATTTCCTTCCATGAGATCCTATTGTTCTGCCCCAAATCCTATAGGATACAAGAGACAGTGCTCCAGGTTAAAACCATTGCTTTCCATGGAATCCTGTTGTCCTGCATCAAACCCCATAGGATATAAGAGACTGCTGATGGTTGGGCAATGAAAAAGAATGGGAATTTTTTGATGGTTACCATCCCACCTGTTTTTCAGTTGTAAACATGGGAGTAAAGTGCAGTAAGAGGTAGGAGCTCTGAACACAATTGCTGACCCATGTTCAGAGTTCCCTCTCACATGAGCTCTCACATCCATAGGTTAAAATGGGGAATACCATTGCTTTAACTATGCAGATCTTTGTTGCCATTTTACCAAGATTGGTCATTGCTCTCCTCCCAAGCAGTAAATGACTTCTGCTTTCCTGGCTGCAGTCTGCATCTGCAATAATCTTTGCACCTAGAAATACAAAGTCTGTCACTGTCATTCTCCCTCTATTTGTCAGTTATCAATCTGCCTGGTTGCCATTATCTTGATTTTTTTTATGTTTAACTTCAACCTAGAGTTTGCACTTTCTTCTTTCATCTTGGTTAGAAGACTCCTCAGCTCTTCCTCACTTTCAGCCATCAAGATGGTACTATCTGTATGCAGTTTAATTATCCTTTATCAGGAATTCTGAAATCTGAAATACTCCAAAATCATTCACATGGATGACTGGGACCTCCTCTACACTGCCACATAATCCTGTTCAAAGCTGATAATCTGGATTTTATATGGCAGTGTAGAAGGGGCCCGAGACAGTGACATCTTTGCTTTCTGATAATTCAATATACACATAATTCATGCACAAAGATCATTGAATATTTTGTGTATTTATTTTCAGTCTATCAGTATAAGGTATATATAAAACATGAATGAATATTGTCTTTAGACTTGGGACCAGTATATCTCATTCTGTGTATGCCATTATTCCAAAATCCAGAAAAATCCAAAATACAGAACAGGTCTAGTCCCAAGCATTTTGAAAAAGGGATTCTCAGCCTCTACTGCTTTTTGTGTATATTGTATCACTGAATATCTGAATATCTGCCCTGGTTTTCAATAGAAGAGTTATACAAATAATCAAAAGTGTTCTTTTCCCAGCAATAGTGAAAATAACATGGATTGTTTTGTGTCTGCATTTTATAATTTCTTAATTTGTAAGGCAGGCCAATCAAGGTTCCTGATATTTACATATTTCTAGTATTTTTACTGTGTCTTTGATTATCAGCCATGGACTCACAAGACCAGACAAAGAGAGTTAGGTTAAAAGGAGCAACTTTATCTTACCTATTTAAGTGAATTGAACCTGAAAGAGGGAGTAAGGGGAGAAGCAACCTTATGTGGGTCCAGCAGAGAGCAGATGTCTATACTCGACTACGTACTCAGCCTTTTCTTGAGTAAAACACCAGAACACTAAGGACAATCCAATAGTTGGGTGGCTCTGTGACTTGTCACTTACTGGAAGGTACAACCAGGGCACTCCCATGGAAGCTTCTAGACCTTATAAATGAGTTCACACATACACACACCATTCCAGGTTTGCCTCAAGGATAGTCTTTATTTCCACCTCTTTAGTTAGAGGATCTGCAGAGGTCACTGCACCACCAAAGGGGTGCCAAGATGTACACTGAAGTCTTACATTCTCCTGCCATCTAGCAAATTACAGCCAATTTATTATCACCACCCTAAGTCAATTATCACAGTGTCACACATAAAGAATGGTAGGCAAAACATCTAGAAAGGGAGAGAAAATTCCTACCTGGTTCTGAAGCAACCAGCAAAGCTCATACTGCACTGAAGGAGAGAGGTGGTGGTGGAAGATTGTGCAAAATGTAGCAGAGAGGGACATAAGGAGGTGGTCATGCCTTAAATAGCTTAACTAACTACACATGATGTGTTCTGATGACATGTTGCCACGTAATGTATGGAAAGGATCCTGATCTCCAATCTTGCAGGACATCAAAGCCATATACTTCTGAAGCATATTTATACCACACTGCTCCCAATGTGTAGTCTAAGAGGTATATGACAACTAATGAAATAAATAAGGCAGTAGAATATTTATCACAAGGCAACAGACCAGTGAGTAAACAATGGAAATATACTGTGAACAGAAACATGCTTGCTAAGATAGCAAGAAAACATGAGAAACAGCAGCCAGCAAAGCAAATGTCCAAATTGAATTTGTGAACAATACTAAGAAATAGAGCTAGATAGATACAGGTTTCTCCTAATGATTCTGGGCTTTGAAAATAGAGAAGCATGTTGAATTGCACCGGGGGGAAAAACATTTTGGATGACCATATTGGAAATCCTGTCAAAGATATTTACACTTTCTCCGCTTCTTTTCTCAAGTCCATCTTTCATTACTCCCCTTTTAGCCCTCTGACTTGGCATTAACGCAATCACTGCATCTTTAGTACAAGGGAAATCACTTATGAGAGCAGAATAACAAAGCTCATTAAGCTGTTCCAGGTGCTATTATAATAAATAGCTAAACATTGTCAATTTCAATTTTGTCTTCCTCTCCCTGCTCCCTGGCATCTGCAGATACTTCATAGACTGGAAGAGTGATGTGGACAGCTACTTTACGATAGACGGAATGGAAGGAACTATTGCCACAAACGAATTATTGGACAGAGAGAGCACAGCACAGTACAATTTTTCTATAGTTTCAAGTAAACTTAGTAAGTATAGAAGAAAAAATATGATAAAAGTAGTTATCAAAATTAATTTTATTACTTTATTATTTTTTAAAAAAAATATGTACAACTGCATCTTTGGTCATCTTTGATGTTAAAGTCTTTATTTATCATTTAGGGGAATGTTCCCATTTTATAATGTGTATTTGTGGCACATTTCATATTAGGAATGGAGTCCCCGGTGGCACAGTGGGTTAAAGCACTGAGCTGCTGAGCTTGGTGATTGAAAGGTCGCAGGTTCGATTCCAGGGAGCACCGTGAGCTTCCACTGTCAGCCCCTAGCTTCTGCCAACCTAGCAGTACGAAAACATGCAAATGTGAGTAGATCAATAGGTACCGCTCCGGCGGGAAGGTAACGGCGCTCCATGCAGTCATGCCGGCCACATGACCTTGGAGGTGTTTACGGACAACGCTGGCTCTTCTGCTTAGAAATGGAGATGAGCACCACACCCCAGAGTCAGTCAGACATGACTGGACTTAATGTCAGGGGATTACCTTTACCTCATATTAGGAATAGGGCTCATATTTCCAGACATCCGCTCATTGATACCTTTGAAAAATCTATCTGATATTGTAATAAGAAGTTATGCCAACCATAGATGGATGGAACAGAAATTAGGACATGATCTATTCAGAAATATTATTTATCCCTCAATTTTTAAAAAATATGGGGATGAAATAGATTTCAATAATCCTATTTGTTCATTTTAACTTTCCTCTTTCACCTCTTTTTTTCCAAATGAAAACTCTTTCTGGGAAACAATTAAATAATTCTGTAGATATTGAGGAGCCAGAACTCATATGACCTGGTAACCAGCCATAATTATGTCATTTGTTAACACCTTCCCAGTTTTTAATCCCTCCTGAATTTAGCAAGTATTTTGAACACATGATAGATGTCACCAGTCCTTCTATAATGTTGCATATTAGCACTGTTTTTAAGTCAAACTTGGCAGTGCTTCCCATGAGAATATTTGGGGAATAATATATTTGTCATCAGGAAATACTCACATGGAGGAAAACTGTGAGAGAAGTAGTATATCCATGTAGCTGTTGCCTACAGAGTTGGTGTGAGTTTGATTTTCAAGATGCTATCATTCATCAAGCCATCATAGCCAAATAAATGACCTCTACTCTATCTGGAGGAAATGCTTCATGAACACAGACTTTCTACATAAGGTCTGTAGCACAAATCCTGCAATATCCCTTTGTACTTCCACAAAGTATTTGTACAAACCCATTAATAAGTATGAACTGGACTTGGTATATATTGTACTGTGTGCTGTGTGTTACCCATTTGAAACAGACTATGTTTTATGAAATTCAGGGCAAATATTCTCCAGCATAGTTCTAAACACCGATTTCCTGGGATGGGGAAATGTCAAAAAACATCTTCCCATTCCTAATCATAAATGTCTACCACCAGCTGGACTCCTGTCAGTACTCAGAAATAACAAATGAAACAGGACTTTGCCACTTTGCATGAAGAATCAGCAAAGGTCAAAAGCAGGTGTCTGCTATATCAGCTGTGTGTGTCTCATCCCTGAAGCACTCTGACAGTTGTTTTCCAAAGAGCATCTGTGGCTTTGAGATGGGGCAGTATTTAAAATCAATAATGATGCTTATCTTGCTGCTCTCAAAGCAAATAATCTTTAACAGAAGTGATTTGAGATCCTGTTCAAATCTCAGGAGATCAAGTTGTTTTTCTGGTGCTACTATAAATGGTGTGCAATTTGTGCTGATAAAGACCGTGTGGAAATATATAATGGAAATGAAACCACAAAGAAATGATTAATTTCTCTTCATCATAATGTTGTCAGTTATGTCCAGTATTCAACAATCAGTGTTATCACTGAGAATATTCTGTATATATTTTAAAGAGTTCTTTCATCCAAAGTCCTGCACTCTGTAACTATCCTATATACCGAGTCCAGTTCATATCCTGATAAAGAGCAGAGATTTTATTGAGCAGCGTATTTTATGGGTTATTATGATAGTGATTATTTAGTTTATGATGAAATAAAACAAAGATTTGACTAGCTGCACAAATTGCTACCATTAATAGTTTGCTTGTTTGTTTACAAAATTGAGTCAAAATACCAGTGTTCTGAAAAAAAGTTGCTGTTCTGTTCCAAATCCTTATAAAAATAATGGAGACTAAATGCAAAATATTTATCAGTTCATAATTATATAGCAAAAAATAATTAATAGAGATATTAACTATTTGTTAAGGAAATACCAAAGACGGTTAACAAATTATTTCCCAAATCTTGCTATGGTTCTCAGTTAGATAACTGATTTGGGAGATTTGTATTCAACAACAGATAGGGAAGCAGCTATTTTTATTATACTATTGATTTTGTATAATAATCTAAGTTTAGGTATAATGAAGGTAAAGGTTTCCCCTTACATTAAGTCTAGTCGTGTCTGACTCTGAGGGGTGGTACTCTGTGATAGATCTACCTTTTAGCTGGCTAGGCCGAGGCCTGCATGGCAGTGGTTGGCCTCCTGGTTGTTAAGCAGAGCAGGAGGAGGAGTCAGGCTGACTCCTGATTGGGTGTAACAATCAGGGGAGGAGTCAGGTTAGAGAGGGAAAATAAGCTGCCAGTTTTGACAGAAGGGGGGAGAAAAGTTTAAGAGTTAGACAGAGAAAGTTGGATTTTTGGAGAGAGGAAGTTACTGCAGGGAACTGACAGGAGGAAAAGAGCTTTTAGTGAATCTCTAGGTTTAAGGAATAAGGGGAAGAAATTAGGCTAGAGCTTTACTAGGTTAGAAAGACTAGTAAAGGAGAGCTGTGTCTTATTGAGCCTAAGAGAGGTTTCAAAGATACCTTATAGCCAATTGAGGGAGGCAGACGGGGGTCTGTGCTCCAAGTAAAACTGTGTCTAATAATAGAACAGTTGGTTAAAGAGACTCACAGCTGTGAAAGCTATTCTGTCAGAGAGAACTGTTTGATTTAAGCAACCAAGGTTCTATAATTGCATCAAGATTCTGTACCACTCATTTCATCGCGTTGCTGTTCATATTAAGTTCAAAATAAACTCTTTCTTGTTCTATTGTTAACTGGAGCATGTCTCAATCCATTCGCCTCTCTTAGAAATCATTCTCTCAGCTTAATCTTAAAATCCAGTCATCCAGTAGAGGAAGCCATAAAAGATTCCAAACCTCAAGCAAGCCTATTTTACCTATAATACATTCATACCTTTTTGGTTCCTCAGGCCAATATTTCTGAGGTGGTGGCGGCTACTACTATTAAGATCAATCGGTCAATCGCATATGCAACATAGGGTCAGCCTTTGGTTTTACCATATTGGTGGCAGAGGTGTGTTATTTGTCTGCCTACCCTGCCTCAGATATTCCTGTGACACCTTTATCTTGGAGGTAGTGGTGAGATAAAATCGTTTGACCACCCTGCACCTAGGTTTGACCCTAGTAATTTTATTATATTGGTGGCAGCGGTGGGATCGCTTGACCACCCTGCCAGAGGTTGACCCTTTAAATTCCTTTATATTGGTGGCAGCGGTGGGATTGCTTGACCACCCTGCCAGAGGTTGACCCTTTAAATTCCTTTATATACTCATTTCCATTTCTAAGCCAAAGAGCCAGCATTGTCTGTGGACACTTCCAAGGTCATGTCACCAGCATGACTGCAAGGAGTGCCGTTACCTTTCTGCCAGAGCAATACCTATTGATCTACTACATTTGCATGTTTTAAAACTGCTAGATTGACAGAAGCTGGGCCTAACAGCGGGAGCTCACCCCACTCCCCAGATTCGAACCACCAACGTTTTGGTCAGCAAGTTCAACAGCTCTGTGGTGTAGCCCACTGTACTACTAGGGGGCCCATTAGGTATAATGGAAATGACAAAAAAAATCCACCCACATAAAAACTTCCATGTCAAGAAATTTAGTTATGATTTCTTTTTGACAAGTCCATTTTCTATGTGGAAACTGTTTTTTGTAAGAATGAGCATTCATTCATTTATGTCCCACTGGTCTGGAATTGTACAACTCAAATCATACAAATGTTACAGGTTTCAAACCGAGCATGAAATTGTGTCTTGTCAACATAGATTCCGAAGTATGCACAATGTAAGCATGATAAGATGAGCCAAGTTGATGACATGCATTCCTATGTTTGTGAAAAATTGAATATTAGTTAACTGACAGGGCTGGTGGTAAATTTAGGTGCTTCACGTGTATACAAGTACAGGCAGTCCCAGAGTTACAAACATCCAAGTTAGAAATGAATCATAGTTAAGAATGGGGTAAGACAACAGAAAGTGGAAAAAAACCCAACCTAACCCTCGGAAAGGAAATTCACTCCTGAAAGAGTTATCATGGAGAAAAGGTGTCTCAACTGAAGCTTTCTTAACAATCCTTGTTTCCACAACAAGCCAATATATATTTTTGACTGGAGTTACACTAAAAATGTACCTGTTCGAACTTAAAAACAAATTAAACTTAATAACAAACCTACAGAACCCATCTTGTTTTTGACTTGGGGACTGTCTGTATGGTAGTCTACACAGAATCAAAGGGTGTGCATACAAATAGGAATTTGAATATCATAACTGTTTTTCCACAACCTGTCTATCATCTTTGAGGTATTGAAGTTCAGCTAAAGTGCTGGATCTTACATATGAATATACCCAAAATATGGAGTTGTGTCCTTTGCCTATTCTTCATATAAAATGTGAGTCACATGTGACTCCCCACATGTTCTTGGATTGTATCTCCATTAGCCCTCACTAACCAATGATGTCTGAGGATGTGAGTTATAGTCCAACCATATTCATAGGGGTAACCCATCCCTGCTCTTTATCAGAGACACAGTATTTTACAAGAGGTATATATCAGATTGTTATAAAAGAATATGTCAAGAAAGATTGGTTGTGATGCCCTTCATTGCTTTGTGCCTTATATATAATGGTGCCTGTGATTCTGCTACTATTTCATAACTTCTTTTTTATTTATTTTCCTTCTACCAGGCAATCCACTATTAACCAGCAAGGTCAATGTCATCATCAACGTCTTAGATGTCAATGAATTTCCTCCAGAAATTGCGGTACCCTATGAATCTTATGTGTGTGAAAATGCTAGACCAGGACAGGTACTTCATTTTTTCTCTGTAATGTATTAGATGTGTTTTCAGTCATAGGAACATGACATCAAGTACAAAGACCAACAAAGAAGAAAAGACAATTTAAGAATAGTTCTCTCTATAGCTATGGTATATTTAAATCATATTTTTTATTTATCAAGTAGCATAAAGACTGAGGAACATGTGATTCTCCAGATATCACTGAAACGCAACTTCTAAAAAACCTTGCCATTCTAAGCAGTGATGGGAGAGGATGTGATTTTCAATTCATATGTTCCCCATCCAGGTTTTAAAAAGAGATAAGTGTTCAAGGTAATCTTTATCTACTGGAAGCTGAGGCTGGTACAATAATCATAAAATTAAGGTTCAGTGGTGAGTTTCTTGCGAAGAAAATCAAGGAATGACTACATGACTTATTTATTTGTGTAATGTACATGCATATTATTTATTAGCATTCTTTACAACTCACTTTTCTGTCTATGAAGGCCCTTAAAGCTATGTACAACTTTAAATCAGTTTTTTTTAAAAAAGAAAGTAATATAATAACAGCAAAGCTAAAGGAGTAATGGAGAATCTCAGAAAACAACCCCAAAAGTCCAGTGAAATAGAGCAGTTTTTACTTCCTACCTAAAACTTGTGGATGATGGAGTCAGCTTGATATGTCTCCATAATTGTGGTGCTGCTACTAAAAAGAAATAAAACAAATGCCTCCCCCACCCATCTTTTATGTCATAAATCTAGGGCATATTTATACAGACACTTAACCCCAAAGGGGCAGCAGATTCCTCCCTCTCTCCTTCCTACTTCCCTATCATTTCAGATTCTTGGCTAATATTATGCCTGTTGCCAAGAACTACCATCCATTTTGAGGCTGGTGGTCCTCCCTTTGACAAGGTCTGCCTTTCTTCAGTGCTTCTAATACTTGACAGCTGTCATTTACTCTTGAATTCAAGTTGTCTCTTTTGTAGGAAGTCTATACATTTTTGTGCATTCTCTTTTCAGTGCTGTTGGACAGTTAGGACACTTACTATCTCCATAATGGCCTAGTGTCTAGCAATAAAGCCCATCCTCGAACTGATCTGGAGTTCAACACTCCAAATCGGACCAGGGTTATTGTATCCATGTGAACCACCCCAGCCCCTTCTTATCATGAAATGTGCAAAATGGCATCTGATGAAGACCATAAATTAAGATCATGTTCATAAAATACAGAAGGAGGCAGTATTCAAGACTTCTAGCCACAAACCATTAGAGCTTTCTAGTTAAATATTATATATACAAGCCCTCCCTGCATCCAGATAATATAGAAGGAAGCAATAATTCAGACTTCCTGGCCAAAACCACTTAGGCTTTATAGATCAAAAGCATCACATATATTCCCTCTTGGCACCCAGACAATGGTTAATAGTGGCAGCAGGTTGAAAGGGACAATAGTAGTTATGCATCATCAGCATAGTGATAATACCGACAGGCAAGACTCCATATGATATTCTCCAGTGGTCTTGTGTAGATAAATGATAGGGGACTTTTGGTTTGCAGGACTTATTCATATGAAACATTCACCAGGTGATGCTGTGAGGTAGCAGGAATCTGCAGTTTGGATGCATATATTGAATAATGAACCCTAAAAACAGAAACATCAGAAACAAACAAAAAAATCATCCTTATTTGTTGGAAACATTCAATCAAATAAAGTTAGAAACACTACAAAATTGTTGACCCAAGACCCTATATCTCATACGTTCCCAAATAATTCACTGATAAGAGGTAAGAGATGTGTGTATTTGCAAATATTTTGATCTTCAACAAGAAAGGCTGTGTTGAAACAAAATGTCATACATTGAGACATGCCCTCTTCTGTTCAAGGGGGCATGCCTCAATGCATCCTCTCACCCTGTGTTAGTGTTTGTTGGGCTTTACACAAAAACATTGCATTTTCCACAAAATATATTTGATGGGCTGTTAATTAGCTAGAGGGATGCAATGGAGGTTGGATCTACACTGCCCTATATCCTAGGATCTGATCCCAGATTACTTCTTATCCCAGATTTTCTGTCAGTATAGACTCATATAATCCAGTTCAAATCAGACAATCCAGATTATTTACTTTGATAATCTATAGCAGTGTAGATCAAGCCCCAGTCACATATTCTTAGCCTCAGAAGGTTATGTAAACCTGCTTGAAAGTGAAAAAATGGAAGTATGTCACCTAAAATGTTATAATATAAAGGCTAGATGTGGTGGCCATAAATTACTCCCTGCTCAGGCCTCCTCTACAGTGCCATATAAAATCCAAATTATCTGCTTTGAACTGGATTATATGATAGTGTAAATTCACATAATCCAGTTCAAAGCAGATAATGTAGATTATCCACTGTGATAATCTGCATTATATGGCAGTGAAGAAGGGGACCTAGGAACTAATCTAGTGGTTGGTTCATTTTTTTACCTATTGACTGTAACCTTTAGTGTGTTTAGTTGAGGGAGTGTAACCTCATAAAATGTTGGAGGAGCAATATTACATGATTCAAGTGGTCAATGCAAAAGAGTCAAATGTTTAAAATATACAAATGGTGGCTTTTAATGTTTTGTAGAAATACAAGAGATTTGGATTTTTTTATGATAGCAATTTGTGCTAAACTACAAGGAAGGAGATTTTGTCCTCCTGCACAGCTAGGGGATTAAAGAGATTTGCCTCCTTCCTGAATGGAGGCTATAAAGTAGTTCGAGCTGGAACTACTTTAAGGGGGCAGGGCTGAAACAAAGCAACAGTCAGCCCCCCCCCCTTTTTTTTCCAAAGATCGTTGACCCACCATGCACGTTCATTAACAGTAAAATTTATTGGTTCCTTTATGGGACTGGGTAGGGATTTTTTTTCCTCCTATGTTCTAGGAGAGCTTTTCACCTACCCTTACTGTTCTGAGGGGCAAAATGGGATGGTGTGATCTTAAATAGGCCACAACAGAAAACAGCTAAGGGAACTTACAATTTGGTGTCCACCCAAGGCATTCCCCTATGGGGTGAAGGCCATGAACTTAAAAACTCACCTGTCGTTCATTTAGATGAGGTGAGATAAAACCAAATGGCCTAGGAATGGGGAGAGTCTGGCTTCAACAGCCTTGGGGGAGACTTCTCCAGCATGTTGCCCAGGTTAAATCAACAAAGGGACCCAGGTGCTTCACTGCAGTAAGCCAAAGGTAGGCCAGGCAGGGACACTACCTTGGCTTTATCCACACCAAGTTCATGACACCCTTAGAAATAGATAAAGATAAATCTTTATGCAGTAATAGTTAATATAGAAGTTGCCCATATTTTCAACCCATAACTATTGTGTGGTCTCTTTATTTCGGGGGTTGGCAGGCAATTATTTTTTATAAGTAAGTTTCCAAACTCTGGGATCTAAGCTGCCTTTGGACTTGCTTGGTAAATAGTCATTTAAGCTTGTTTTAGGCAACTGCAATTTTGTCTAGTGGCTTCTTTAATGGATAGGAAGTGATTGTACCGCAAATTAACTGTGGCTCTCCAAAAGATGTATTCAGCCATCATATAGCTGGCCTTCAGGTGTCTATAGAAGTTAGGCAATATAATCACAAGTTTCTTACCTGGGAACAAAACTCATAAAAGACAGCAATTTCCTTGCCAGGATGGAAGAAATAGCAGATTGAAACATAAACCCAAACTATATTATAGGAGTAAATTCTGTTAACTCTCGCTGCCTTCTAGAACATGTTGTTCCACCTTCTCATTAAAAGTTACCCTAAACTCTACTTCTTTTTGAGTTGCTTCTCAATAGTAACAAAAGCAACAAAATCTGTCCTGTTATGTTGCATTATATAGTGCTGTTTTATAAGCTTTACAAAATCAAATAGAGAGTTTGAAGCCCTCAGGTTATAACAATTTTTTTCTTGCTGTATTCTAAACTATTGCCCAAAGGAGATGAAACTTGCAGTCTCAACAGTTCTGCACTTGAATTACTATACCTGTGGAACAAAACTAAGTCTTTGAATCTCCTTTCTACAAACACAAGTGGAGTTCTAAATAATTTCCTGTGGAAGCTGCTCATACAGTACAACATTTGACCCTTTTCCAGCATTTGTATCTTTGGACACACAATATATGGGTCTGCAACAGCAGCATCCTGAAATGGCAAAAATGTTGACAGTCACAGGCTAATGCAAACAATCTTGAATGCATATGTTGAAGGGGACTGGCATATTTACCACTACATCTTTGTTTTGCCCTGAGGACCAAGATAAAGTCTGTGGGCCCGTCCAGAAAGTAGTTTTATAGCAGTAGATCCCACAGTAAAGGAGGGGCTGTCCAGACAATATTCTGGACAGTCCTGAATCAATTCGCTATAAACCAGGAAAACCCTGCTTTGTAGTGAATTAATTTGATAGTGGATTTATTCCACACCTTCTTGGAAGGTGCGGGATAAATCCACTATTTCCGGTTCTATTCTGCAGTCCAGACTTATTTAGCCTTATTTATCAGGCTAAATAAGGGGACTGGGGTTTTAAGGGGGCCTCCAGACATTCTCTTCGGCTAGTCCCGAGAGAACGTCTGGACACCCACCCCAGAAAGTGTGCGCTTTCTGGGGTGGATGTGGACAGGCCCCCAGGAAAATCCGCGTTTTTAAAACGTGGACTCTCCCAGAATAAAGGCCTATCTAGATCCACCCTGTGTCATGTTATGAAGTTAACTCAAGGCTGAGGATGTTACAACTCTTGCTGCTTGACCGTCCTTCAAGGCTGGTGACAGATACAGAGCTGTAATTGTACTTCTAATTGTACTTTGAACTAGAGTAGATTGGTGAATCAGATCTCATAAAATCGGCAGGGGAAAAGTCAGGGAAAGTGGAGTGAACTTTCATTCCCTACTGTCTTTCCCTGTCTTCTGAAATGACCTCCCATATCATGCTGTTTCCTGTATTTTCCCACTCCCTATTCATGTTTCCCCAACTCTTCAAAAAGCACTCTGAGTTTGGTTTCTCTACACTACTGAAATGCAGCTTTACAGAGTCCCCAGGAATTTGATTGCATCATGTGATGAACTCCATGGGACTCTATTTCAGCAGTGTAGTTCAATGGCGATAAGATGCAGAAAAGACTACATCTGATAAGGTTGTCAGTCAAACTTGCAAAAGTGATAAGTTGCCATTGTCTCAGGGGATCTATTTCCATTTGAATTAGCTATTGGATTTAGGTCTTGCAGTTGAAAATTGGTTATCTGTACTCTGCTTCTAATAACAAACCAGAACTTCATAGGTACTTTTGAGCTGGCAGTTGGCCATGCATATTAGATACATTAAAATTTGTTACATTTCAAGAATATCTAAGATATAGAGTTCATAGCTAAGTCAGTAGGGTCTCCCAATATAGCATTACTAATCCTAGAAGTTCTGACATCTGACCATTTGAAACTACTTGACCACGGGGTGGTCATCAGTGAACTAGCTAAAGTTAAAATTCTTGCATCTAGCAGCTATACATGTCTCAAAACCTCTATTCCTTTCATTATGGGTTTATCAGATTTGGAAGAGAAGTTAGATTTTATTTTTCAATTCGAAGACCTAAAAAAGTCATCCAGATATATTTTTGACATTGCAGATAGACAAAGATCTAAAGCTGTGGATTGTTATCACTTATAGTTAGTATGTGCATATTTACATTTGAAACTAAAATGCAACTTTCTGTTATGGAATAAAGAAGCAAAGTCTCAATAGTCATGGAGGATGCCATATCCAGTCTTGTTATAACTCACAATTGTCCACTTCTGCTGTGTTATTCTGTGATAAAATTAAGTTTTTTCCCCCCTTTTCAATTGGAAATCTGTGGTTTCCTTTTATTTCCACTGTTCTTTTAGGTAATCCAGGTTGTTGGTGCTGCAGACAAAGATTTGTCACCTGCTGGGCAAAAATTCTCTTTTCGACTGTCACCTGAGGTTTCTACAAAGCCAAATTTCACAGTCCATGATTTCAGAAGTAAGATTGCTTTTTATCTTTCTACTTCAGATAATATTGCTGCCAATTATTTTGTTCTATTATTCTCATGCCTGAGGCTTTTGACCACATTGGTGAAAATAAGTTGTTTCAGTATGTAATTGTTTCTTAGACGCTGGACAAGAAAGAAAAGACCTGCATTTTAAGGGAAAGGAAATGCAAGGGATAACTAATTTATACATTAGGAAATGTTAGGATTCTACAGTGATGGACCCAAAGATATAAAGGAGCCCTCCAATTCAAGGGAGGACAGAAACAATGCAACTAAATATGTTCCTATCAAAAACATACACCTTTGATTGGGAATAACTGATAAGATGCCTGTTCAGATTTTAGGGAATTTCCCTGATTATTCAAAGTAGCTTTCTAAACATTGGGTGAGTGTGTGACTTTACTTAATGTCTTGGAGGGTTGAGATGTAGAAGAAGAACATACAATGACTGGTCAGTAGAGCTGGCCCAACCATTAGGAAAAAGGGAGGCAGCTATTTCAAGCAACAAATTCAGGCTGTTGTGAACAAATGCACATTCTACATTTAGCCCCCAAGTATGAGATAGGAGATTCTTGGCTTAGCAGGGTTTCATGTGAAAAAGACCTTATTATTTTTGATCAGAAATTGAACATGACACAATAGTATAACAGTGCAGCAAAATGCAAATACTATATTATTCTGCATTAATAAAACCATAGTTCCCAGTCATAAAAAATAGTATTCCAGTTATGTGCATGTTAGATCTCATCTGGAGTACTGAATTCATTTGATTGCTTTGAGAGGGACATGGACAGGTTGGAGTGGTTTCAGAGAAGGCCAACAAAAATGATAGAGGTATAGAGAACCAAACATATGAGGAAAGCTTGAAGGAGCTGGACATGTTCAGTTTTATGAAGAGAAGACTGTGGAAGTGACATATTGTAATAGCATGTTTAACTACCTAAAAGGCTGACAGAAAGAGGAGTGTATTCTCTGCTGCTCCAGATAATAATGGTTTTAAGTTATGGAGCATTTTAGAAAGGACTTTTTGACAGTATGAGTTCTTTGATATTGGATTCATCTTCAAAAAAAGTTGGACAATTACCTGTTGGAAATGTTCATGCTGAAGGTTCCACACTGGATTGAGGGCTTGATGATTTTTGGGATTCTTCCCAAATTTGTTAATCTATAAATGTTGAAAAGATTTCCATTAAAATCATTACCCTGACTTTTATAGTTTGCAGTATGGTATGGATGTGTGTGTCTGTGTGATGGGGAGTAAATACTTATTCCTCTTGGACAATAATATTACTTTAACCAGACATGATAATTAGAGTCCTACAGTTCATTTGTATATATTTTTACTAGAGAGATGAAAGTCTTTTTTTTGTTTCACTTTGTGAAACTTGTCTTGTAGGGACAGTCATTCAGAAAAGAAAATTGAGTCTTTTCCACAGAAAAGAGAAAGTGATAATGCAATCAGAGCAGGCAACTGTCATGTGTGACATTCCTATTTGAATGTGGCTTTGTAGCACTTGGAGTTGTAAAGAGAGCAATGCAATGTTATATTATGGTCTGCATTTTAGTCTGGAATGAATACAGCTCAGCTGGGTTCATATTGGAATTTGAAAATTTCAAATTCTTGTCAAATTGGTACAGGATCACCTCTTTACTACAGTAGTAGGTTGTGCGGCTTGAATCTATGTTAATTTCCATGGCTCAAAGCTATGAAATCATGGGTGTTGTAATTTTAGAAGACCTTTAACCTTCTTTGCCAAAGGATACAGGTGCCTTACTAAACTTCAAATCACAGCATTGATCCATGGCAATTAAAGTGATATAAAGCATTAATTTTGCAGTGTACATGCACCCTGTGACAGGGAGAAAGATGCATGCTGGGTATAAAAATATCAGGTTGACTTATTCTTCTTGATGAAAACTCCCAAGGAATACAATTCTTTTACAAATGTAAGCATTTTCCTATGTTAGTTCAAGTAAAGCCAAATGATTGCCTTCTCTATATTTATCTGCCTACAAACATCCTTGAATGTTAGTCCTAAGGGGAAAAAAACTTGAAATCTTATCTTTTTAAAAGTAGTTCATTATGTAAATGACTTCAAGGCCACCTCACAAAAAAGGTAACTTGATGTCATTAACATTACAACAACAAATAATCCATCTTTTTTTAAACAAAAATTAAAGTTTTAAAATGGCCTCATTTTTTCAAAAACAATCAAAACCTTTGAAATGCCCAAAGAGCATTTTTGTCCCAAAAAGTACCAAGAAAAAGTTATGAGTAAACATTATTCAGTGAATGGAGAAGATAATCTCCTTATCAGTCAACAGATTAAATTTTTTTTAAAGAAACATGTTGATGTCCTTATTACATCCAGCACAACTTAAAAAAAAACATTTTTCCATGTAGCATCAATTTTATCTGCCTGATCTGAGATAGCAAAACTCTAAAATCACAATCAAACATCTTGTTCTAATTTTCATGATAAATCTTGCAGCCATTCTACCTACAGCATTGGGGGGAAATGAGCAACTTCTTATCTCTTGTTTTTGAAAACACATATCAGTTATTTTTCGCTACCATTAGGTCATTATCGTTACTGTAACTTTCACATTTGGCTACTAAATTCCCCCCCCCCTTCCCTCTTCTTATAACTTTTTAATTTTTTGTATGTGTTTTAGTTTACAAAGCAGAGGGCAGATACAATATTTGGAATTAAATTATCAACAGGGCAGCCTGGGAATCTTTTTCAGATAAAGATCTGTAAGGGGAAAAAAACCCTTCAAATCTATAAAATGTAAAGGTTTCTGTGAATCGCACAATGAATGTAACACTCTACAACCACATTAATCTACAAATGTTATAATCCAACTGCTGGTATTAGTAGCATGGAACCGAATAGCTAATTTAAGAAAATTAAACTTCCTAATTCCACTCTGAATTGGACATATTCCTTTCAAATAGGGTAAAAATAGCTTTTGTGCTAGCAGATACTGCACTAGTCTAATGTATGATGCTGTAATATCAACCCAGGGGCCTTCCCCTAAAAATAAAACTTGTCTTCAGATACTCCGCAACTGATAGCTCCCATGGGAAATGAACCTATCTGCAAGGAAACAGGATATGTCACTTCATCTCTCAGATTTCTTTTGCAGCTGCATTCAAAGACGGAAGGGGTTTTTTAAGCATCCAGTTGAGAAAGCCATGTAATGTTGTGGGAGATGCTGTGAACTAGAGAGCGTTGTCGAAATAATAAAGCAGCAGAGAGCACCGCAGGCAATCCCAATCAGAGCTGCTAGCAAATTGGTTTCTAATCTCACTTTCTGCTTAATCCCTTCAATCTTTACATCAGTTTTCTTCCTCATTCGGTTTCTTTGATTCAAAGGAAAGCAGTGATAACCCAGTTCCTACTGGGGAAAATGGCAAAATACCTCTCATAGAAGCCTGCACTTGCCTTAATCAGAGATTACTAGTGAATGTACTAATGGCATGAAGTGCCTAGTTTGATTTCTGGTGGGACTTTTCTTCTGAACAGGTGCAGGGTTGCAGAAGATTTCCTACCTTTTGAAAAGGGTCTCTGGTGATAACTGGCAAAACAAGAAAGCCACACTTCCCTTCCTGCTGAACAAGAATTGCAGCAGCTGAAGGGCATCCAAGCAGACTTAAGGAAAAAGCAGGAGACAAGTGATATGGAAGAGATAACATCCCCTGTGAATGTGATCCTTCTTGTTTTTCTAGCCCTGTCCTTTTCAGCTCTGACAGGCTTGCTGACAAACCGATTTTGCTTGTAGCACAAGAGTCCCAATAATCACAATTTGTCCAAAGAAGAAGGGGAGGATCTCATTAGCTTATGGCCAATTTGAGCTTGACATTTCCCCCTCAAGTTTTTTTTCCTTTTGTTTGTTTGGTAACATTAGAACAAAGAAATTGTCTTATTGCTTCTGGAATCTGACATAGGTCAGGATTTCATTGGTAAGGAACATATGAGGCTGGCTCTTGAAGCAGCACTATATGTCTTTTCTCTCTCTATAGTGTGCAGCAGGACTGGTCCTGCCCTGAGGAAATAACATCAAAGTGTTGAAAGCCAGAAGTTGATAGATAAAATTATTTGTGGTCAACATCTTCTGTCCTCAGGAGTGGTGAAGGATGTTGTCCTATTGTAAATGCTGGAGAAAGACTCAACTCCCAGGAGTGGCAGCTGCTGACTCCAGTGTCTTTGGGAATATGCATGCACTCTGGATGAGAATTCATATTGAAAGTTATTATCCTTAAGGATATGATACAATAAGGTCCTTTAAGGTATAGATTAAAACCTGATTAATTGTACTAATGACAATGGCTTGTATACGAGAAATAATGTGGAGTTGTCTGTTTTCTTCCTTGGAGCAACAAAATGTCTTGGACAGTCTGAAATGGATAGTAATACACAATGAATTGTATTATTTTCCCACCCCACTCCACCTTATTAGCTGTTGCTTGTGGGAACATAGACATTCCCCAGATGATAAAGGCACACCACATTTTTCCTGACTGGATATTACTGAGGGAACATGAACATGATGAAGGGTATTCCCTGAGCCAAACTATCTAGGTTCAGCCGTTGTTCCTAGCATATTACAACTTTCACCATTTTAAAATCATAAAGCTAAGAACTCAGTAGAAAGTCATTGTTTTTGTCCTAAATGTTATTTCTTTCCCCTAGACAATACAGCTGGGATTATAGCCAGAAGAAGTGGATATAGCCGTCGGCAACAAGAGCTGTATTTTCTTCCAGTTGTGATAGAAGACAGCAGCTATCCAATACAAAGTAGTACAAACACAATGACAATCCGTGTTTGCAGATGTGATTCTGATGGTACCATCCTCTCTTGCAATGTTGAAGCCATCTTCCTGCCTGTTGGACTCAGCACAGGAGCCTTGATAGCAATCTTGTTGTGCATTGTTATACTTCTAGGTTAGTGCATCTCTTCTTGCATAAAACAAATCTAGGTTTCACAATAAGATGAGCCTCTACAATTTGACATGTAACAGAAAGGGATATATGATCATTACAAGAGATAAGTGAACAGATGGCAGTTGATATGATCCACACAACCCCACAAGTTGTGTCAATGACAGCTCCTATAAACTAAGCATAGCCAGATAAATTGATCCAGGCCATGTCTATGTTGGCCAGAAAATGTGGAATTACTTTCCAGCTTCTGCAGGGAGTCCATACAACACATGGCTGGATTCATAACAGAAATGTCACATCCAGCCATTTCTCCAGCTCGAGGGAGTAATCCCAAGTTTTGGAGGTGTGGAAACACTACTGTGGTGATGCGGAGGACAATCAGCTCCTTCTCAGAGGCTTGCTGGCAAAGTCGCTTCTAGTGAGGTCATATCAGGGCACTCACTCATGTTACTAGGAAAAGTGGCATCACTTTACTAAGAAAAGTGACATCACTGCATTGGGGAGGTTCTAGTGTGAAACACCTGGGACATTATTAAAGTAACCCAGGGACATTATTAAAGTAACCCAGAGAACATTGGATTATTTATTATTTATTTATTGATCAATTTTATATAGCGCTGTTAATCCTAGAAGTCCCACCAGCACACTTCACAGTTTTTATTTATTTATTTATCAATCAATTTTATATACCGCCACTTCCCGAAGGCTCGGAGTGGTTTACTATATATACATGTAATACATTAAAATCAAGGAAAAATTCAATCAGCAAGGTTCAAATGCCAGCCTAAATAAATAAGTTTTACAAGCTCTACGAAAAGATAGTAAATCTCGGAGAGCTCATGTCCCCGCTGGCAAGGCATTCCATAGGTAAGGAGCCACCACCATAAATGCTCTATGCCTAGTAGACATCAGGTGAAAGGTTCTAAAATTGGGAACTTCAAGTAAATTCTGGTCGTCTGAACAGAGTGATCTCTGGGGTTTGTAGGGGATGAGGCGGTCCCTCAGGTATTCCGGCCCCAAGCCATATAAGGCCTTGAAGGTAAGAATCAGCACTTTGAAGGTAATCCGATACTCAATCGGCAACCAGTGCAGTTGCTGCAGGATTGGAGTGATATGACACCTCACTGAGACCCCTGCGAGAAGCCAGGCAGCAGCATTTTGCACTAGTTTAAGTTTCCGGATCACCGATAAAGGCAGGCCTATGTAGAGGGCATTACAATAGTCCAATCTTGAGATGACCGTAGCCTGGATCACCGTGGCCAGGTCATACCTTGACAGATAAGGAGCCAGTCGCCTAGCCTGATGCGGATGGAAAAATGCGGCTCTGCTCACAGCGGAGGCATGGGCCTCCATCATCAGCATAGGGTCTAAAAGGACTCCCAGACTCTTTACCAAAGATGATGGACATAATGTCACGCCATCCAGGGCAGCCAAAGAATCTCCATCTTCGCTGGATTCACCCTCAATCTGCTGGCATGCAACCATCCAGTAACGGCCTCAAGGCATTGATGGAAATTATCGGGTATGGAGTCTGGTTGGCCTTCCATCCTCAGAATGAGTTGAGTGTCATCATCATACTGATAACATTGAAGCACAGAGCCTCGCACCAGCTGGGCAAGTGGCCACATATAGATGTTAAACAGCAGAGGGGAAAGGATAGCCCCCACATTCAAGAGGGGCCCTCTTAGAGACCGAACCTTCCCACTCCACACGTTGACCCCGTTTAGACATGACTTCAGTGTTGACTTTCTGATGCTATATGACGGCATTTTTTCATGGAATTTTAGAACTGGTTTTGCCTATTCTGTGTAAAGTTCTAGATACTATGTATAATTGAAAGTGTCTGTGTCCATCCTGATATACAATCCCTGTCCAACTGATGATAGTTGGTTTTAGATGCCAAAAAGAAGAGCCATTCAATGTCATGGAAAGGGAGTATCAGAGAAGTACAGAAACATTTCTGAGATGCAAAGTAAATTTTCTGTATCAGTGTCTGTTACAAAGATAACAGTGGGAATTTGGCATTGGACTCACATCTGCATAGGCGGACACAGACCTGCAGGAAGTAGAATTGTGCAACTTCACAGTATCTATATTTAGTAGTGACATGCTATTAGTTTACTATGTAAGGGATCCTGCAAAATGATTGTTGCACATTGGAGCCAGTGCAGATCAAATACTCCTGATGCCCATAAAGGGAATGACTAAGAACTGCCAGTGTGCAGTGGGCACTCTTGTTGTTGTCTTCATGTGCATCTTCACAATTCACTAGGAGGATCACATAGCACCTCTTCTACATAGTTAAGCATGTATAAAGGTAAGCTATGTAGATCACATTATGGAATAAATATAAGCACATTTGAATCATTTTCATAACAAATTGATCTGTGATATTATATCCAAGCATTTTAGTACTTAAATAATGCTTTATTAGAACTTCAATTAAAACTCAACAAATTTTGTATTATATCTGATATTGTTTTGTTAACTCATATGTGAGAACTGTGTAGCAAAGTGACTGCAATTCATTTCCCCATTCCATTGAAGTAAGCCTGTTTGAACGCAGTGTATCTTAAGCTGAATATATATATATATATATATATATATATATATATATATATATATAGGATTATGCAGACAGGACCATAGATGAAGACTTCTTTGATTCGGGTCACATTTATGAATGCCCTTGGTAACATGGCCTTGGTGAGCCTCTCACTTTTAGCATTAGCCTTATTGTTCAATGTGTAATAGATGGATAATAAAATCAATCTAGGACAAGGTTTTTCTAAAGTCTACAAAACTTAGTTTTAAAAAACAAAACAGTCCAATCTTCTGCTGCTTTGTATCTATCACAGTAAGTCACACTAACATACAGGAAAATATCTGAATTCCTTCAAACTATCTATGCTCAGAGAGTCTTTTTTGTTTTTTTGGAGTGAGGAGGAAATAGCTTCATGAAGGTCAGGAGGCTGTTTTAGCCTAACCTTAACATTTACGTTCTCATCCATTTTATGCTTGAGATTTCAAAGCAATTTAAGGAACAGCCGCTTATTGTTCTTAGATAGCAGACTGTAATCTTTTTCATTGGAAAAAAACAAAGTTCTTCCTGTGCTTAATTGATTATTTTTCTTCTTCTAGTTATTGTGGTTCTGTATGTAGCCTTGAGACGGCAGAAGAAAAAAGACACCCTAATGACCTCAAAGGAAGATGTCCGAGACAATGTCATCCATTATGATGATGAAGGAGGTGGTGAAGAGGACACCCAGGCTTTTGACATTGGGGCCCTGAGGAATCCTAAAGCAATCGAGGACAACAAAATGCGCAGAGATATAAAACCAGAGGCTCTCCGCTTGCCTCGTTCAAGACCACCCGCTGAGGACAATACAAATATCAGAGATTTTATAAATCAAAGGCTGAGAGAAAATGATGGAGACCCCTCAGCTCCCCCTTATGACTCACTAGCGACATATGCTTATGAAGGAAATGGATCTGTGGCTGAATCTCTCAGCTCTATAGATTCCCTTGCAACTGAAGCAGACCAGGATTATGATTATTTGAGTGACTGGGGACCACGTTTCAAAGTCTTAGCAGAGATGTTTGGAGAAGAAGAAAGCTATAATCCTGATAAAATTACTTAGCTGGGGGGATAGAGGAAAAAGGAAAAGTTAACCCATGGCAGATTTTGAAATGAGCAAGCTTTATAGAACAAGATCCTTTTGATGATAAGAGACAGAATCTGTTTCCAGCAAGCTCCTATATTTATCATACCGTCAATCTTGGTTTAACTATTTGTCAAAGGAAGGATCATCCTTGACTTTTTTTTGTTGGTTGGTTGATTTTTATTATTATTATTTCCTTGGATTCACAGTGAGGCAATCTCAGGCCTATTCACTACAGTTTACTGTTACAGAAAATACCCAGAAGGAAGGAAAGCTTTCCAGCATCGTGGTGGAAGAGTGGTAGATTTTTCTTAATTCCACTGAAGTGCCTATTGAAACTCTTACCATTTAAAGTGGAAGTGATTGCAGCAATGGAGTGATGGAAAACTGACATAAAGAAAAGGACATTAATCTTTATGTCGAGAAGCAATAGCCACATGCTGACTTCTGATTCTTTTAAAACACAGCAGCTGGAATCTGTCCAGTGACCACAACTTGACGGGGATAATGTTTTATTCTTATTCGTTTGTTTTTGCTTTTGTTTTGTTTTTTAAACCGGGAAACATTTTTTATTCCTACACTTCACAGGGAGGGGGGTAATTAAAAAAGTGGTTATTCCCATTCAAGTTGTAAAGTTGTAAACTTAATTCAATGGATATTTAAAATGTTCATCAAAATGTTACACTTTTTCAAGAATTAAAAAAATGAGATGTGACAGAATCATATATGTCTCATTTCAATGACACAATTATTGTCCAATGTTTTCTTTGTGCTAAGAAAGAAAGAGAAAAGGTGCAGAAAGGAAGAGTTTTCATGTGAACCTTTCATTCCTGCAATTATCACATGAACTGGTGAGTGATTTCCTACAGTTTGTAACTAGCTATGATTCTCAACCTTTGGTCCTTCAAAAATTTTGGCCTTCAATTCCAGAAATCTGAACCAGGATGAATAATAGCAAGAGATTGTTGGGTGACTGGAAAGATGAAAACTCTAGTCACAGATCTCAAGGCCTGTGGTTGAGAAAGCTTAGGAAGAACATCAGAAGATGTTCAGAAAAGTTCAATTGATCCATCATATTATTTTTCACAGGAGACAGCAAGATGAGTTACCAGTAGAGTGATGGATGCTCCTTATTCCTGCAATGATGAATACTTCTAATGTACTATGACTACGAATTGGCTTAAAAAAGTACCCAGCATTCAACATGCATTCAGTAAATATCTGTTGCAGCCCAATGACCTCATCAGATGGGCTGAAATTTGGCAGTGTATGCAGGTTCCTCTTCAGTTTTACTATGAAGCCCACCATCTCCCTTTCCACAATGTACATCTATTACTCTTGGGGCTCCATGGCAAAACTGACGCAGAGCTGGCACATGGCCCTGTAGCAGCAACACAGGGGGCTTCCCTTGTTATACAGAGATCAAAAGGGGAAAGCCAGGCAGTGGATGCTTCCCCCTGTGGGATAAGGTAAAGACAGGCAATACTTGGTTTGAGGTGACAGGTTCTCCACACCTTATCCTGGGGACTGCTGGATTTGCCACAATCTGTTGCGATACTGGTGGCAAATATGATAAAGTCCCAAGAGTGAAAATGCACATCAGAAATATACAATGCATATCACAAGTTCCCAGTCAGCAAGAGACATAGGGTGTGATGTAGAATCACCATAACAGCCATAAGAATGATGATGAGTTTTCATGTAAAATGTAATTATATTTATATTGTGAAAACTGAAATTCAAGAAAGCCGGAAGAATTAAAGGTTTGCTACTGCAGTAGGCCTGGATGACTCCACATTCAAATTGACCAAGAGCCCAACTGTGGCATGTAACAGTGTGACACTGAAAGAAACAAGAGCAGTAATGACTATAATGAATGGCCTAAACCTCTAGCCAGTCAGGTTATCAAAGTATTCATTGCAGACTAGTTCCTTTTTCCGGAAGGTTTAAATTGTAACTATAACTAGACAGCAGTGGACAACTCTCAGAGGTTGGTGGAATACACTTCTCCTTTGGAGAACTTGGGGGGCTGCATTTCCCCCCCTCTCCTCCTTCCCTTCCCTTTCTTCATCTCCTCCACCCCCCACCCCCACCCCATCCCATCTAGAAAATTACAATTTTTCAGGTGCTTTCAATGGAGGACATGTGGGAAACATTTCATCATGTTTTTGGCCTCCTATGGAAAACAGCAAACACAACAAATAGTCTGTTCTTTTAGATGTGAGTTTTACAACCGCAGTGTGTATATGGGTGCTTTATGGGATAGGATTAGGGTTGGGTTTATGGATTATTATGCTCACTGTTGTAGAAGAGGCATAACAGAGACAATTATATCAGTTTGAAAGTAGGTCTTTAAATATTTCCCTCTGTTTATAGGCAGAAAAAACTTAGGGTATAATTTCTCATTAAGAGAGAGAGATAATTTTCCAAATGTTTCAGGGTTATGGTCATCAAGCAGGGTAATTGTAGCATGCATCTTTGTTTTCTCTTATGGTTATGTCTATATGTGCATGTATTACCACCACAAATGATTACAGCAGTAACTGTGTGGACTATAAGTCCCAGGACCACATCCCATTGGGCGGGGGGGGGGGATATATCATTTTTCCCCATGGCATTCCATTGTATTCTGTCTTTATTCCTTAGACTTTTGTCTCCTCCCATTCTGTCCCTCTCAGTGTTACCACATCAGTGTTTTCTTGTTTTGGGTTTTTTTTTGGGGGGGGGGGGGTTCCCCTTAAAATTTGTGCAATTGCTGAAGTGCAAAACAGGAAATTATCAATAAAGCAACATTTTAGATGTTCAAAATTGCAGTTACAGCAACTTTAAAAAAAGAAAATTATTTAGCATTTATTTTCTCTATACAAAGAGCAGTGGTGGCAGAAGGAGCATTGGGGAGAATGAAAATATCACCCACATATATACTCACACTGAAGCATTGGAATATCGAGTGAAAATGGGCAAATGCACAATTTCCCATTCCAAAGGGGAAAAAAACCTCATTTTAAGTGTTTCTATGCACATGGGGATGAGTCGAGCAATTTCTTCCCATCTTTAAAAGCTTCCTATTTCTACATGTTGCAGAGGCAGAATCCCATGGACAACCTATGGGTTGTGCATCATTTGATGGGATCCATGGAATTCCATCTTTGAAGTGTGAAGAAACTGAAACCAACATCCATCTGATGAGGTTCAGAGTCATAGTTGTTAACTTTTTCTTCATTGTGTCAGCATGCTGGCTTAAAGTTTCTGGGAGTTGTAGTCCAAATCATCCAAGCTTTAGTCCTAGCTTTGGAAAGTTCAATAAGTTATGGAAAATCTTGTAGAGTCTATGGCAATTTCTTCAAGAATTAGTCTCCGAGGAAATGTTTGAGTATGGGATGATTAACTCTGAATAGGTTTGCTGATTTGAGCTTGCAGTAGAGGTGATGGTGTGATGGCATCACAACTAAAGCATGCATTTTAATTATTGTTTCCTCCCAGAATAAGCAACTACAAGTGCCACATGGTTCAAGAAATTCTCTTGTTGGCCACTCAGTGATTTCTGTGTTGGAAATATCCTTGGGCGCCTCCCCCCATGCAGACACACCATAGCAATTTCAAGAGCAGATGTATAATTTATATAGATATCCAGAGTCTTTTTTTAAAAAAAAAAAAACAGGCAAAATGTGAATTTCCAGTAGGAGTGAGCCATTTGGCAAAAGCCCATGCCATTTTCAGTGCCCTGTTTTCACCCTGCCCCCCCCCCTTACATTTTTGGGGAACTTCCCAAATTTGGGAGGGGCTTCTGTTTTCATGCTGGAAAGATTTGGTCCATTGGCACCAATGGGGAAATTTTAGAAGCTCGTTTCTCCATCATTTTTAGACCTATCAGTATTAAACCTGGCTCACTTATAGGCCAGATTTATTCCTGCAAGCCTGCCAAGTTTCAGAACGTTTCACCCATCCACTAATTTTTTGGAAATTTTTCTATCAAAACTTTTATTTTATTAACAATCATATTGCAGCAAATATATATTTTAATCAAGATCAAAAACAAATCATTGGTAGCACTGCTTTCCTTCCCTTGCTCTCAAAATCTACACATATATGTATACATAAAACACATATAATTCAGAACAATGCCTAAAATTTTAATCTGTTTTTATTCTATATGTTTATTGTTTAACTGTTTTAATTGTTTTTAGTATATGGGATATGTTTTATGACGATGTTTTAAGTGGACCCCCTGGTAGCACACTGGATTAAACCACTGAGCTGCTGAACTCACTGACAGAAAGCCCTGCTTCCTGGTTGAGCCAATCAGAAGAAGAAAGCTGCCCAAGTGCTCTGTGTTCTATCTATCTCAGTTCCTTAGCTGCTCTTGGGATCTTCCTTTTGGAGCAGAGTCAATTCCAGTCTTTTCCTTTGGCAATTTCATTTATGGGCTATGAAAGGGCATTTTGGGGAGGGGTGTTTTTTTGTTTAAATATTGGGGTGGATTACTTAAGGGAGGGGATAGCCTGACTCCCTTGAGTCCTCACAGGGAGTATTCAGTTCCTCTCCAGGTCTAGCAGAAGGAGATTAAAGGAAATTATGCTAGAATCAGAAGTGTCTTAAGCCCAATGCTTAACTCAGAGCTATCTGAAGGAAATTAAAGGAAAGGATGCTAGAAGCAGGGGTTTCTTAAGCCTGAAGCTTAACCCAAGGCTGTCTGAAAGAGACTAAAGGAAAGGGTACTAGAAGCATGGGTGTCTTCAGACAAATGCTTAACCCAGTGCAGTGTGAAGGAGATTAAAGGAAAGGATGACAAAAGCAGTGGCAGGGAATGGTTCTTAAGACTGATGCCCTAAATATGCCATGTAAGCTCCCCCTTTGCTGCCAATGGACCTGATCTTCCCGGATCTTTCAGCTGCCAAACCAATTGTTTCTCCTGGCTGAATTTGGAGGCTTCAAAAAACAGATTGGGGGGGGGGGCACCAAATCCAGACTCCAAAAATGGCACCAGGTTTAACCCAATTGCACAACTCTATTAAGTAACAATGAGTGGGTGGATACATTTTTCATCAGAATCCTAATGCTTTTATGAGGTTCACCTCACATCTTTTATCTTCTCACCTGAGATGCTCTGCTCAGTTACCTAGTCTTTTTGCACTCTAGTGGACCCACTGTGGACAGCTTCATGAAGCTATGTTGGCTGACTTCCATTTCTTTTATTTCCCTTCCATTTTAATTTTTATAATGTATCCACTGTTTCTTTTAACTGCTGGTCATAACAAAAACAGCAACACCAGGAATAAGGAAATATTTTGTGTCTCTTATTTTTTTTTCCCTTTGGTACAAGCAACACAGAATTAAAGTGTAAATTTGGGGATTTCACTTTGACTTGGGCAGGTGCCCAGGTTTTGTTTGGTTTGTTCATTTGTTTTGCTGGTTAGTACACACCATGAACTTTGGACTTGCAGTGTACAAAATCTGCTGAACTCTTTCAACTCAGTCTGGGGGAAAACACAGTCTTTTTCTCATCAGAAAATAGACAGCTTGCTTCTTAGCGTGACTGTTTTTCATAGATCACCTCAGGCTTGGGGAAGCAGCTGGCAGAATAAGAAACCATTACTACAACATCCTTAGCCCCATTTCTCCATGTTTTTGTTTGACACTGGAACATAAATTTCCAACCTTTGCTCCTTCAAGTGTTTGGGACTACAGCTCCTCAAAGTACCAACCAGCTTGGCCAACTGTCAGGAATTCTGGGAGCTGAAGTCTAAAATATCTGGGGGATCAAAGGTTGGGATCCACTACTCCAGAAGATTACACATCTGCTCTATCTGAAAATAAAGCATTTTTCCTGACATGAAGTTTTAGGAATTCTGAAATCACTGTAGAAAAGGGCAGAAGGGAGGGCCAGTCATTGTCTCAGGCCTGCATCCCCTCTCTTTCAAAACATATTGAATGATACATATTACTGAAACCAAAAACATGCCTTACATTTAAAAAATCTTGCTTCTGGAAAACTACAGGGTAAAAAGGAAAGCTTTTTTTAAAACTGAATTAAAGACAAAAAAACCACATTGCAAACAACTTATTGTCAACTTGATGTGCCTAAACTGTAGCAGCTACAAATTGGTTCTGTTTTATTTTTCATCCGTGTGGACAGGCCATATGATGCTGTAAACAGCCCTTTGTTTTCAAAGTATACTCACAGTTGTGATTTATGGCAGATTCTCAGGCACTCTTCTGGTTCTTTGTGTTTGTAGGACTCAGAAATTTGAGGATTTGCCCCACTATTTGTTTTCCTGCTCTCTGTATTCTTAGCCAAGAATCAAAATCCTGGGGTCTATTTCTTTATCTTCTACAATCCAACACAGTTACAGAAAGGATTTTCCCTCTCTTGGCTGACACTAACCCACAAGGTGTCCCTTTTTTTCTCTGGCAGCATTGAAAATATGGGCAAGATTCATTTCTGACTTTGCAGTTGACTGTTCTGGGGATGCTTTTACCTAATAGAGTGGTTGTTTATATCCAAAGTGTTTCTTGCTTAAGTTTGAATAATCCTGAATTGTACTTGGTTTTTAACTATGCAAGACCTATTATGGTATTTTATGAAGTACTTTAGAGGTGCATCTCACCACAGTTTTCTGAGGCATTTTAGTGGTTTATGTAGTATTTTAATTGTGTATTTAGCATTGTATTTAATGCTAAAATCTCTGGTTTTTATGTATTTATTTGTTTGTATGTGAAAGACCTATGGTTTAAGCACTAAATAAACTAACTGACTTGCTGACAGAAGGAGAGTGAGGATGGAACTCTCCTGGCCTTTTAAGAAGGGAATTCCAAAGTCTGGGAATAGTCACCAAGAAGGTCCTCTCCCTTTTCCACACTAAGGACTCTTCTACACATGCAGTAAAACCCGGAAGTAACTTGGATAAAAGATGGATGGGTAAACAACATTTGGGGAAAGTGCTCGTGGAATCAGGTTAACAGCTGAAAAGCACTTAAAAGGTGCACTTAAAATCTGATTTCACAAAAAAAAAAAAATGTGCACCTTCGCATGACTGTAAATCCCTGCAGTCATGCAAAACATGTGACTTCCTTCCCATCTCCCTGTGTGGACTGCTCCAATGCATGTGTTTTACACCTGAAACAGCTGATCAGACTGTAAAGAAATGGAACAATGGACACACTGGTGACTAAAGGGAAGCACAATTGAAAAGCAATTAGAACTTTCTGTAACCATTCCTTTCTTTCTTACAATATTAAAGGGAGCTTGAATTAACAGATGGATGAAGAGAGAGATAAGAAATTTGCTTGTGTGTACATTGGGATCTCCGCATGTGCACATATGAGATTCAAAAAAACTTCTGCCAGCTGTCTCCCATCCCTATTTCATTTTTATCTGCTTCAAAGGAAGGTGTGAGGGCACTGGGACCATTTCCTGGGACTGACAGGTCTGTGTGTAGACTTGCTGTCAGGCCCTGATATTTTTTGGCCCAGCTTTTAAACCTGCATTTTGACACTATCTAGAAGCATCCTAAATGAGCCTGAGAAATATGTTAGCCAGAGGATAGGTTCCTCCAGAGAATCTTAAAACTTTAATGGGCTTTTTAGGGGAGATAAGGTCCTTTCAATGACATTGACCCAAACTGTTTAGGGCTTTGTAGGTCAAAAGTCAGCACTTTGAATTGTACTTGAAAATGGGTTGGCATCCAGTGGAGCTGGTTTCAGTTAATAACATGGCTGCAGCTCCCTGGGCCAACTGAAATTTCTGAATACTTTTGAAAGGCAATCAAACATAGAGTGTGTTACAGGAATCCAAACAAGACATAACAAAGTCATATTTTATCACTTTATCTGTAAATCAACCTAACAGGTTTTATTCTTATAGAAGCAATATATTTTAACATATAGAAATTTACAGCTATCTTTCAGTTCTTTGAATTTTTATGTTCAGAAAATCTGCATGGCAATTTATACAGCTTTTTTAAAACAACGAATTCCCACTGAAAAGCAGCATTTTTTTTTCTTCTGGACAAGATTACCTCTCCTCTACACCATCTCCTGCTTTTGTCTTGTTCTTTTTATTTTATTTTATAAGGGAAAATAGAGAGATTACTCTTTGGCAAAGCCCAACCACAGGTGCAGATCTATGAGGGCAATTCAAGGAAACCCAATTTAGAACAATGCAAATGTCGTATTGTTGGCTTGTGATAGGATAGGCTGGGAAAATATGGTAACTAGAATCCTGGCAGGAAGAGAGAAGTTCCATTACAAACCTTTGATGGTTCATTTATAATGTTAATAGTGGGGAAAAGACACCAAGAGCAGCATGTTTGGTAGGTAGGAGATCTAGTTCCAAAGCACACCAAAATGATGCCAGAGAAACAAACTGCCTTCCTAGAAACTCAAAATGAAATGAGCTTAAATTTGACAGGGAATATAATAACGTAGTGATTGCATAGTTGTGAGTTATTGGAGGGGTGTGTACCAAAAATATGTAACATGTAGTAATGTGAAGGCTTGTACAATGAATAATTAAAAGATACAAGGACAGCACTGACTCAAGACATTTTTTTCTGTTGCTGATAAAGGACTTGAGAACACTCACTCTAGAACTAAATGTTGGATTTTACACAAGTAAGGAATAATTTTAAGGAACACTCTGTGTATTACTTACTTAGGTGATCCCTCATTGGCTGAGTAGGATAGTCTTCCAGGATCAGTATTCTTGTGGGTCTGTAGGTGACTGTGGAGCCCTATTCTTGACCTGCATCTTCTCCCTCAGTGAGGGCATTGGTTTCCAGGTGGAAGGAAGTTTTGGTCGGGGTTGGCTTGACACTCCTTCCTCTTGGCACATTTCACTCTTTCACCCTCCATTCATGCCTCTTCAAATTCTGCAGCACTGCTGGTCACAGCTGACCTCCAGCTGGAGTGCTCAAGGGCCAGGGCTTCCCAGTTCTCAGTGTCTATGCCAGAGATTTTAAGGTTGGCTTTGAGCCCATCTTTAAATCTCTTTTCCTGTCCACCAACATTCCGTTTTCCATTCTTGAGTTCGGAATAGAGCAACTGCATTGGGAGACGGTGGTTGGGCATCCGGACAACGTGGCCAGTCCAGCGGAGTTGATAGCGGAGGACCATCACTTCAGTGCTGGTGGTCTTTGCTTCTTCCAGCACGCTGACATTTGTTTGGTTGTCTTCCCAAGAGATTTGCAGGATTCTAAGGAGGCAGCGTCATCAAGTAGGTTAGTAAGATGTCGTTGTTTATGTCCAGTTCCCACTCTTCCTCAAAAATTCCCAGAAGATAGTGTTCTGCTTTCATCTGAATCTTTATTTTAAGAATCGTTTCACAGGCTTCGTTTATCTTTTTCCAAAAGGTTTGGGTTGCTGGGCAGGTCCACCATTGATGAAAGAATGTTCCTATTTGCTCTTCGCATTTCCAGCATTTGTTGTTGGTATTTTTGTACATGAGTCCCAGTTTCTGGGGTGTCATGTACCACCTGTGGAACATCTTGTACCAGTTCTCTCTCAAGGCTGTGGAATAAGTGTATTTGATTTTCTTAGACCAGATTCGTTCCCATTCCTTAAACTTGATGGGTCTGCCGATGTACTTCGCCCATTTAATCATACAGTCCTTAACTGTTTCCATTTCTGTCTTCCAGTCCAACAATTTATTATAAATGCATGTTATGTTTTTCTTATCCCTTTGCAAGACTCTCTCCCAAAATTCATCTTTCTCTATGAATCCGACTTTTTGAACTTTATTAAAGTGTTCTCTAAGTTCGAAATATTGTAGCCAGGAGAATATTTTGAATTCACTAGTGATCTCTTATTTTGTTGTTAGATGAAATGTTCCTTCTCTTTTCACTATAGTGTCTTTGTAAGTAGGCCACTTCCTCCAGCCTTCTTTGTTCCCCCTCCAGGGGTGATAACCATAATGGGGTCTTGGGATAGAGATATTTTCTATACTTTTCCCAGACTCGGAGTAATGGCCTTCTAATGGGGTGGTTATTGAAGTTTTTTTCCCTTTTCACCTGGTTATTCCATAGGTAAGAGTGCCAACCGACTCTCAGGTCATAACCTTCGAGGGCTAGCACTCTATCTTTTTTCAGGAGTATCCAGTCCTTGATCCAGGATAGCCCACACACATCATGATATAGTATCCTAAAGTACCATGGAGCTGGTTTAGCTCTACTCTGTGAGTGGACACTCAGAACCACGTGTGTCAAATGACCTGGTGGTTTTCTTATTGCAGATGGCAACCAAGACATTAGCAGAATCTCCTGCAGAAACAACAAGAATCATTCAAGAGCCATTAGGAATCAATCTGAATCTGTAAGCGTCCTAAGTAAATCATTCCCTAGGATGATAGCTCATTCACTTCCAGATCACCATCACCATCATTCCTCCCTGAACAGAAGACAAGGTCCAAGCATGAGTAGAACAACATTTGGGACAGTCCCATGGTTGTCATAGAGGACACAAAACCTTGCCTCACTCCTGAAAGTCCCACATCACAACAAACCAAAAGGATTCTAATCCCAAAACCATCCCAGCTGGCTCAGGAAAGGAGACTTCCACAGGTTGTTGTATCTGGTGACAATAGTAGGAATTGAATGCTCTGCTTCCATCTCTACCTTACCAAGGCATTACACATAAATGAATGTTTAAAAGCCCCCCCCCCCCCCCAGTGATTCAACTTGTCAAACAACAAGGTAGGTATTTGATATAACACTCCTGTCTTTATTAATTTTTTAACTCATAAAAGCTGTACTCATGAGAGGTTTTTGTAAGATGAGGTTTAGTTACAAAAATATATTGCAGCTTTTTGTTGCCTTTATATAATCCTCTTGATATTGCATGATGAAAACATTTGATGACCCCACCTTCACAAAAAGGGGGTATCTTAAAAGCAGAGCTTAACAAAAAAAAGTAGCCCTTGGGATATGAAAGGAATAAAACTCAGCTGCCATGTTTAACATGTGTGGTGTTGCCTATGACTCACTCAAGTGAGATATAGAAATAATGCCCACACTCTGTGTTTGAGGCAACAGAGCTCATAATGAAACCTGTTTGATGCAAGGGAACTTGCTGTTCTGAGACTATTGTTATATCCGATCTTCTGGAGGAATTTCAATAATTGCAGCTGTTTTTCCATTGTGTAAAGGATTACTTCAATCATTTCTTGAATAGATTATTAATTATGTGTAAAGCAGTTTAGACGAGCATGAAATATACATTTAAGGTGTCAGTCTTTTTCTTTCTTTCTTTCTTTCTTTCTTTCTTTCATTCTTTCAATATTATATGTTGGTGCTTCTTAAATTTTTCTTATCCAAATTTTTTTCTCAGACTTTAAGGTTTCAACTGAAGGTGTAAGAGCAGGGGAAGAAGATAAAGAGTTGGCTCATATTGGATGACTAGCAAATGGGGCAGCAAGGAGGAGGAACAGCAGTTCAACATGAGCATAGAAGAGGTAGAGGATATATGACTGAGGCATAATATATGACTGAGGCAAACATAAAGCATGCCAGTTTTAAGGGAAAGAAATTGAGGAAGCAGTGGTGGGATTCTGTCCATGGAGTGGGGAAGTTGTGACATTCATCATTCCTTGCATCTTAATGCATAAAAAAATCCCTTACATTCTCTGAAGATAGGGGCAGCTCTGTTCATTGACTTTACTCAATTTCCCCGACTAATGATTGAAGTGGCAGCATAACCTATACATAGACATAACCCGTGTCAAAAAAGAGAGAGTCTGTATTAAGAGGAAGCAGTTACAAAAACCTAACCTATTACAGATATTATTACATAGATACTTGAGTAGGAAAGTGTAATCAATGGGCTGAGAAAAAATTAAAATACAAAAAATACAAACATGGATTTGTCTGTGATCATAAAAATACAAAATCCATTAGTTAGATAGTAGCATAGATGTAATAGCATAGATGCCCCAATTAACACATTTATTGTGATACCAAATCAAATAAGTCAGTTACAGTATGTTCTAGTTAAAATATATTCATCCTTCAAGAAAACAACAAATTATTTCTGTTTAATTTGAATGTAACAACCCTATGTTTTATTGACATTTGTATTTGCATGTATACATTGAGTTTATTTAGATACATTTGCATTACTGCAATTAGTGGAATTTGGTATCTTTACACAACTATTTCATGGAGATTTATAGCACATTATGATGGTCTTTAGCATGTTTGAGTGTGACACTTTAGAACAAGCATCCTCAAACTGTGGCCCTCCAGTTGTTTGGGCCTTGAACTCCCAGAATTCTTGACAATTGAACAAACTCATTAGGGCTTCTGGGAGTTGGAGGCCCAAACAGCTGAGGGCCGCAGTTTGAGGATACCTTCTTTAGAAGCTGTTCTGAAATGTCACTCTGAAGTGCTCCACTGCCACATACTACAAACTTCTAATACATGGAGGAAGTCTTCAGTTTAAGGTAGTTTCTGGGGTTAGTTCCTTAGCTTATACATAACTACATTTAAATAATTACAAATTACAAATGCAATATAAAATCTCAGCCATTCATTCTATATCCTGCCTTTTTCCCAGTTTGAAACCCCAGATATTTAATAATATAGACTAAAACAAAACATTTCCATTCCTTCATCTGGATATTACCTTTCAAAATGAAAGAAGATGGAAACCATATCAATATAATCTTCGAAGACTGAAATAATAGACTTTCCCCAAAATACTATATATATATCTTGGATTCTGCTAACAACTTGGGATTCAGCTTTTGTTTTCACAGCAGGTGCTTTGCCACTGAGCTGCAGCCCTCTCCTATAATTGCATTTTCCAGTATTTTGGTAACAGCTGTCAAATATCACCTTTCTAAACAACGGAATTGGCTATATAATTTTAATTGCCGAGTTTGATGATGTCAGCTACTTTGAGTACCCTTTTCTCTTTCAGCATCACATTGCAATTTTTATACAATAAAAACATAATAGAGTTTCTATCTTTTCTTAGACTTCACAACTTCTTTATACCAATAGAATAATTACATCTTTGTGGTTTTCTTTCTTCTTTTCTTTTTTCATCAAAGTAAGAAAATCTCTCTTTTGTAAGGGATCAAGGTTGCAGTTCTTCTGCTGATACATTCAAGTAATGTTTGTGGGAATGTGTGAAGGACTTTGGGGGGGGGGGAGCATTCAAAATGTGCAATAGTCTTATGAATGCATGTGGAACTTCATGCCTGGAGCCAAATAAAGCTCTTTCAAGGTCCAATCTGTCAGTGGTTCAGAATGTCCACAGTTGGTCTTTGGTAGTTTCCCAGCTATTGTCCTGGATATTTCCCCAATCAAAAAGGTGGAAATCCCTCTACTCAAATTTATACTAAAATCCTGTTTGCAGAGATGGGGTATAAAGTTCTGCCTATGTTAACTTATGCCACAACTTCACTATCACCACTATAGAATGCATCTATCACTTGTCCCCCCCCCCCCAACATATTTAGTGGTGAATGGAGATCAGGAGGCTCATGGAGGAGATTCTGCCTCTATAGCTGATCACACATTATCTTGAAATCTCCTGGGATTTTCCAGAGATTCTGAAGGATGACATCATTGTTTGATGTCTGGCTTACTGGCTATTGGGATTTGTGGGATTTATGTATGGATGCCCTCAAAAGATCTCTTATTGGAGAGCAGAAATTCATTCAGCAGAGCTTCATGCAACGAATATTCCTGCAGTCAGGTATCTTGATAATATGGGACCACATGTCTGAATTGCAGTTTAAAAACAAGAGTTTCTTTGCAAGTATCTACACTCCTATGTAGATCTTGGAGGAAGAGGTAACTGGGTGACAACAAACACCTCTTTTTTCAGAAAATCATTAAGCCCAAAATCATTGTTCCCAAAAATGGGGAACAATGAAGTGGGTTTGTGAATGCAGGAGCTAAAGGGAATCCAAACACAGACCTGTCAGTCCCACTGCATAGTCCCCCACCATCATCACAACTGTTTTTTGAAGCTAATTAAGATGGATGGCAAATGAGGAACATCCAGCAGAAGTTTTTTTTTAAAAAAAATCACTCTAGAGATTTGCATATGTGCATATGAGTTCCAGCACATAATTAACCAGGAGAGAGAGAGAGAGAATGCACATGGAATACACCTGGGATACACAGGCATGACAAGGTGTGTGTTTCTCATGCAAAATCGGCTTTAAAGGGCACCTTTTAAATACATGTTTTCTATCTTTAATCCAGTTCCTCCTGATTCTCTCAGACTTTGGCTAAATGTCATTTAGACACCCCCACTCCCATTTTAACCCATTTCCTTTCAAGTTTTAATGCATGTGCAGAAAGGCCCTAAGACACTTCTTAAAGTATAGAAAGGAATTGTGGCCCGCTAGATAACACTGGGTGCCAGCTTCCATTTGTTTCATTGCACTGAGCTCCACATTACATGGAGCACAGAGATTTGGAAGCACACATTTGCTTTATGATTCTAAGTTCTAATAATTCTAAGCTGTAAAAAATTGACAAGTGTGGATTTGTGCTTCAGTGTTACGACTTTTCTCTTCCATCCCACCCTAACACTAAATTGCATTTGTTGCATGCATCCCCGACTAACAGATATAGAGGTTAAGTTAATATATCTTCAGAAAAATATAACATAGATGTTTTCTATTCAACTCATAACTCTGGATAGATTGTCTCTGTTTCTGTGAGGCATTGTTTGCCCTGTTTAATTTTTTTAAGATGCCATGGAGTTTATTTGCACTTCATTGTCTTTTATATTGTTGTGATGACATCATAAATCTATATAGAATTAATGTACCCTTTATTAATATTTGCGAGTTAATGGTTTGCATTTCCTTGCTACAATCTATAATCTGTACTCCTTATTTAAAAAGCAATAATACAATAAATCAGTGCCATTATGCCAGATTAATCCATTTAACTTGGATGTCATTGATATTTGCAAGACAGACACTGACCACCTTAGATCTGAGTGAATTAGGATAGCTGAAAAAAAGAAATTGCATCTCACTGAATATTGAAATAACCAAAGGAGATTGAACAATTTATGTTATTTACAGTGGCCATATCCTTGAATATCAGATGTCTAGACACATTCCAAGTGACAAGGGTCTGGTTATTCCTCAAATCTCCATAGTACTACATTAGGTATGATCCCATAATCTGAAAACATGATCACGATATCACAATAGCTGATGTAGATACCTAAAGAAAAATGTTTCTGGTGGCCTTTCAATTGGCTCCATTTTCCCCTATCGGATTTAAATGTGAAGGAGGATGTATATCACTATATCCCTTTTCCATACACAAGGAAATAAAATTATCCTGTGGCTTCTCCAAGACTTTTACCAGTTGCTTCCAATAAAAAATAATAACAATGAAACTTCAAATCATGTATCCTTCTTCAACTTCTGACCAATTCTTGTTCTTATTTTGAACCATAAATCCTGATTTTCAGTTTGAAGAAAATACTGCTTTTCCTCCAGAAAAAAAACCTTGTTTCCTGTACAAAAATGCAAATCAATCATAAATTTTGAACAGAATTCATTCTGTTCAAGATTACTTGAAGAAATATTTCTGTTATTCTGTAAAGATGTATTGGTATTTAAAAAAGTATTTTTGACATCTTTTCTGAACTTTTAGAACATTACTTTTGTCTCTATATGAAATACACAAAGATATGATGTTCATAATGGGCAAATATTTTATACAAGCTAACCTTTTGGATAAGGCAGCATGAATGCTGAATTACAACCATGGAGACTAGGAAATCATATACACTGACCATTCTGGTTTATTTGTTCTTGGAGCCGCCCCAGAGTAACTAAGGGCCATACAGAGCTAACCCAGTTTAACCCAAGGCCAATTGATGCACTCTTGTTCTGGGTTAAGCTAAATTGGAGGAAATCCCTAGAGCTGTCAAAGCAGCCAGAACTACTACAGCTATCTTGACTTCTGTTCCATATTTCCCATGCTCAGGCAGTGACACCCCACCTACCTTCTCTTGTGTGCTCTGATGTCAGTCATGGCGCTGACATGCTGATGGAGGGGGAGAGAGGTGCTTCCTCCCAGCTCCCTTAGTAAGGTCCTGAAGACAAGTTAGATGGTGTATCACAGCTGGAGGCAACTGTGCCAAACATGTTTCAGGACCATTGGTCAGTCAGGAATTTCTTCTTTCTTTCAGGAAGGCCCAGATCTAATGGGCTATCTAATTAATTTGGGACAAAGCAAGGTTTTTCTGGTTTGTCTTGAATTAATTCACTTTTACCAGAGGCATCGTTCGGGTTTTTTTAAAATCTGTTTGCTTATTTTGTTCTGTTAGAAATGAAATACAATGTTCTGGTTGCGGATGACACGATAAATAAAAAAAATCATTTGGATGCTTCTGGTAAAAGTGAGAGAGTTCATGCATTTTGGACCCTGTCTGGATGGGTCCAGAGTGTTTATCAAGGTGGTTCCCAGATACAATCAGTAAAAATTATAAACAAACAAAATTATCAAAAATAGAGTACAATATCATTTGATAAATATAACGTTTTAATAAATAAATAAAACATCCCAATAAGAAGCTCTCCTGCTAGGGCATTGAAAGACTGTTTGGACAACATAGGTCCTTGCCTGCTGGTAAAAGAATGATCAGAGATGGGATCAGCCCTGCCTCCCATGGTAAGGAGGAAATAGCCACTGAGAAGGCTCTCTCTCATTTTCTCTTTCTCTGTCTCTCGTGCCTTCATAATGTGAGCCTATGACAGTGGTGGAATCAAAATAAAGCTTGCTAAATCTCTTGAGGACTATTTCATCTCATTCAATCCCTCCCCCTCCCCATTATACAAGATGGATTAATTTAGGGCTTTGCACCAAGTTTCAAGGTTGTGGAAATCGGCAGATTGCTTGACTCTAAACGCAGCTGAGGTGAATTACTGCATCTACAAAGTCAGTCCAAATGTTATTTGAATTTCTCTTGAACATTGGTAATTCTCCACTGCCTCAGAGCAGAGGAGGCTAGTTTAGGTGATACAGTCCTGGCTACTAAGAATACAACATCTGTATTGTCAAAGGCTTTCATGGCCGGAATCACTGGGTTGTTGTAGGTTTTTCCGGGCTATATGGCCATGTTCTGGAGGCAATTTTTTCCCTGACGTTTCGCCTGCATCTATGGCAAGCATCCTCAGAGGTACTAGTGAGGTCTGTTGCAATACAACATCTGTCTTGCAACAGAGGACAATAGCCAGATGGATGCCACCACTGCCCACAGCAATCACTTAGCTCGAACCTTTAGTATAGAGCTAACCCTTTGTAGGATTCATATGCTTTCCATTCTTAATGTGAAGGAAACTGAGAGCTCTGTTCTGAATGTCTTTGTGTCAGAGGGCAGCTGGCAAGCAGTCATAACATTCACTGCTCAACCAGTCAGTATTCCTTCTCTTAAGGACAAGGAAAAGAAAAAAAGGATGGAAGCAATATATAATTTGTCACATTCCATAGGAAAAAAAATGAAAGGCATATTATTTTGTAAACCAGTTCACACATTTTGGCTTCCCTCCCTCATATTAGCAAGATTTTTGGAAGCCAATCTCTCCATACAATTGCTCTAAGATATGTGAAAGTTGCAGTCAAGTGGCATGTTTTCAAATTGCTTTATACATTTTTAAACCAGTGTTGTTGAATATTAGTGTTTTTAAAATTGTTTTCAAGTTTTTAACTGCAATTTGTTTAATTTATGTTTCATATTTCTTTGGGTTCCATGTCAAGGGGAAATCAACTGTTACTGTAATACTTCACATGAGTAGAACCAGGACATGGAACATTTGGAAGAAGTAGCCAAGTAGTAAATCATTTTGTGAGTGAAAGGAAAGCATTGATCTCACTGGAAGAAACAGAACAATAGAGGTATTAAAGAGGAGCCTCTTGTCTTCATCAATAGCATGCAGCCTTCTAATTTGCATTCTGCTGTATAAACGTATTGATTGGGTTGTCTGTGCCATGCTGAAGTCATTTCCAGATCATTAAACATGAGAAACAAGCCTCATTTTGTTGGCAAATAAAGCCACACATTATGCAGAGCTATATTTATTCCTCAGATTTTTATAGAATAAGCCTGACAATGTTTAATACTTTACTGAATTTGTAATCACTGCATATAAAAATGCAGGTTCTGATGTATGAATGTTATTTCATCTGTACAGGGCATGAATGTCAGGAATTCATCAGGTAGTCACTTTAACCCTATGTACAAATAATGGGACAGCTCTCTGGTCATTTGTGATTGTGTTAAGATACCTTGTGACTACAAGGAAGCTGTTGAGTTATATAATTATGATAAGGGCACAAAGGTAGGAAAGGGTAAACACATCCAATTATATAAATTAGACAATTGTAAGACCTATAAAAATAATCCAGGGTTACAAAAAAACTGATACAATTTCTGTTTCACCATCCATCATAAATGTTTATCTCTGCCACATAATTGTTAGAAATGAAGGACACTGAAATCCAGCTACATCTCTGTCTCTGGAGAGCCACATATGTTCTCTTCAAGAAGAAGCATTGAGAACAAAGACTGCAATGTTCTATGACCTTGTGATTTGTTTATCTTTAAAATCACACCCTAGAGTAATGGAGATTTGGAAAATCCTTTTGCTGACATCATGGTGATGGAGACTAGCTGTATATGTACCCAGGACAATGGGGAGAGGTCCTAACTTGACCTTAAGAGGCATCCCAGCCCTCTTTCTTCCCACTTAAATGTTTTCAATGCACCCTCTCACCTCCTTACATAGTGAAATAGTTTTTGTCATTTTAGAGCCAGATATGAATTCCCTCCTCTTTATGGGGTTACTTTTGCCTGCATTACATTGTCATGGAGATTTGAAGAATTGGCTAAGGACAGTGTCTTAAATAGGTCTCAATCGCAGGTGTTGGAGATAAGAAGTTGATTATACACTTTTGGGCATATTGCTGTAGGATGAACATTTGGAACTGCTCCAATATATCACACAATTTGAGGTTCGTGAAAAAAATCTCCTGTCCTTGAGGCTGGTCTTTTTATCTTTTGCCTTCACCAGGAGCCACAGCAATTCTGACTTTCAGAAATTCCTCTTGGGGACTATGGTGTTTTTGCCTAAGGTAGGCTTCACTCCGGGAAGACTGACCATTCTAGCTGATCCAACATTTAATTGTTTCCCTTCTCTCATTTAGATTAGCTTATCACACAGGAAAAAAACACACAATTAAATAGGTAACAGTTAAGGGAGTCACCTTTATTTCATCCCATCTTTTGTGTCTGGTCTCTTTATTACTTGGGCTGGGCAGCAACATAGAATGAGATAAATGGATGTCACATTTGAATTCATTCTATTAACACAGGTGAGCACAGGTGGTTAACTTTTTTTGAATGCGTGAATTGTAATAACTGAACAAAGTTCCCACAAATGTCATCATGAACTGAGGATTAAGAATAGCTTCCCTCTGGTAAAATATACTTCATTGATTCATTTTTTCTTTTAAATTCATTTTGAATATATACATTTAAAGCCCTGCATAGTTAACATCCTTTTGTGAGCTATAATAATGAGCTGAGAGATGACACCAAAATGATCCTCATTGAGGATTAAAGTTATCTCACTAGGCCTCTTGGCAGGAACAGCATAGAGGAATTATTACAGGATCACCACATTCTGTGAACAGTCATACATACCCAGATGTCCACACTGCTGGAATACTGTAAATATGAAGCCATATTACTAGTACATATTTTATGAGCTAGTCCTGAAACTGAGGTTCAGTTTCAGGACTAGGAGGACTAGGGGCTTCTATCAGTAGTGCTGAAGAAAGCAGGTGGAGGTGTCATCTTAGCAAAGCGTTATCTTCCTCTTCCTTTTTAAAAGAGATAGTTTCATTTTACAAATGTCATCAGATGCTTTATGTGATCCAGCCTTCTCCCACTCTGTCCCACATTCTGAACCATCACACCAGCAAGTACAGTTTCTACCAACTCCACACTCTTTTCTTTTTCAAAAAAATCAGGGGTAACTTTAAAATCCAGCACTATTTTACCCTTCTTCCCATGCCTTGCTGCCCTGGTTTAGTCCAGAACTATTTAAACCCCTTTTGACATGATTTTCTCTTCCAATATCTTGCTGCCCTGGTTTAGTCTAGAAATATTTTAACTCCTTTTGTCACCATCTGCTGTTCCCATGCTTTGCTATTTTATCCCCTGTTGATACAATCTTCTGCTCTCATGTCTTTCTGCCCTGGATTAGTCCAGCATTATTTTAACTCCTTTATCTACTTACCCTTCCCATGCCTTGCTACCCTGGATTAGTCCAACTCTACTTTTATTCCATGTGTTATGACCTCACCTTACTTATTCTTGAGGAGACAGGAAGCATCTTTCTTAAAAAAGACCCTGCTCTCATCTCCTAATCCCATTACTCTCAATTGAGGAAGTCCAACAAATTTGAAAGCCAAGATCATAGGAGAAATGACAGAATAAACAAAGTGAAATTTTAGTATTTCTAATAATTGAATACATTTTTTAAAAAATCAATATTTTGGAAGATAAATATAGGAGACCATTGATAGGAAGACCCATTGTTCCATGTCACTGAATCGAAATGATATGAGGGAATTTGACAGATCCCATTCCATGTGTTTTCTCCCCCTTTCTTCCATTTCCACCAGTATTGGGAGCTCAGAAGATGATTTCTCCTCATTTCCTTTACCCCTTTGTTTCTCTACACTGCTGCTATATTTCAGGGGAAAAAGGCAACCAGAAGTAGTTTGATGTTGTGCAAAGGGCTCAGTGGTCCTATGTCCCTGAAATATCTTAGAAGTTTGTTGAAACAGAGGAAGACTTGTGTCTGATGAGGTCCTTGGTGGCTATATATTGGATTCAGGTTTGCATGGAAGTTGTGATACATTGTTGAGATATCATTTCATTAAGGAGACATTGACCAATGAGATCTGTGGGTTTATGAAACCCATTATGAAACCCATAATTTTTAGGCTTCAACACTGTAGCACTTGATGGCTAATAAACACATTTATGATTAGGGCTTTGTTTAGCACCTGTGTGATTATAGGCAGACCATTATTATTCTCTGGATTTCAGTCTGAAGAACAATGAAAAGTTTGCATGACTGAAAAGAATTTAAGCAAGCATAATTCATTCCATTGCACAATTTCACTGTTGATCAAATCACACAGCATCTGCTAAATGCAACTTTTCTAGGTCATTCCTGTAGTGTTGGCTCCCCAGTGCCACAATCAAAAAATGTTGCTCATCTTCCCTCTCCCTCACAACATTACATTCTTCATACTTGCTGGTTGCTCCTTTCTCGTCAGTTTCTCATTTGTCAGCATACTGTTAATACGCAGGACACTTCTTGTTGCTAAGGTACTGTCCATCTACCTGCTGACATCAGAATAGGATGTCTGTGTGACCAGCAAGAGAGAGAGGAGATTGCTCCCTCCTTCGTCCTGGTCACTTGGGTGCCCCATTCCAGTATCAACAGAAGCACTTGTAATGAATCGGAGCTCAGATGAAATTCCATGGCCAGCTCCACAGCCAGCTCAAAGTAGCAGTGCTAGCAAAATAGGCATTCTCTATCCTGTGTAGGGATATTAATATGGCACCAGTGTCCAGACTTAACAGTAGATCAATCTGCATTGGACCAGATCCCACTATTCCAACAGCCGCAGAAACTTTGGAATTTCCAGCAAACTCTAGAGCATCCCCTCACTTTGTCTAAAGACAGGCAAAAACCTTTTAAAACCAAATTCCCAGAAAACTAGCTGGAACGTACTGTGCATTGTGGGGAAAGTCAGTCTTCCTTTTGAGGTTTATTTGTTTCTTTTCTTTCTTTCCCTTTTCTTTTTTCTTTTTCCCACATAAAAACAAACCCTTGGCTAGAAATAACTGCCTTGATTTCCTATAGAGGGAGAAAGGTGAGATAAAAATAGAGCAAATAAATAACTAAATAAATATGAAGTACATAAATAAATAAATAAATAAATAAATAAATAGTTGGCAAATAATAGTTTGTAGAAGAAGGGTGTGATGATCCTTACCTCATAGGCTGCAGTAGGAGCCTAAGATGTCAGTAAGCCGGCCTCCATTTTGTGAAGGTAATCCTAGGAGGCAGACATCTTGGGAGTGTTAGAACAGCAGAGGGGTGGAGCTGCAGCTAACTCTGGATTGGCTAAGGCAGGGTGGGAGGAGTTTTAGCCCAGGGAGAAAAAGGGCTGTCAGATTGTCAAAGAGAGAGAAGGATTTCTGACAGGAAGAAAGAAGGGTTGAGAGAGAGAGAGAGAGAGAGACGAGAGTGGGTTTTCTGAATGAGCTCAGGGTTTTCCTGTGAGAGAATATTTTGGGGCAGGTGCTTCTACAGAATTTGACTAGGAGAATCAAAGTGGAGACCTGTGAACTTGTGTTGAGTTAGGACACAAGTTGGTTTATTCTCTAAGGGGCAGGGTATTTTAGCTAGTAGAGATCTCTTGTGAAGAGAAAAGTTATCTTACTCTGGGAGACAACCAGGTTTGGTTTGTCTGTGGAACTGGCTCATGTTGTAAGAAAGTAACCTATAGAGGGAAACCACCAAGATTATTAAGACCCTGAAACCACTTAAGAATTATATGCTTCAGTTACCATTTCAGATTGTGTACCTCATCATAGAAGTCAGTTGTTTGTTCAAATACTCAATAAACTTTTCTCTAGTTCACCTTTTAAGAAAGCCTCAATATTGATTCATTCTAATAAGATTAGTTCCAGTGATTTTCAACATCTTTACAATTCAGTCATTTGAAAGGAGCCAAAAGGAAGAGCTGGTGTATAGTCGGATTTACCTCAGAGACAACATCTTTAGTTTCCCAAATTCCCTTGGGTGGTGGCAGCTTCGACAATCAGTACATACACGTTACCTCATCAATCATTTACACCTCTCCATGCTAAGTAACATATCCCACCAGATTGGTAGTTGTGGTATCTGTAGTATTTTGGAGATCTCTTTCCCCGTATGTGTGATCCTTTGTCGTTTTACAAAGGGCTACTCTTAGCCTTAAGTAAGTGTTACCATTCAACAACCTAGACATTTATGTCTCTGGAACTGGAAAAAATATTCTGCAATCTTTTTTTCCAAATAAAGAAGTCTTAATCCATTCCTTCCATTCTCAGAAGCTCTGAAAACCACTAGACTACTTCCTTTAATTCACAATGATTGTCTGTTATTTTCTGATCTTACTCTGGGTTGAAAGGCTGTGCTGAATGACAGGCTGTTTATTGGAGGTGTTATAAGAAATTTCACACATACCCAGGTGTGAATGGAAAAAAACCCTGTTAGTTGTCTTTTCTCTTTTTCACTGATAATATGGTTTTTAAATGTGGGTGGAAGCCTTGGATGATGAACAAAGCCTGGACATCTCCTCCAAAAGGGTCCTTTTTGTAAAGTCTCAGAAACATGGTAGTGATTTAATCCTCCCACATTTTATGTTTGTGCATATCTATAATTGAGAGTCTTCTAATGAAACTAATTGGCAGGAGAAACTTCATGCCATGCAATTTGTTGCCAGAAATCTTTCTATTAGAGCATAGAAATTATCTCAGAAATCTGTATGGAGCCAAGTATTGCTAAAGACAATAAGAAAGATGCAATGCCAATTTACATTTAGCTGATGATTTGGGTCACAATTTCTGAATCCCCACATGAGCTTCTCAGTTGTCTATTTTGCATCTCTGTTTGAACTAGATGATTACTACTGGCAACCTACTGCTATTTGTTCTTTTTACCTTATGCACTTCTGGGTAACTACTAATTAGCCTAAAGGAAGAGCTAATGAAGGTGTTCTGATTATTTTAGCACCATGTCTAATTGTTCCAGAAAACATCAAAGGCAACACATATTACTGTTCTAGCAGATAACACAATATATATTTTGACAGCCCATGCATGTGTTACATGATCTTTACATTTTACCATCCCCATGTTCATATGGCTTTGTGGTATATTATTTGTTGTTGTGGCTGACTGCTTTTTGTCTTTGAAGGGTAAATAGATTCAAATGAATCCCAGTTGTTTTCCCAAACTCTGCCATATTCCAGAGAGTAAGCCCATTTATTTCTTTTTAAAAAAAGAGAGGATATAACTACAGGGTTCAGATTTCAAATTGTCAAGGGAAGATCTGTCTGTTCAATCTATAACAATGAAATGGAATGCAGCCCATGTCTTTTTAGAATGTCACAGCGATCTGTACCTAAGGTAAAAATAGGATAGAACAACAGAAAAATAACACTGTTTAACACAGTTATTGTTTCTGGGTTATACATGTCATTTCCTAATTGGTTCTATCATAAGTAAAGGTTTTCCCCTGAATTAAGTCCAGTCGTGTCTGACTCTAGAGTTGGTGTTCATCTCCATCTCTAAGCAAAAGAGCTGACATTGTCCATAGCCACCTCCAAGGTCATGTGGCCGGCATGACAGCATGGAGTGCCGTTACCTTCCCGCCTGTACAATACCTATTGATCTACTCATATTTGCATGTTTTCAAACTTTTAGGTTAGCAGAAGCTGAGGCTGACAATGGAAGCTCACGCCGCTCCCCGGATTCGAACCTGGGACTTTTTGGTCAACAAGTTTAGTAGCTCAGCAGTTCAACCCACTGCACCCCCGGGGGTACCTGGTATTATCATAAAAACATGGAATAGGATGTCCTGAGGAACATTTTAGTATAGCTTTTCAATGAATATCTCATAGAATCTCAATCAATTCAACTTAGTGTGTGGCAGCCCAAAAACAAAGCTTCTGCAGTATAACATCTCTTTTTTATTATTGTTTTATTGAGATTAAAATTGCTCACAAGAGTGTGGAGCACAGTAGAAAGACATATTTGTGCCTGATAATAAAAGAAAAAAAGAAAAAAAGAGGTTGTTACAAGGAAAATGTGGGAACAATGTGTATAGGAAAGTAGGGAAAAAGGGGGGGGAAAGGAAAAGAAGAACAAAAACAAAAAAAACCCTATTTTTAAAGAAAGTACCACACAATTAAACAGGAAATAACACTTTCAAACCAGGAAAAGATTTATTTTCAAATTTTGTTACATAGGAGGAGGGGTGGAAATAAATCATTTTATTTATTTACATTAGCAGTATGTTTTGATTTAGTGCTATGTAAAAAAGAACTTTTAAAGAAAAATTACAATTTGCATTGTTGGTAAATATTTTCCTTAACATGCACATCTTGTATACAATTTTCTAATATCTTTAGGAGATACTTTGTATACTACTTCACCAATGCTAGTGAAATAGAAAGCATTGTTCCTTTGGATGTTATTATTTTCAGCTCCTTTCAGAGTAGATAACACCAAGGGAGAGTGGGATTTTTAAACCAAAATATCTGTACTTCATCCATTGTATGCGAAACTTGTGATACACACATTTCCATGTATTGCTTTTATTCCTAAATCAAGATTTTTTTTCAGATTTCTTATTGGGTTTGCATACAGTTTCTCACTGAACATCTGAATAAATGCCACTAAGAATTTGGTCCTGAAAGTCCCTTTGTATATTAACACATTACATATTAACTTGATGCGTGCATTCAGAGAGCATTGTTCCACTTTACTATTTTTCATCAGCTTTGTTCTGGTTTAGTGCTTCAAAAAGAAGGCAGGTGGCAGACGTACACTATATTCTGGGCGTGATGCTGGTTTTCAGTATTATAATATGATTACTTCCACTTCCATTCTGCAAATTCTGTAAACCTGCTCATATTCTGCAGCTTTCATGGAAAGCAGTGTTTGTGTTCCTCAAAGTATTTGCCTGAAGATAAATCCCCAAATTCTCTTAGGAATTTGCTAACGGCAAAATCCAGTAAAAGTAAAGTTACATAATCCACCTAGGAAATATTGGCAGTTACAGGGATTCCCCTCTCCCCCATCTCTCGGTTATCTAAAACATACTTTCCTTTCCAGTTTTTCTTTGAGTGTTGCCTTCGGTGGCCCCTTGTACACTGCCATATAAACTCCAGATTTTCTATTTTGAACTGGATTATATGGCAGTGTTACATTTTGGCAGCAATTTGTTGCTAGATAAAATGTTATCTTACAGTAGATTTTAGGTATGTGTCATTCATTTTTGCATGGCCTAGCCCATGAAAACTTGAAATGCATTTGAAACCTATGATAACCGCACCAACTTCAAAAACTTTTAAACTGCAGCCTGGAATTTTTAATTCTGTACATTCAAAATCACATGAAGAGAACAGTGCTGGTTCAGTGACACTTTATTATTGTCATTATGTTAATATAAAGCCCACTTTTTATCTCCTCAAGGAGCCCCCCGGTGATGCAGTGGGTTAAACCCCTGTGCCGGCAGGACTGAAGACAGGTCGCAGGTTCGAATCCGGGGAGAGGCAGATGAGCTCTCTCTGTCAGCTCCAGCTTCTCATATGGGGATATGAGAGAAGCCTCCCACAAGGATGATAAAAAAAACATCAAAAATCATCCAGGCGTCCTCTGGGCAATGTCCTTGCAGATGGCCAATTCTCTCACACCAGAAGCGACTTGCAGTTTCTCAAGTCGCTCCTGATACAAACAAAAAGTCTCCTCAAGGAGACTCCAGGCCCTTCTAAACTGCCATATAATCCACATTATCTTATTTGAACTGGTTTATAGGAGTCTATACTGCCATGTAATCCAGTTCAAAACATATAATCTGGATTTTATATGGCGATGTAGAAGGGGCTTCCTTTTTTATTTCCCCTTTCTACTGATGATCTGTGCAGATCTTCTGTTCTGTTACTGTGGACACTTAAAGTCTAAATCAGAGGTCCTCAACATTTTTAAACAGAGGGCCAGTTCACCGTCTCTCAGACTATTGGTGGGATGGACTATAGTTTGAAAAAAACCAAATAATTCCTAGTCCAAAAAAACCATGAAAGAACAATACAATATTTAAAATGAAGAACAATTTTAACCAACACAAACTTACCAGTATTTCAATGGGAAGTGTGAGCTTGGTTTTGGCTGATGAGATAGTCAAGTTAGGATTTTTGTTGTTGTGTGCTATCAAGTCATTTGTGCAACCCTAAATCTAAATTTCAGGGCAGGAACCAGGTAAATGACCTTAGAGGGCCACATCCAACCCACATGTCTTTGTTTGGGGACTTCTGTTCCAAATCATGTGGGAAACTTACTTATGGGAGACCATTTTTTCCCTCCAAATATTCACGTATAGAGTGCAGCAATAGATAGATGGGAACATTAGGGCACACAGTGATCTTATAGTGTACTTTTGTCCAGATGCTATTTGATACCTTTTTAAGTAGCTCTTGTGATTGATGGAAATGTGGGGGAACATGTAGTACATTTTATTATATGTGGTGACAGTCTTATAAAAAGGACCAGAGATACTGAGTACAAATTCATTTGACTCTAGAAGAAATTGTTAAAGTGAAATTTGAGGTGAAATCTGAACTCTATTTGCTTGGGATGTTAGCTGATCAACTCAATAGTAAATGTAGAAGTCTAAGGTTGTATATAACTATGGCAGTAAGACTAATCTATGCTCAAAGATGGAAAGAATCAACTACCCTGACACAAGCAGATTGGCTTGTGAAAATGTGTGAAATGGACAAACTCATGGTGATCTCTAATCAATTCCAAAAAAGACCAGGACCTATTTGTTATGCTCTCTTGAGCAAACATGTGGTCAAACCTCCTTTATTGGTTTTTTTTTAAAAAAAATAGAAGTGTTTTCTTATGGGAAAATGATGTATTAATGACTTTTCATCTTTTAATGGCATGGAAAACTGAGAAAATAAAAAAGATCTAGAAAAAAATGTAACATCCTTAGACTAAAAAAATTGTAGATTTTCTTGACTATCAGTTTTGTGTGTTTATTCTTATGTCTTTCATTTTTAATAGGCTCTTAGTTGTGGTGTTTATAATTATAGTAGCTTAACTATAGATGTGGTAGCTTAAATTGTTAGCTGTTCTTAGTCCCCCTCAGGGTGAGAAAGGCAGGGTATAAATACAGTAAATGAATGAATGAATGAATGAGTGTGCAGTTCTAAAAACATAACTAAAAAACTTGCTCATATATTTATTATTTTTATTATTTTTGTGTAACTATATTTTTTCTCTTACTGAATAAAAATATATTAAAAAGGAAAATTGCATGAGGGGAGAAGAACTGAAGGAGGTTAGAGGCAATTCACACACAAATGTATAGCTGAAATACTATATAGGTTGATCTAGAAGTTAAGTGTCACTGATTCTTAAGGAATTATTTATGAGTAGACATGTACAGAATTGTTATGTGAGTCTTCAAGATATAGCCATTGAAATGATTATTTGATTTGAGTTTCAACTTTTGCTTATGTCCTGATATGCAATTCTAATCTTTGTGTCAGGTTTATTTTTAAAAACACATAAAAGGTGTCCTAATCTTTATTCCTAAACCTAAAGGGAAAAAAGAATGTGAAACTCATTCCCAACCATCTGGAAAGGAAAAATAGGAGTAATCGCTTCAAAGCCAAAGCAGGTCCTGAGAGAAAGCAGACCTTACGTATCCAGTTATTTTAATTTCCTTTTGAGCATTAATTTTCATTATCATTACCATATGAAGAACTTGAATTTCTTGCTTGAAGAAGGCTATGTCTAAAGGGTTTCTTTAAGGTTGCCCTCTGAGGATTTTGAGGCAAATTGAACGGTTCCCAAAAAGGATGTCCTTTGTCAGCAGTTACTGAGGATATTAAAAACTGCTTTATATTTTGATACCTGACAAGTTTTTTACAGGGCATCACTGCATCCTTGTAAGAGCTATCTTTCATTGCCACCTCCTGGAATACTGATTTGAATGAAATAAAGCTGGCTGCTTCAAAATGTCACAGATTTTATGAAATGGCAGCCATGAGATCAAGCATTCCATACACACTTAACTGAAGACGATTTCAGACAGCGTCAAAATGCACATTTTAAAAGTGAGGCAAAAAATCCCAGGACCTGACAGCAAGTCCACACACAGACCTGCCAGTCCTCGGAAATGCTTTCCCACTGTCCTTATACCTTCCTTTGAAATGGATTTTCCAAGTTCACAAGATGGAGGGGTGTCATCCGGTGGAAGTGGGTTTTTTAATTCTCTCCGAGGTGTGATGAACCTCATATGCGCTCATGGGGAGATTCTAATGTACACACAGGCAGATTTCTTAATAGCTCTCATCACCCAAATATAAATCCAAGCTCTGTTTAATATTATAAACATTTGAACAAATAAATAGTTACAAAGAGTTCTAATTGCTTTCCAACTTTGCTTAGATTGAGCCACCAGTGTGTCCATGGATCCATTTTGACAGCTCAATCAGCTGTTTCAGGCTTTTAAAATGTGTATGTGCACTGGATCACATGCACATTTTAAAAGTCTGAAACAGCTGATTGAGCTGTCAAAAATGGAGCCAGATACACACAAAGGAGCCAGATGCATGCAAAGGTGAATACTTTTCTGAATTAACAGGCCCATTGGCCAAAGGGGAATATGCAGAACTAGTTGTCTGTTGAAGTGGTTTTCAAGGTTTAACTTTAGGGAAACAGCTTGATTTGTTTCTCAAAAAAATAATAATGAACAAGTGCCTGCCACAGAATGTGTATTTACCTCCAGGATATGGTATGGTATGTTTTAATTGACACTACTCATTTCAAATGGAGCACTTGAGCACACAGATGTGTGGGCCCCAGCTAATGGTTGTATTGAAGTAGCACATTAAGCCCCCTTTACACTGACATTTAATGCAGATTATTAAAGCAGATAATCAACATCTCATTTGAACAGTAGTATATGAGTCTCCACTGCCATATAATCCAGTTCAAAGAAGATAATCTGGATTTTATATAGCAGAGTGGAAGGGGCCTTAATAAACCAACAATAATTACTGTGGGCTACGCATTGCAGAAGGAAAATTGCTAGTGGCAATGCCGTTACTTAGGCCCCTTCTACACTGTCATATAATCCAGATTATCAAATCATATAAACCACATTATCTGCTTTAAACGGGATTATAGGAGTCTATACTGACATATCCTGTTCAAAGCAGATAATCTGGATTTTATATGGCAGTGTAGAAGGGTCTTTAGAAATCCTTATTCACTACTAATCTTGATATTTACATTACCCTGAAAAAAATTATAAAAAAAAATTCTAGAACACCAAAACAAATCTTGAAGATTCAGGATGTAACTACACTGTCCTGTATCCCGGAGACTGATCCCAGTTGATCTGCATTGAAGTGGATTATATGAGTATCAACTGTTATATAATCTGGAATACACAGAAAATCTGGGATCAGATCCTAGGATACAGAGCAGTGTAGAAGGGTCTTCAGGCATGGAGAATAAATGCATCAGAACAGAATGTTCACATCTTAATTGTGGGGAGTTATAGGAGGTCTTAAATTTCATTCCAATACGCACATTCTTCCAAAAATCTTTGATGGTAATTGGAGGAAAATCTCTGACTAGAAAGGCTTTCAATGGCCCCTTCTACACTGCCACATTAAATCCAGATTATCTGCTTTGAGCTTGATTATATTGTAGTGTAGACTCCTATAATCCAGTTCAGATAATATTAATTATCTGCTTTGAACATCTGGGTTATATGTAGAAGAGGCCAAAATGGTTGTGTTTTGCTCATCATGTAAGACAATACAGTGCTTCCTATCCCTTAAGGTCCTCTCCCCTCATTCTCTGTTCAGCAAAACCAACGAGGTTGCAGGGGGGGGGGGGGTTATAACATGTCAGGCTGCAATTAGGGACATATTACTTTATTCATTACATAAATACTCTTTGCAGAAAAACAAACAAAATGAACAACTATGAGAAACCCATGCTTGTGTTATGCTGTTTTACCCTACACAAAAGTTTTTTATTGAAGTAAGTGAATATTCAAACTTTGATTTACCCATCTAAAGCATGAAGAGTGGTGACCATCCTATTTTTTACATAAACCATGCTTGAATTAAATAAAATCACAGCTGAAATACATCATTTGAAAGATCTGAAAGGTTGGATGGTTGAAACAAATTTCTCCAATAAAAAAGATAGACAGGTTAATGTGAGGCTGAATTAAATCACAAAAAATCCATTTTCATGCAACAGTAAAACAGTATTTGCAAGAGTTCAGTTGTGAAAAACTCCAATGTCCATCTGTGTGCAAGATAGAGGGAGAGAGATTCTGATCTCTGGGTTGATTAATTGATCTAAATCAGTAATGGATATGGTTCAGTGTATGAGAAATGTCCAGCCCTTCAACACCAACGTTTAATGCCAAAGGTCATTTTTTTGGGACGCAATAGTTGCAATTACCACCAAATTTTTTCCCCTTGCCAACTTGCTCAAAGGTACCCACTGAAACTTCCAGAGTATTATTTGCCATTTTGCCCCTTCTTTCACAGGTCATTCTTTCTGAAGTCTAAATTAGGCGAGTTGACAGTGAATATAGGATTGAACTGCCAGTTGTGTCCTTGGGACTTTAACAGGGTGCAAATGGACAGTTGCTTAAATGTTCCTAGTAAAACAATAATAATTGGGAGGGGTGTATTACATGACAGTTTGGGCTCTTGGAGATCCTGCTGGGATGGACTTCATAACTGCTGGAAGTCACTCAAGACAATTCTGAAACTTTATTTGACCTGAAACTGTCAATATTTTAACAATGTCACTTTCATGAAAAGTGTACCTAACAGTTCTTTCAGAAATGCCAACTACAATTAAAAGTGCTTCTTTTCAGATACATTGTGGAGTTTATGCATAGTGACAAGTGAATCTTACCAAGTGAACTCTTCAACTTTTGGATAGCTGAGCAATGTAAACAGAGTGTTGTTTTCTAGTCAAATACAAGTCATAACCATATGCTAGCTCGGTGACTGAAGGAGAGAAAGATGTGTTTGTGTTGAAAGAGGTATTTGTGCACCCAAACAATGCAACCTATTGGAATCATTTACAAGACATGTTTTCAGCACAAGCACTCGTTTGGACATGGGGAAATTTAATGCCTTGAAGTACATTGAAATTGTCAGTGGACCTACGTAATAACCCCCACAACTGACATTATGTGAATTTGATTTATTCTACAGCATGAAAGTTAAATTATGTTTCTTTTTCAATATCCTGGTGCCCTTTGTTCATGAAAAAAACAGTACGGGGATGAACTCTAAAGCAGCTGTGTACATTATGGATATATATAGCACCACAAATGCATATTTGAAACACTGCAAAACTGGTATGAACAACTGGTGAGATGTTGGTGAGATGCTGTTCATCTTAGGTTGGCATTAACATTTTTACTCGGACTACTTTGCTCAGTTGAGTGGTTTGCTACCAAATGACAAATCCACTACTCAAAGATGTATAATTACACTACTATCACCAGTATTATTCTCACCTATATTTTCAACTGATAATATTCTTGATTTCTGAGTCAAGAGATACAATTTTAGGAGAACAATTTATTGCATGTTGGCTTCCTCTATAGTAAAGCATCACATGTTTACAAAACAAGAGGAACAAGAAAAGGAATAACCAACATCAGAATCAATAGTTGCACAATACTATTACAATAGCTTTGCCCCTATACCTTAGAAATAATATAAATCTGAATTATATGAGTTGTGAAGTATTCCCTTCAACAATGCCAGTACTGTCCTTTCAATGGGAAGACCTGTAGCAATAGACACTCATGGACTGTCTCCAGTGAACTTAATATCAGGGTCCAGTTGAAGAATATTTTGCTTTTATAAGCAGAAATTTAGAACTTTAGAGTTCTATAGCTGCTTGTAAATGACTTTAAAACTTGGCAAATTAGGAGAGGTCATTCTGAAGATGACTCAAGGCCGTGCTGAAAGAGAGAACGTAAAAAAATGGCTGATGTGACCAATGATATATAGGCAAGTTGTAGGTAATAATTTCAGGTAATTTGCTTGTTTCTGTTGATTTGGGAAGGTATTGAATTCTTTTTCACTCATTTGCCATATTTGTGTATGAAGAAATGACAATTTAAGGGGAAAAATATTCTTCTGCAACTCTCTCACTTTAAATTAATATTCTACATCAATAGTCATGTTCTTTATTATATATGTGTAGGTTTCTGAGACCTCACTGCCTATTTTAATTAAGAAGTTAAATGGTGCTTTACAGAGGTCCCAGAAATCATTATGAATAGAAATAAGAAGTCCTTGTTTTTCATATTTTTAAATTTGACAGTCCAGCAAGGTTCCGGTTTGTATGTAACTAGGAAATCTGAAGCTGAAATTTAGGAGTCCAATTAACATGCTAACTCACCAGCAAGAAAAATAGAATATAGACATTACTTATCTTCTAACTGAAAAAGAAAAGAAAGGAAGATGTTGGAATGATGAATTGGTTGCTACTTAGGTTATGTTTGAAGGGGGAAATGCCTGCAGGAGAAATTGTATATGCGCTTGGGAACTCAAGGAGATTTTCATACACAGCCCCCCCCCCCACCAAATACAAAATAATTCTGAAATAGATAAATCTCTCAGTTATTGATTATAGTCTTGATGGGGATCTTGATGTGTTGAGACTTTCATTCTTATTTAAAAAATCAACACATTTGCAAATAATCTTTAGTTTTCTAAAATTATATTTTAACCACCAGGTAACTAAAAATATGGTAAAGTAAATTTATCTGGAATTTATTCTGTGCTCTTCAGAAGACTTAGACAAAAATATGCTCTCCTACTGGGGCTTAAGGGAGTTCTAGTCTAATACAACTGAAGAGCACTAGATTGCCTACCCCTGAGGAAAAGGATCATCAAATATTCAAGACATAGTAGAAAGTAGAAAGTAGTTGTGGCTAAATAGAATTCTATTTTTACTAATTCAGATGTCTGACCAAATCAGTCAATCTCAACATTAGTGTGAGCCAATTAGTGTTAACTCATTTAATTAGTGTTAATTATCTTAAAACAATTATGCATCAATGAACAAACAGAGTGTTCCCCAAGTCCTCTGTTTAAACTTAAGCTGGTCACTAAAAGTGTATTCATTAACATTTCATTGGAATGGCTCTATTAAAGCGTGCTTTCTCAACTCCATTTCTGATATCCAGGCTCACTTGAAGGAAAAAAAGAAAAGGTTCCCTGGAAGGGTGCTTTCTTAAGTCCATTGCTGACATCCAGGCTACCTTGAAGGGTTAAAAAAAAAGAACAGACAAGGGAGCCTTTTAAGTTTCCCATTACCATCAATGGGCCGAATCTAGCCACATTTTTTTGGCTATGGACTGAAAACGGCTGTCTGGCTACCCACCCATTTTTGGGAGTCATGCCAAAATGGATATGGAGATCTACCAGTATCCGGCCAGCAGAAATGGATGGAGGCTTAGCTGAAAAGCACAAATCAACTAGCTAACTAACTCACTTAAACATGAAGGACTTAATACTGAGTGCCCCTCCAATGGCACAGAGGAATTCTGTCAATGAGTTTGCCCCATAGGTACAGAAAGTCTGCCCCGTATGTACAAAAGCTCTGTAGTGATAGAACTTCTACCATAAATGTTTTTGATGGTTATAATGCCTTAAAGAAATTACTCAAAATCAGATTACAATGGCCTTGAATATACAAGATTCGAATTGTCCTTTGATCAACAACCCTTATAACCAGGGGTGTACAATAAACTTGTTTGGAGCAAACATAGCTAATTCCTTAACATTAATATCCATCAGAAAAAGTAGAGAAATTGACTTCTTTTTTCTGCTAGAGTTTGAACCTGGGACCTTCTCTCTACAAAGCAAGTACTTTTTCAGCTTCCAAAAAAGAGTTATTTTAGGACAAAAACACCTACCCATACAGAAACTAAGCAAATATCAACACATGCCAGAATTACATACATTTCAGTCTTGTGATATATTGTAGAATGTCTCGATAATCTATTTGAAATGAGAACAAGAAAATATATGACAGTATTGCAAGAATCAGCCTTGAATCTGAAGGGTTCACTGCCCAAATAATCTTAAATGTTATTCGGTTTAGCATATATTGCATGAACGCTCATAGTAACAAATGCTTCCAGTTACCCAGACCTAATGCAAATATAATAGAAACTCCTATTGATGCATGATCCCAATAATGTATTTTCTTCTGTAAACATTGATGAGTTGAATATATGGTTGAAGTGGGAAATTATGTTAATCCATCTTGGGCCTTACGGTGACACAAATTAGCTGGCATCCTCATTTATATTGTTGCAAATATCACATTAATCCAGTAGCAACTTGAACATTGTTCTGTGTAGTACATAAGATCAGTGGAGCAGATAAAATATGCAAAATGGAAGGAGCAAATTATATTTCTGACACTTATTAAGTGATTTCCTCATTTCTTGTCTGTGTTCTGCCATTGCAAGTTATCACTTAGGCTGTAACACTTCCATTATACTTTGAAATGGGCTTGTCCATGAAATGTCTAAAAGTGAGAAAAAAAACACCAATTTAATGTTTCACTCCTCATAAATTATCAGGTAACTCTAGTCCCAAATCAGTCGACTAATATTAGTGTCACAATTTTTTGCTTTAAAGCATTGTTTTCCTTAACATTGTTTCTGCTTCTATATTATAACTGGGGCAAACCCTCTTTATAACTATGCACAGTAATTGCTGCTGCCAAGAAATTAAAGATTTTAAGAAGCATTGATTTTAGATATTAGTGCCAACTCATGGCTTCCATACAGGAAAGGCAGCAAATTAGCTTTGTGTATTATCACAAGTTTTAAAGGAGTTCTCCATGGTGCTGAAATCTATTCTCATAATGGAATTATTTAGAGTTCAGAACACAGTCATCCATCCCCCTCCCTCCATTTGCTTATTCACAGATTTGTTTAAAATGTTTTGTTTAGTAATTTGTAGGTCCTTCCATGTGAGTCTATGGTTAACTTTCTCTGGTCATACTGGAGGACATATGTAGGAATTGCTAGGTCCTCCATTGCAATTCTACAGTCAACTTCCAGTGGAGGATCCAGAGTCTAGACATTCTTAAAGAGGTGTTCTGTCGGGTAAAAAAATTGCAAAAACTCTTGTGAATGCAGAATTCTTTCTCTCAAGATTTTCAATACTTGAAAAATAAGTTTCTCAACCCTTTCCCCCCAATATTTTAAAATATTCTTCCCATCCTTAGTGTGGACTGGGTCATTTCATGCTTCATACATGTTAAACTCCTCAATCATTTCTACTTTTTTCACAGAGTATAAGAAATTACATCATACAAAGAGCTCACCAAAGAGACAGGATGTTACAAGGAATTGATTAATTTTCCATCTGGGGTACTTTAGTCTACAGATTATGCAGTGTGCATTTGAATCTGTAGATGGTTATATACTGTTTCCGGAATTACATTCTCTCCCCCGCTCTCCCCCTTTAAACATATATATTTTTTTAAGAAAACAAAAAGAAAAGAAAAATAACAAAACAAATATCCAAATCACATTGTTCCAGTATAGCTGCTGTCAATCTCAGCTCAGTGCCAAAAGTTCAAGTACACAGTTTGGTTGACTCCATTCAGATAATGCTATGCTTAATAAAATTTGACATTTCTGCAACTTCAACAGTTATGAATGTGAAATGACTGTTATAAATTCCTCTATAAAGTTACATTTGTTCTTGGGATGGTTTGATAGAAGATACATTGAAGTTAACATATTGAAAATAAACAAAATATGCAGCCATAAAGTTGCCATTGCTTTCAATTCCCTATGTGAATTCTCATTTGAGTGGATGCATTATGCATCACTATATGGACATTCATTATTGTCCTAAACATATTATCTTAGACTTTTCTTTTTAAAAAGGAAAGAAAGAAAAAGAAGAAAAGAAAAGATTTGATTTCAGTGGTTGGCATTGCATTGGCACAATAGTCTTTATTTATTCAGGAAGATTGCAGGGTTCACAAATGGTTTTTCAAAGGGAGTTCATCATTTCAAAAGCACCTATGCCATGTACCCTGCTTAATGTTTAATTTCTAAAGTGATTGCCGCTTATTAAAATCTCTGACATTACATTATTGCTGGTCATGCAGAAAATTACTTTGCTGCAGGAAACACAACCATCCAGTATACTCAGTCTCTTTTTAGAGAAGAGAAGATAATTGGATTAACTACACTGCAAAATCATGGAGGTAAAATGCATTGTTTGTAAACTGAACCATGTCTATCACTTAGCGAAGAAGACAGAGTCTACAGCTTTAGCAAATGCTTCACCAAGCTCACCAATTCTTACACAATCATCCAGAACTATCTGTTTGCACTAGTAGTTTACTTCAATTTCCTTTTGAGATTGCAATAGTATTGTACAGGTAATAAAAGTTTAGATATTAAATAAGTGTTGGATGACCTGGAAATTCAGCCTATGTGTTAACTCTAAGGGAAATTGCATTGGAATGGGAGTGGTTTGCGGTTTATTGGCTTCTGTTGTGCGAGCAGTTTTTCAATTTTGGAACTCATGTCAGGATGGCATCTTATGTCTTATTGAAGAAATTTATTTCCCCCACTTTTTTACTATTAAACAGTGATTGAGATTTGCACAGGTACAGATTTTAAAGGTCAGTATATTTTTTTTCTTTGCCCACTTCTATTTGGATTTAGAACATTATATTGCAAGGACTGGACAATTTCACTAGTAATGACAAAGCACTACCAGAAATGATGGTCCCTCATAGAAAAATTAATGAGCTTTTAAAGGAAGATAAAATCTGATTTGGATTTGAAACAGTTAAACCAGAATTTATTATTAAAGATCTTTTAATTGCAATATATATATATATATATATATATATATATATATATATATATATATATATATATATAAATTCCTGTTAAAATCTGAAAGGAAGAAAAGCTGAAAGATTGTGTGCTTAAATGGTTTGAAATATAGGTACACAAATGCAGTTGAAAGATGTTGAAATTTATTTTGAGTAATGATCTGAAAGAATTTTTGTAAGATGATGTACAAGTGACATTTGACACCAGATATACCTTTTAAGATATGTAAAGGCAGCTCCAGTACAAGTTGAAAGCGTGAGCATAATATTGGAACATTTATATGTGGTGGTCTTCCAGGAAGAATCAGAAAAGACTCCAAGGAAGAATTGGTGTGGAATGGATCTGGTGTAGTGGTCCTTCATGACCTAACCCCCAACTAATTTGGGTGAAACATCTGTGTCCCCGGCTGAACTAATCCTGGGTGACCTTTAAGGGAAACATAATGGATAATTCTGTCCCAAGGATTAATTGAGGCCAGAATTGTAAACATGCATCCCTTTTCTGAACTTCTTTGCTGCTCCTCTTTCCCTCCCTGCCTCTTTACCTAAACCATATTGGGCCACAGCTTTCAGCCCAGAGCCCTGGGTTATTCAAAGACATTATTGTTCCACAGCATTTACATGGTACTCACTCTGACAGATCAATGGTGAAAGAGAGAGCAGGTGACTGCATGGTTTCAGCTAATAATAGAATTGTTATCTATAGTTACACCCTCCCCCCCGCCCCAGATAGGATGCTGCTTGACCAGAAGGTGCTTTAGCCTGGCCTATCAGTGCACTCACCCAGGCATCTTAACCCTTCGATGACCTGATGCTTCTAGTAACACATGTGTTTGGAATAATGCTTATAATGCTAGCCACATTGAGCTGAGCTGGAGATTGTGGTCATATTCATGAGTGCAAGTTAATTGCCTCATTTCACAGACATAATTTAAGCATACAAAATGTGCATTACAACATTAAATACATAAGAGCAAATAACTTTGTTAACAGTTGGTCAAATGAAATAGCAATTATATTCCTTTCTTCTGGTACAATTTGGTTTGCAGGTAACAGATCCCAAGGGGTGATCTTCCTTTCATCAGTTTCATTCTAATGGAAGCATGATCCAGTCAGAGTTGGATATCAATAGATCACTTCCACTAAAGCAGACACCACTAAGACTAAGCTCCTTTTCCCATTCTAAAGAAAAATCTCTGTGGTGCAGGTATCTTCAAATATTAATAAAATTAGGTTTTAGACCAAAAGTACTGGAGATTTTTTTTGTTGTTCTACCAGGAACCTCAGAAATTGCAGAGGGAACCCCCCCCCCCCATTCCTCCCAGAAGAGAAACAGCAAAGATGAAAATTCTTGGTCTTGTATGTAACATACTTTGAAGTTTTCCTATATGATGTTATCTCTTTTCCAATTTAAAATAAACTGCCTCAAGCTGTTGATCATCAAAACTTTATTTTCTTGGCACTCAGAATATATGACTTGATGGATCGATTCTGATTAGCAGTGGCAAGGTGTTTCATATACAAGCCAGAATTGATTTTCCTCTATTTGTTTTGCTTATTATAAGAATTTGATCAGTTTTTAATCTGTCTGTTTGGCCAATAGAAAGATATTAAAAGTAGTGTAATGCATGACTAATTCAAGACTAATAAAATGCCATAAATCCAAGTCTAACCATTAGATTACTCCAGGATGAAAAGAGCATTGCAATATGGGCATGTATCAAGAGGGTTTTGTAGGGGAAAGTGAATATTAGAAAAACAAGAACAACATGAAATATTGCACTATGGTCTCCTCTACGAGTTTCGTGGAAACTCTTAAAGATATATCAGGGATATACCAGGGATTGACTCCTGGATCTAATGAATGAAAGGCATGTGCTCTATCCTGAGACACAAACATACAAGAGTGTAATAACTTCATAAGCCTTTACTTTAAAAAAAAAAAAGCAAAACATTTCATTAGGGTCAAAATGAAACTATTCATCTATATTAATTTCCAATCATTTCAAAACTGTGCCCTATTTAAATTGTGAAGGTGAAGCCTTATCAACATACTTATTTATATTCATTGTAAATTAGGATAGGAAATAGCCAATCATGTAGCATTAATATGTTATTAGTTTTCCTGACTTAGCCCACTCAATTTTCTTTGTGTTCATTAGCTATACTTAATACTGTTGCTAGACTTGAGTTATCTGGGAGTAAACTACTTTTACACACTGTATGTTTGCTTGCTATTGCCAGCAGTAGTGTTCTGCTACAGACAAGGTTCACTCTGGAACTTTTGAATTAAATTTCAGAAATATTTTTAATAAAAGGGATGATAACATAGTCTGTCAACCTTCTTAGGTTTCACCATTCCCACACAGCTTAACTGTAAACTTCCTTAAAGGGCCAGACACAAAAATGGCTTCAAAACAGAGTTTATTAAAACAAAGAGAAAAAGACAGAGAGACACTTAAACGCAGTGCCACTGGTCAAAACTCAAGAAACAAACCAGACATGGTTCAAAAAGGTTAACAGAAATATAATCCAGGCTAACTGGAGGAAAAAGAAATAAATCAAACAAAGCGCTCTGAGGCAAAACAAAAAGGCACAGTACACAAATTGTTAACAAAAGAAGGGGCCGCAGGAAGAGAAGCGTCATCAGCCGAAGTCCAGGGTTGACGCGGGAGAAATCCGAAACAGCGCCGCTCCAGTGTCCGCAGAAGCAGCGTCTTTAGCTAAACCGGTCCAGGTCCAGGAAGGGAGAAGTCCACTCTCACAAGAAGCCAATCCGGGTCAATAACATGGAAACGATCAGGAGGCAGCAGCAAGTCTACAAGAATCTTTTCCAATACACAGCACCCAACACACCAACGTACATCAACACATACAGCAACAGTGGCACTAAAAATAATTGATGGTGAAATGACATGACTGGAGTAAAAGAAACCACTTTAAATATATTGCTGCACCACAGTCAACACCATTTCTTCAAGATTTAACTCTCAGCTAACATTCAGTCAAACAGAAGGTTGAAAGAACAGCTCTCACTAGTGTTCGAGCTCTATAATGACTTTATATATACAGCTTCCACTACTTGGAGTGAAATTGGTCCCTTCTTTTGGATATGTAGCTTGCTTCTGAACCATAAAGCACCCATTTCCATCTTTAGGAAGAGGAACAACTTCATTTGGACCTAAAAATAGACTTGTTTCTCAAAAATCAAATGTGTATCCAACACCAGATTTTCATCCAAAATTTTCATGAGCTTTCCAAGATGCTGAACCTTGCATAAAGTTCAGCACCTTGAACTGTTTATTCAATGCTGAGAATAAAATCTGGAGTTAATGTATCATCTCAGTAGCAGGAAACCAATTACAAGCACTGTGTACTATCCATCTGTGTACTAACTGATAAACTGCATATGTGAGCTGACTGAGATGATCTCAGTGAAGATGTTCAAATCCCTAGTCCTATTTTAGAAGAGCAATCCTGGTGGATTATGGTTTTGATTTTGATTTTGATTTTTTGGCAATGTTGTGCAGTATCACATCTTTCAAGTCTTTTACATTCAATGTTTTTAAACAAATTATGAATTGCTATGAAAGGTCAGCAAGAGATTGGGGTGAGATGAATTTCTGTTGCAGATTAGTAATGGAGAGGCTGGGTGAGGCAAGATAAACTAAATTCAAATGAGATCAAATTACTTATGAGAGAAGGTTGAGAGATCATCACTTGTCGAGGTAAGGAAAGAATATAATTACTTTCACAGGATACATATCTGAACCTTTACGATAATAATATAATTATAATAATTTTATTTTTATACCACGCCTCCATCTCCCTGAAGAGACCGGGGCGGCTTACAGAGGGACAAGCCCAAGGATTACAAATAAAACAGACACAGTAAAAACAATAAATAACAACAAATAATAAAAACATTAATATCAAATTAACATCATAAAAACAATACCCTGGCTGGCCAATTTGAAACTGGGTCCGGGCTCAGAGTAAGTGCAATGATTCCTTGGGAGGCAGGATATATGTCTGATAAAGCCCAAAGTTTGTTGCACAAGGTACAAAGTATCAGGAAGCTGCAAATTAGGCTTGGGCGGTTTCGTTCGTTAATTTCGTAATTCGTTATTAATTCATATTTAAATTAGCTTACGATCCAATATTGAGGAATAGTGTGAGGAGTAAATTAGATTCGAAACAATTTTTTCAATTTATTTCGTAATTATTTTGTAATTATTTTGTAATTATTTCGTAATTATTTCGTAATTATTTCGTAATTATTTTCGCATGTCTGGTGCAAGTGTTATAGTTGTTGTTTGTTTTATCACACCAACAGTCAACAACAGAGGGAGAGGGAAGCTTCAGAAGTTCCCCCTGTCCCTGCGTGACCGCATTTCCATCTACGAACCCACACGCTCGCTCCGGTCATCTGGGGAGGCCCTGCTCGTGATCCCACCTACGTCGCAAGCGCGCTTGGTGGGGACGCGGGACAGGGCCTTCTCTGTGGCGGCCCCCCGACTTTGGAATGCCCTTCCAAAAGAGCTTCGTCAGGCCCCTACTCTGGCAGTTTTCAGAAGGAACCTAAAAACTTGGCTGTTCCGATGTGCCTTCGCAGATTAGGAATCCCCATCCCAAGTCCTAGATGCACTTTAGCACAACTAATGTTGCTGCACACCGCACTTTTAATCCTACGTTCCTCCTGCCATCTCAGCACTTTTAACCCTGTACCCCATTGCGCTGGCCGAACCAGTTTTAATAGTGTCTTGATGTATTGTCATTGTGGTTATTTTGCTTAATTGTTTGATTTGCTTTGTTTATTGCTGTGTTATGTTTTCTATTGTATTGTGTTTTGTGGCTTCGGCCCGTGTAAGCCGCATCGAGTCCTTCGGGAGATGCTAGCGGGGTACAAATAAAGTTAATAATAATAATAATAATAATTTGGAGATTTTTTTAGCATATTGCGCAATCGCATCCGCCATTAACGAATTGATTCGTAATTATACGAAATTTCGTATATTTTGAAAATTTTAAAAGGAAAATTTCGGAATTATTAAAAAAAACGAAACGCAAGGGCCCCCTAAAAACAAAACGAGTTTAGAACCAAATTTTTCCATGGTTACCCAAGCCTACTGCAAATGATGGAGATGGGCCCAGAAACTATTTAAGGCCTGGCCACCATCAACATGTCTCTTTGGTTATTTTATTTATTTATTATTTTAATTTTTTATTGTTCACTCCCACCCTCCACCCCTCCACTCTGGACATACAATTTATACAATAAACTACAGAAATTACATTTGAAATATCAGTCTTAGTCTTGGTTTTTCCACTCCACATCTTAATAAATTCTCTAAATAATTCCTAACTGGATCCCACAAGTTCTTCATTATTATAACATTTTCTATTTTGTCTATATTGTTCAATTTACAATTTGCTATTTCCACATTTAGTATATTTACTATATAGTTATACTGATTTGTCAGAGTCCACTTTGTTTTATCTTTCCAATCTCTCACTAAAACAATTTGAGCACACACCCTTAATTTGTCATCCATTCTTTCCATTTGCACATCACACACTCCTGATATCCTGGCATGTAATACATTTCTATTGGCTATTATGATTTGAAGATTTTACATTCTATTAATTTCTCCTTCAATTGTTCTCCAATACTCCTCTACTCTTTCACATTCCCATATCATGTGATTAAACACACCTCTTTGTTTACAGCCATGTCAACACCTGTCCTTTACCCCTGGTAAAAAAGTGAAATTTGTGCAGGAGTCCTGTACCATTTTTGTAACATCTTCCTTCTTGTTTCCCTAAGTATATTATATTTTCCCTTTGTTATATTACTTATTTCCCTTTGGATATCTTTCCCCTCAATCTCCATATCAATTCTCCACATTTAAAATATTTCCTCTATTATTTCTTCCTTTACCATTATAATTTGTTCGTAGAAGTCTCTTGCCATTTTTTTCTCATCTCTCAAATATTTCCTAATCACCTTCTCAAATGGGCTGAACTATTCCCTAATTCTTTCCCTCTGTGCTTAAATAATTTGTCTTATAGTCCAATTTTGGATCCAATTTCCTGCTTATATCCGATTCTGAATTTCTTTTTTCCTTTAAAGGATTCTCATTTTCTGTGTACAAGTCATCAACTAATCTTTTTCCCCTGCTTTCAATTGATCTCAATGGTCCACCCACATTTACATCTGTATTGTGATTAAATTGCCATATTGTTGCCATTTTATTGTTTTTGTTTTGACTTAATTTCATCTTTCTTTTTTCCCCACACTCTTATTGTTCCTTTAAATTGTTCCTTACATTCTGTTTCCTCTCTTCTATTCCATTCTTTAAATATTATTTATTTTTCTTTAATACTATTTATTATATTTTCCATATTTACCCATTTTTTCTTAGTATACTGTATTTCTAACAGTCTTTGAATTTGAAACACATCATGGTATGCTTCTAAACTTGGTATTCCCCAGCCTCCTTCTTCCTCATTGGCATTTAACCATTTATCTCTAATTCTGGGTCTTTGTCCTCCAACTGCCCATTTTTTATTCTTCTATCCCACATCTTTAACATCCCCTTTTCTATTGTATTTGGTAATGTTTGTGACAAATATAAGAGTTTATGAACATTTTAAGGCACTGATTTTATCCACTCTTGTTAATGTTTTTCCTTCCCATTTCTTGAATTGTTTCTCTATCACTTTCATATTTTCTTATAATTCCCCTTAACTATTTTCTTTGGGTTTTTGTATATCCATATTCCTAAGTATTTTAGCTTTTTAAATCCTAATCTCAATTCTGAGATTTTCCTAATCTCCCATTGTTTCCTTGGTGGGGTATTAAGACACAGTACCTCTGATTTATTAATGTTAATAGATAATCCTGATACATTCTCAAAATCTTCCAATTTTTTAATCAAATCTTTCACCATAGATAATGATTGACTTGTAACAGCATCATCCGCAAAGAGATTTGAACTTATCTCTTCATTCTCTATTCCTTCCTTCTCTATTATATAACCTGCCCAATTAGTATTATCAGTGATACTATTAGCTAATATTTCTAAAGCTATTATAAATAGAGTATGGAATAGTGGACAGCCTTGTTTTGTCCCATTTGAAATGAGGATTTTTACCCATTCTTCCATCGTTCACTCTTATTCTTGCTGTGCAATTACTGTACAATTGTTGCAGTGTGTTGCAAACATTTTCTCCCATGTCCAATTTCTGACACAATCTTAATAAAAATTTATGATTAATTTTATCAAAAGCTTTATAGACATCCATTTTATAAATTCCAATTTTTTTCTTATTTGAATTTGCATGATTCTTTGCAATAACCACATTTTTTTTTATTGGATCCCCAATTCTTCTTCCCTTCATAAATCCATATCGATCTTCTTTAATTATTTTTGGCTTTGTTATTTCCAATCTATTCACCAGAATTTCAGGAAATATTTTATAATCCTGATTGCATTGACTAATAGGCCTATACAACCCTGGCTGTGTTGAATCTCTTCCCTTTTTTGGTATTGTAATAGTTTCTGATAACTTCCATGTTTGGGGGACTTTTTGCTTGATATATATTTCATTAAATAACTCTGTTAAGTGTGGTATTAATTCCTCCATATATGCTTTATAATATTCCGCTGGAAATCTATCGGGCCCTGGTGATTTGACTCCCTTTAACCCCTTTATTACCCTTAATATTTCCTCTTGTGTTATTGGTTGATTAAGTGGCTCTCTGTCTTCCTCTGTAATTTTTTCTTTGATATTTAAGCTCCCTTGCTCTACCTTTACCTCCTTATATAGATCTTTATAATATTTTGTCAATATTTTCCTAATCTTACTTTGCTCCTTTTGTTCCTTCCCATTTTCATCTTTTAATCTGTTTATCCATTTTTTTTTCATTTTTCTTTTTCAGGTAATATGCCATCCTTTTCATTGATTTTATATTCCAGCTCTGGGCATAACTCTTAACATATAGGTACTTTTTCATTATATTCCTTTCCTCAAAAGTTTCTAATTGTTTTCTTTTCTCTTTTAACTTTCTCAAAACCTTGCTGTCACTTGTTGTTTTGTGTCTATCCTGCAAGATTTCTATTTCTTTTATTCTCTTATTTTTTTCATTCCTCCATCTCCTTCTGAGATTTAACTCTAAACTTATACAATATTTTCTTAATACAACTTTGTTCACATCCCATACTGTATCTTTAGTTACTTGTCCTCTGTTGTTAGTCTTTTCTCTTTTAATCCGGACTCCAGTTAGGGAGAAATTTATGATCCTTTATGGGCTTTTTGAGGCTTTAATTGCCTTTATAGTTAGGAGAGCAATTAGGCATCTCTACTCTCATTGATGCATGCCATGTCTCTTTGGTTCCACCCTTCTACCCATAGTTCAGTGGTGAACTTAGACCTCCATCAGTTATCCTTGATGCTTTTTTTGTGTCAAGAGCAACTTAAGAAATTACAAGTCGCTGCTGATATCCAGGTTCAGTGCAATTTAAACAGGTTCTATGTCTGATAAAGTGGTCCTTATTTATTCTAATATTCTGAGTCTGGTTTCATGGTTAATAATCAATGTGCTTTGTAACTACACCACATCATGCCATAACATTGTAATTTAGTTGGGAGCGAGGGTGGTTTTCTCATTGTTTCTCCTACAACTTCTGAAAAAAATAGCTTTAGGAGCTTTAGGCTTCTTCTCCTATTATATTTCACTTGAATACTAGAGGTACTTGATGCAAGTGGTCTGCTTGATTGGAGAACATAAAGACAACGGGGCTTCAAATTGTCAGTAAGAACAGGGCAATTCTATGCTCTGAGATCTTTGGTAGTCATTTTTAAAATGTGTATGTTCTGTTATACCTTAAAACAAGGGCATATATCTGGATTTGGCAATGTATGTGTTGTTAGACTACAGGTGTTGTTAAACTGCAAATTTCATTAGAAATAGTTGACCCAACTAATAATAAACAATGCTGTGTTGTGATAAATATGATGTGTGGATTAAATGGAATTGAATGAAATATTAAAGATGTATGAATGGGGTCTGGCAAAACTGGAGACTATCCTAAAATTGCAGCCTAGAAAACTGCAAAAGAAAATGAAGAATTCATTAAACTACTAAACTGCTGGCATGACCAGAGACAATTATTAATTCTTGGTGGAAAACAACATATTTACATAGTCAAAAACCATGGTTCTTTATGTTAAGAAGGAAAACCAACATCAGTTTAGGAAGAAAATCCAACATCTGTCTGAACTGATGGAATCAGCCAGTATTATCTGCAAAACAACCTGTCAGTCATTTACAACTTTTTGGAACAACTACAGCAGAAAATGGCTATATAAGAGACCTTTTTACTATCTAAAGTTGTGGCAGACAACAGAGTCTGGTCACTCACTGCTTTCTCCAAGAAATGGGGAGAGATATTCACCGAATGGCAGATTTGCAGGGAAGATGATCTGGCCTACATTCAGTTCTCTTCTCCAGGAGAGGGAGAAGAGATGGTAATGTATGCATGGGGAGTGAATGAATGTGTATATGTGTATGAATGTTGAGTAAAATGTAATATCCCCTTGTTTATGTAACCAATGTATCTATATCATCTCTGTGTGTCTACTTATTTCTTTGTAAAGTGCCTGTGATATACTCTTATAATTTTTAATGGTTAAAAAGTAGTTATGACAGTGCTATGGGGTCCATCATCACTTTGTGGGTCACAAATTGTCCACTTTGTTATAGATATGTATCCTATGCCCTTCAGCTAACTTGACACATTGGTAATCCAGCCTTTTACAGAACTTATACAACAATACATTTTGGGCTCCTGTGCCAAGTGCGGTAGAGCCACTAAAATTGTCATGGATTTGATGGAATTTATGTAGCTTTTGCTGCAATCTTGGGTTTTTTGGCATTACAATACTTTTTCTCTTGTATTTTGCATGCATTACAGTTTTGCTGGCCTTGCAGATGATATCTGCCCATGTAAACAAACACATGAAATAAAATATGTGTGTGCTGTGTTCCTGTTTACTTGACTGGATTTACTCAAGGGGGTTCCATATCTTTCTTTTCTTGCTCTATATTGCTGAAGGGGGAAAGGATAATAAAGCTTTATCTTATGGGGAGGGGAAATTTACAGGCTGTAACATGAGCTCTACTTTTTCTTTATAAAGTCAATATGAAGAGCTTCTATAGCAGTGTTCCCCAATATGCTGATATACAAATATTTTAATCTCTGCAGTGAATGTAGGAACATACTTTGGATTACATTTTTTCTGAATTCTTGACTGCTGGCAAGAAATCATAGAGACAATGCATTCCTTTACTAATATTGGTCAAGCAACTTTTAAGAGTTGAAGAGGTTTCTCAAGTTGAAATCTAAAGGATCTTTTGACACCAAGTTGGGAAAGGCTAAAAGTGTGGCTATTATCCTGTTGTGGCATACATAGGTGTAAGAGAATATCATGCTTGTGTACTGGATTATTTCAGTAGTTTCCAAGTAATAAAACCACTACTTCATTCACGCCTCAATAGGACATGGTTGTGTTTCCCAGAACTGTTCTGCAAAGCTCTTCTTCTATGGTCCTATGAAAGCAAGGGGCATTTCAGGAACATCTGGCTATGTCCCTAATGCCTGATAGAAACTGACAAGGGTGCCATCCAGACTTTTTTACATGTCTGGCTTAAGCAAGTGTGTGTCTCCTTCCTAAGAGTAAGGAACAGCTTATTCTCAATAATTACAATTCAGTAACCTCTGCTGTTCTTTTTGAGATTGTGACTGTACATAAAATGAGATGACCCTCTTGTAAAGGGTCATTTCTTCTTTCTGATCATGTCCTTTCTTTCCTACTTGATGATAGCTGAAGCTTGTATTGTAGACTTACTACTGGAGGTGGTCTGCTTGGTAGAGGGATATGGAGAACCTGGCACCACATGCCCCACATTGCCTAGCTCTAGCCTAGGGCAATCAAATGGGGGAGAACTGTTAGTGTGAATGGTATGTGCCACTTTCCCTATGGATTCTAGAGCAACATGGCAGCCCTCCAATGTTACCCTGGTGGCAGCATGTGCTGGCTTCACCCTCCTTCACCCACAGTGCTGTGTTGCCATCATCCAATGGGAGTCAGCCAGTTCTGTGAGTGATGTGGATTAAAAGGGGTGCATGCTGCCGTTTCTAGCCCTTTGTGATGAGGTCTTTAGCTGCCAGGGTATGCTTCAAATGTCCAGGCTGAAATATATTGCATTAAGGTCTGGCAGTAGCTTAGGAGATGTCATATCCACCCATCTCTATTTTAAAAAAAAAAACAGGAAAAAGCTGCCAGTATTTCTGGGGATCATAGTTTACTGTGAGAGAGTGAAAATAGCTGGTAACATGCACACAATTTTGTCACTGTTATAGTTATTGTGATTAATATAAAGCAATTGCCTATCTTTCTATAAAGGTCTGAAGAGACATCTATTTTCTGTATACAAACTAATACAGATCAAATGGCACAGGTTAGTTACTCAGTTCAGATAAGAAAAAGTAGGGAGGCAAATCCTTGACTAGTTCCTAGACCCTCACATGCAAAAAACCCCCCAAAAACATTCAATGTAGTTTTATCTTGCTGTTGGAGAAAATTAATATTTCCCCAAAGTATACTCACAATGCCTCTAGAACATGGCCCTATAGCCCAAAAAAACCCACAAGAACCTATACTCACAATATTCAAAATGTTTTGGAAGAATTACTCTGCATATAAAAATACATTGCTATTATGCAACCCCTCCCCACACATGTACACACACACATTGTAGACATGTATGCCTTCATTCACTCATTCATTCATGGCAGAATAGACGCAAATGCTTTTCTGTTCAGAATAATTGTTCAGAACCACTTCAGGATATTCAGATGTGAGTAGAAAATTATGGAAGATCTTTGGTAGTCTATTACTCTTTAAATGTGGTTTCCCAAACACAGGAACCCTGTTTTTCAACCTGGAATGAATGAACAAAAATTCATCTTCAATAATAAGTTCAACATATTCTCCCATTTTTACTGTTATCTAGCTTAAACATTATCAGTAAAATGATAAGCATGTATGGCTTAAAGTAAATACCTCTATCTTGAATGGAATTTAATAGCTCTATGTGCATGTAAGAAATATAAAGCCTCATTTTTTAAAAAAAAATTAACAGTTTTGCACTTTAGTATATTAGCAAATGAAACTTACAAAATCATTAGTGAAAATGGCTTTGATTTTCAGAGTGATCATCCAAAATGGATAAATAGAAAAGGTCAGCAGGAGGGGACAAAATGTGCATTTTCTGTTTAAACTAGAAAGGAAGGAGATGGAAAGTCTGAGCATGAACAGAATAACGATAATGTTTTTAAAAGCTCTGATTCCATTACTTTTTATTTGTCCTCCACAATGAAATAGTATAAGTAGAAGTAATTTTGTCCTATCTTGATTACCTGAAAGAATGGAGGAAAGAAAAAAAAATCCTTTAAAAGATAAGGCGGCATTTTAAAAGAGTGCAATTAAGACTACTTAGATGTACTCTAACCTTTTGAGCATTTTGAACAAATGGGAAAAAAGCACAAAAATGACTTGTTTTTATTTGTAGTAATAATCACCATTTGAAACATGGTTTGAGTGATTTCTGCTCCCCTACCTTTGAAAGCAGTCCCTCATTAAGTCTCCAATCATGTTTATGTTTATTTGTTGAACTCAACAAGGTTTTTTGTGTGGAATTGGAAGTGCAAGTTAGTAGGTCCACATATGGGTAAATAGGGAAATTTCAGATTTTCCTGACTTTGTATGTGTCCTGATACAGAAAGAAGCCAGGATTATTGGGGTAAAAATAATCACAAGACCAAAAGAAGCTGGACAGCACATTTGAAATACCATGGAATCATTAACTTTCTCTTGATTTTAGCTCACCTTGCCATTGTACTATCGCAAGCAGAGCAAGGGTGGATTTATTAAGGGGGAAAATATGACAGCTGCATACTTACTTGTGCATTGAGAACACTAGCCAGATCATTGCACTAATGGAGAAACTGTCAGTTAAGTCATAGTTTGGAAAATTACTTTGTGCAGATGATGGCTATTTGATTGCTAAAATATATGTTAAAATTTGAAATGGATTAAGAACAAGTGAAAGATTCCTTCTATATTGCTATGTAATCCAGATTATCAAAGCAGATAATCTACATTATCGGCTTTGAACTGGATTATCAAAGTAGATAATCTGCATTATCAGCTTTGAACTGGATTATATGGGTCTACACTGCCATATAATCAAGTTCAAAGCACTTAATCTAGATTTTATATGCTACTGTAGAAGGAGGCAAAGACTAGTTATTTGGGTACACAAATTCAACAGGTGAAACAACAGGTGAAGGTATGATTGCAGAGTTTAGGATTACTTCACATAGTGATTTGACAAAAAAAGATGTTGAATAGAGGTTGATACCAGAGAGGCTTTCTAATGTCCCTTGCACGCTGCTCCTAAATCCCAGGATCTGGTCACAGATTATCTTCTAATCCCAGATTATCTGGCAGTGAATACTTGAGCCCTTCCTTAACAAATCTTCCCAAGAAAACCCCATAGTAGAGTCATCTTATGACCTCATCACAATGACCAAATTCAGCATCCCAGGATGTTTCCAGCCTGTTTTGGAGATGGAGGCCCATGCTGGCCATCACACAATATTATTTATTTATTATTTCCCATATTTATACCCCACTCTTCTCATCCCAAGGGATACTCAGAGCAGCTTGCAGATTGGTCACTTTAGTGCCAAAATTGCAATACAAAATATATAAAATATAACACATTAAACATCAAGAAAATAAACATACAAATACATAAACTGTTAAAAGCTGTTAAAACTGTATAGCTAAACTGTGGTCAACCTTCATGTTGCTACATATCAATTCTGTGTTGCACTATTCTCAAATGTCTGATCCCAGATCTCATTGATGTTTTGTGATTTCCAGCAGAGGCCCCGTTCCCAATGAGGATGGAAGCATCTTTGAACACTTCCTGTGTTGTGTTGGCTCCAGAAGGGCAACACTTCCCTTATGTGATGGAGAAAGCAAATGACTTGAGGGCACATGACAAGAATAATTAAAATAATAAAAAATCTGAAATGTGAGATCAGTATCTTGGATTTCTGCTAGTTTGAAAACAATATAGTAATAGGTACTTTGGGAACATATATAGCGCCCTACTTTAACCTTGCTTGATCCCTTGCTGTGCAAAACTGCCTAGAAACTAACAGGAAGGTATCATGGTGGATCGATGTAAATAAAAATTAGAGGGTCATGATGTTTAATAGATGTGAAATGGCTGTTCCAGTGCTATGAATGCTTATTTTAATCAATTTGTGCAACATGAAGAGAAGGAAAGTCACAGTGACCCTAAAAAAATCTTTATTTCTTAGCGGTTCCTAAAATTATAGTGCCTAAGTGACCTATATTCCCAATATTTTGCAAAGGCCAAACTGCATTTGAAACAATATTGTCAATAACAAAAATTTGCACTGCACTTTTCAAACATAGATAGTGTGCAGACTTTTGCCGCAGTCTGACTTTTATTGAGAAAGGGTATTGGATAGCCTGCAGCTCTGAAAGGAAATATGACTAGAAATGCCTACCATTTGTGGTTGCCACCCTTTCCTCCTGCTGCAGTGATTCAGATGAACAATGAGAATTTCCTTTGAATGATAATCAACACATTCCACAGACAATTCCTTTCCACCTGTAGTGTCTGCCTGAGAATTAAAAGAATGAGTTGTGACAACTAGAATACAGGCAAACCCCAAGTTACATACAAAAGAGGTACTGTAGGTTCATTCTTAAGCTGAATTTGTATGTAAATTGGAATAGGTACAGTGCATGCTGCTAGCTGGAGCACGAGGGGAAGGTCAGAAAAAGTGCACTCCTTTATTTGGCTAATAAAAGGGTGCACATCACAATTGCTGTGTGCTTTCAATTCCTTTTTTAATAACAAAAGGGCTAGAATGCCAAAGCTTCAAGCAATGGAAAGGAAAATTGTCCAGATCTTATTGCAAGTTGAGGGTTAAATGTGTGCTGCCCTTCTTGAAATAGGAGGAGAGAACACCTACTTGTGTGATGGGAAATGAAGTAGATGACTGAGCTAGAAATGGGATGAGGCAATCTTGTGTGATAAGTTCTCCCTCTTCTTTAGATATGGAACACCATGGAATGCCATGTGAAGAAGATGATTCCACCCACTTTCTCCTTCTTGTGGGATGAAGTTTTTAACTGTTGGAGGTCTTCTTATGCTTCTCATCAGAATGGCCACCAGTTTGGAAACAGGAAAGTGAAGTAGTTGAAAGTAATGACCATAACATGGCCATTACTTTTCTTGCCCCATGGTTAAATACACCCAGGTGTTTTGGATTATTTTTACTTACATTTCTGGACTTATACATGAGTGTATACAGTATATATCCCAGAATATTAAGGCTGAAAATCCCACAATATCTGCTTTGAATTGTGTTATCTGAGTCCACACCCAGATAATATAGGATTTTCTGCCTTGATATTCTGGGATATAGGGTTTTGTGGAAGGGCCCTGGGCCACAGCAACACATGGCAGGGGACAACTAGCTATATAGCTCAAACACATCTGAGTTTGAATCCTGTTTACTTAATTGTGTTGATGTTGAATTGCTGTTACTAACCTTTTAATTTAATTTAATTTGGAAGAGGCTTGTCACATTTATTTCCGATATCATAGCACCATTGTCAATATGCTGGAAATAGCTGCATCAATTCTGATGCAAAAAATAGAATTTTGCTTCAATTTACATTCAAATGCTTTAATTTGTATGTGAATGAATTTATACATTTATGCATATATGGGATGAAAATAATTTGATATTTTTCAATGAATGTAGAAAAAAGCAAAACAGTTGGATTTCTCATATCTGCTAGAACATTTCAGAGGAGTAAAAGCTTTTGTTAGACAAAGCCATGAATTTCATATAAGTCCTAATTTGAGTCTAAGCCTTTACTAAAAGTCAGGAGAAGACAAGTCACTGAATTTTTTACATTCTTCAGGGCCTCTGATCTACATTACTTCTTTGCACGCTGTACATTAGTCAGACTGATAGAATACCATGGCAAATGGCCTTTTAAAATATGATTCAAGAGAATTGACATACCAGCCTAATTGTCAATTAGTTCTTTAATTGCTTACAACTAATAAGATCAGAACACAGGTCAGCAATGAAATTGTCCTTTCATATTAACAACTAAGTCATACTGGGATGGAAGTCTGTTTAATGAGGGAAATCACAAGGCAGTTTGTTCAGCTAAATTTATTCTTGGAAACTTGGGTTGGATTTTCTCTTCTGGGTGTATTTAATAAGATATGTCTCATAACAATATACAGAGTCTCTCTCTCTCTCTCTCTCTCTCTCTTGCACACGCATAACCAACACACATTAAATGGTTATATGTTCATAGTAAGATGAATCCCATTCTATTATAACTATTAGCATTCGATTTATATCTCACATTTTTTTTTTCACAGCAGCTGAGGGAAACTAACAACTAAATAAAAATGTACACTTAAATCACAATATCTAATTATCTAAAACCAAAGTATAATACTTATAACAAGCCTGATCTAAAAATGCTTAAAGGAAATCTAAGCTGCACCAATTTCAACAGGTTTTCAAAGGACCTTTCTACCATTTTGGAATGGTTATGAATTTCTTTTGAGCCAAGCTTGGAAAGAAAAACAAACTTCAGGGACTCTTAACAGCCTACCTCAAAACAGAAGCAGGCTTTTGAAATCCCCACACTCTTCTTTATCTAAGAATAAAATATAATCTAGAGAGGGGAAATGCTAAAGCTCCTTTCCCCCAGTACTGCAGACCCTGTTCTCCCCTTTTCCTTAAACTGCAGATGGATGGGTGGCACCACTGGTATGTGAAATTCTTCCCATCACATAAAAAGCTCTAAAATTACTATTTAATCTATTTTTTTTAAAAAAAATGTGAGGAGCACTTATGGGCCTAATAATGGTTTCTAGGGTGTGTGTGACTATACCAAGTCTATACCAAGGGTATAACAAGACTGTCATGGTCTCTCAGACTGTTGGGGGGGGGCATGAACAAATTCCTATGCACACTGCACATATCTTATTTGTAGTGCAAAGAAATGAATGAACAATACAATATTTAAAATGAAGAACAATTTTAACCAACATAAACATATCAATATTTCAATGAGAAGTGTGGGGTTGCTTTTGGCTGATGACATATTCAAGTTAATTATGATTGTTCTTGTTATGTCCCTTCAAGTTGTTTCAGACTTAGGGTGATGTCAAGGGCAGGGGCTGGGAAAATGACTTTAGAGGGCCACATCTGACTCATGGACCTTTGTTTAGGACCTTTGTTCTCTACTTTCCCTAAAAATTTATTGTGAATATGTGTAATGTATGTAATCTATCTTAGGTCTTCTATAATAATCTCTGGTAAAATTACTCTGGCCCTTCTGCAAGGGCTTCTCCTAGAATCTTCTGAGTAGGCCTGTTTGATCAAGAAAAAATTTGTTTCTAAATTCGATTCTTAATTGGGGTGTTTTTTTGTTTCGATATTTAAAATATTTACAAAACTTTCCAAAAAAATGTTTTGTTATTTACGAATTTTCGTAAATATTTACAAAACATTTTAGAAAAAATTTTTTTCTTGATCAAACAGGCTAAGTGTGAATGTTGCAGTAATGGTCACCTTGATTAGCATTGAATGGCTTTCTCCCACCCTGGACATTCCATAGATAATATTAGATGATATATAACTCACCATTTGCCTAGTTTCCAACAGACCTCTGAGGATGCCTGCCATAGATGTGGGCAAAATGTCAGGAGAGAATGCTTCTGGAACATGGTCATATACAGCCCTGAAAAGTCACACAAGCGGCCTCCGCGCACCATCCGGCTCCGGCTCCTGCGCCCTCCTCCTCCTCCTCCTCCTCCTCCCAGCTGGGAGGAGGAGGAGGAGGAGGAGGGGGGCGCAGGAGCCGGAGCCGGATGGCGCGCGGAGGCCGCTTGTGAGCGCGCGCGCGCGCCATCCAATGGGCTCCGGCTTCTGCGCCCCCCTCCTCCTCCTCCTCCTCCTCCTCCTCCTCCCAGCCATAGATGTGGGCAAAATGTCAGGAGAGAATGCTTCTGGAACATGGTCATATACAGCCCTGAAAAGTCACACAAGCAGCCTCCGCGCACCATCCGGCTCCGGCTCCTGCGCCCTCCTCCTCCTCCTCCTCCTCCTCCCAGCTGGGAGGAGGAGGAGGAGGGGGAGGAGGAGGAGGGGGGCGCAGAAGCCGGAGCCCATTGGATGGCGCGCGCGCGCGCTCACAAGCGGCCTCCGCGCGCCATCCGGCTCCGGCTCCTGCGCCCCCCTCCTCCTCCTCCTCCTCCTCCCAGCTGGGAGGAGGAGGAGGAGGAGGAGGAGGGCGCAGGAGCCGGAGCCGGATGGTGCGCGAAGGCCGCTTGTGTGACTTTTCAGGGCTGTATATGACCATGTTCCAGAAGCATTCTCTCCTGACATTTTGCCCACATCTATGGCAGGCATCCTCAGAGGTCTGTTGGAAACTAGGCAAATGGTGAGTTATATATCATCTAATATTATCTATGGAATGTCCAGGGTGGGAGAAAGCCATTCAATGCTTTCTCCCACCCTGGGAGAAGGGAGGAGGAGCTGGGAGGAGGAGGAGGAGGGGGGCGCAGGAGCCGGAGCCGGATGGCGCGCAGAGGCCGCTTGTGAGCGCGCGCGCGCCATCCAATGGGCTCCGGCTTCTGCGCCCCCTCCTCCTCCTCCTCCTCCTCCTCCTCCTCCCAGCTGGGAGGAGGAGGAGGAGGAGGAGGGGGGCGCAGGAGCCGGAGCCCATTGGATGGCGCGCGCGCGCTCACAAGCGGCCTCCGCGCGCCATCCGGCTTCTGCCACGGTACACTGCTGGGGTGCTTGGGAGCGCCGGATTGGCTCCCAGGCACCAGCACTGCAGCACCACTCAGCAGCAGCCTCCATGCCATTAACGACACGAGCTGAAGCTCGTAAAATACATGGGGCTGCTGCTTCGATATTTTTAAACCCTTCCGGGTTTAAAAATATGTTTTGATATCGTGTCGGATATTCAAAAAATAACGATTAAAAAACGAAAAACGAATTAACGAAACAAAACCGACAGGCCTACTTCTGAGGTATACAAGTTACTGCACAACATTGGTCAAAACAACTGAGAAGTAGAAAGAGAGGCAACTGATACCTTCCCTATTAGCTATAAACTGGTTTGTTTTTCATTGTACACCTTGCACTTTTTTATTCTTAGTAATGGCAGTAACATACTTTATAATTGCAATGAAAAAATCCTGGAAAACATATCTTCTCCAGTCATGTTGCTGCACTGGGAAAAGGCTCCATCCTCTGATTTTCTCTTTGGCAAGCACCTTTCAGAGGCAGGAAGTTACAACTCTGTATTGTTGAAGGCTTTCATGGCCGGAATCACTCAGTTCTTGTGGGTTTTTTTCGGGCTATATGGCCATGTTCTAGAGGCATTTCTCCTGACGTTTCGCCTGCATCTATGGCAAGCTTCCTCAGAGGTGAGGTCTGCTGGAGCTGGGAAAAAAGGGGTTTATATATCTGTGGAATTTTGGTCATGAACAAAATCTGGCTACCAGTATTAAAAAATTCTAAAATTGCAACAGCAAAAACAGCAGGGAGAAAAACAGGCAGGGACATCTAATCACCCTTCAAGAAGAGTTTGCTCCAGGCACAGTCAGCCCATTGTATGCTAATCAAGGTGGTCAGTTGAAAGATTCACACCCAACCCAACTTACAAAAGCCTTTTGTCTCACCCTGGTCATTCCACAGATATATAAACCCCTTTTTTCCCAGCTCCAGCAGACCTCACCTCTGAGGAAGCTTGCCATAGATGCAGGCGAAACGTCAGGAGAAATGCCTCTAGAACATGGCCATATAGCCCGAAAAAACCCACAAGAACTGAGTTACAACTCTGTTAGAATATAGAATAAAAGCCAATTAAATGTGTTAATGCTTTTCACAAGTGATGACATGACTCACTGAGCCTCACTATCTGGATTAATATACAACTCAGAAAACAATTATCCTTCCAATCCTACACTTCTCCAAACTTCGTAAATATTGTTCTCCCCTGAAAGAAAGGAAGATGGATGTTTAAAAATGAACACATTACAGTATAATGTATATTTAGAAATGTATGGATTTAGAATCATGTATCCTGTGCATAAATACATTTAAATTAGTATTTAAATACATATCTGTTTTTAGCATACTATAAAAAAATTATACATCAGTGTGAAAATTGGACAGAAAAAGTTCATGCAAAAACATGAGCAGAACCGAGGACCAGAAATAGACAGATCTTTTCATCCCTAATTAACACCCTTCAGAACCATGACTTATGTACTTGTTAGTACTTCTTCTATGTTCAGAGAGGAAAATGCTTGTCCGCCTTACTGCAGACAAGCGTTTTCTTCAGGGATTAAGCCTGGCCACATGAGGGTTAAAAACAAAGTTGGAAAAATCTACCAATTCTACTTGTCCCGTTGAATTGTTGCTTTATTTGTTATGAATCATTTCTTTCTTGAAAAAGGAAGAAATATGCAAATGTCGGCACAGTCTTCAGAAAAAGAAGACTTAAATTCATAATCACTTTAAATAGCCACTGCTATTTATTCCCATATTGTACCTTGATACATTTTACCTGTATTGCACATGACTGCATTCTTGTATGGAGCTCAAGGCCAACAAATGTGATTCCTCCCTGCAGCACTCTTGCCATGTTCTCTGCAAAACAACCACATGCAAATTTTGTTCAGAAGAAGTTCTGATGTGCAAACATTCTTGTCATTCTGAGGTTATTCTCATTTGAGTTTCTCAGCTTGTGTTTTCTAATTTATTTTATCAAATATTTTTAAGAGTTCTATCTCTAACAGCAAAAATAAAACCTCATATTTGTAAGCAGTTAATTTCTTATCTATGTGGCTTCTAAAACTTCATTTGATTACTCAAAAAAGCTCATGTAGTAGATTCCTACAGTCAGAGAGTTAGCCTGTGGAGTCCTTTCCAACTCTTAGTCTCTGATTTATATTTTGAAGTACAGGTTTTTTCAAAATGATTGACCCAATTTCAAGGCAGTATATTTTACAATGGCAACATATTGCAATTACATAAACAGTTACAAATGCTTTAGTGGGTTGTTCTCAAGTTCTCAAATGTTACAAACTATTTTGAGCCAGAAACAAACCTGAAATAACAATTCTTGAAATGTATCCTATTGGACTATGTTTGGGGTCCTCATTTTGCAAATGATTAAGGGGTTATTTGTGCATTGGATGAGACATTTAGTGGTAATCATTTGAAACTATTCTCCATCCTTTCAAGTAGTAAAAGTTTCATTCATCAATTGTTTGTGGCTGCAGAGACACAACAATTTCATTTCAAAAGGTTAGATGGATTTCAGAAGGTTAGATGAAAAGCCACCTGTGTAATTCCATATTCCACTCCAGTAGCGTCAGGACATCCTCCTCTACACACACTCTTAACAGCCTTACATCATGTCCCACAATTGATACAGAGTTTCCCAAACTTCTAAAGTAGGTCTTTCTGGTGGATGGTATACTGTCAATTGTGGAAGAAGTAGGATAAGGTACACCACTGGGACCTGACCAGGTCCTGCAATTCTTATAAGATATGAACCTGTCTTCTAAGCTTTGGCAGCCAGAGATTTCATCCTCTTATAGGCTATTATTATCTAACTTCAGGGAAGAAATTCACCAACTGAGGAAATAATGGGAGAGTGCTGAAGTGATTGTAACTAAGAAAATGAGGCTACACTGCACAACATTTATCTGAGTTTTATATTATATTGAACTGATTGTGTTTCTACTTTCAAATATATAGCTGAATTCCCTACACAGGTGGTAAACCAAAGATCTTTGCAAGGAAACTAGACTGAATTGTTTTTCAGCAGAGCATTGACACCAGAACTCATGATGGGAATTTTGGAAGAACAGAGGTAAAAAGATGACTTCATAAGCTTGAATAGCTGGTGGCTAAAATGGCTGCTGCATATTAAAATAAAAACAACAAAAACACCTTAGTATGGCTGGTTTACTAACATGAGTCAGTTGTTGCTTTTCATTGTTCAGGCCATGCAATTTGCATTTGAATACTTACATTTGAATAAATAAACCTTTTAGATGAGCACATTGTTCTGTTTAAGATCCATTTGTACCTTTTTTGATCTTCAGTAAATACTAGGACTATGGACTTATTATAATTCAGCTATTCATAGTATAGTATAATAGATTCCTGAATCAAAGAGTAAACAGTTTAGGGCTATTTTGGGTAATGAAAGCAGCACAGCAGGATTCAACAATAAAACAGTTCTTGTGAAGGACAGTTTAGAGGCATGAGATTTTATAGAAATTATTTAAAAAGAAATCACAAGTGAAGGTGCTGAAAAACCACCACGCCTGACATTCATAATGACAAAAATGGAGTTCAAGAGCTGTTCCTCCACTCTTCATCTGTTTTGGCTTGGTGTTTTGTTGTATCATATAATGATGAGAAATAATGCACATATGTCTTCAGCTATCGGCATTGACAGTGGTCCACCTTAATATCATTAGTGCTCTGTTAAAGAGTAAATGTGGCTAAAAATTTATCACCAGATATTGAGGTATTTTTCTTCCCTCCATATGAGCTATTTTTTAGCAGTCATCCAAAGTAGAGGAGGGATGTCTTGAGCTTTCCTCTCAAAGGGAGCAACAAGTAATTTTAGCCATCTTCTTCCCTCTGTGAGAACATCTTCAAGCCACAGTTTTCAAATTCATACTGTACAAAAATTCATACTGCACAAAAATGTGCAAATATAAAGAAAGAAAGAAAATAATTACCAATTACAGAATAAATACCTGCTACAGAATTTTCTATGCAAGAAATAGCTTTTTGTGCACAAGCAAGAATATTTTTGCATATCATTTTGTAGTTCCTGTGTAAAATATCCCCCTCCCTGTAAATTTTGCATAGAAGAATCCCATAACTGAAATCATTTTCAGCAGTCCCAAAATTTTATTATTTATTTATTATTTTCCACATTTGTACCCCACCCTTCTCACCCCAAAAGGAACTCAGGGCAGCCTTACAACAGGCAGTGATGCGACGCCAACACATATCAATCCAAAAATAAACAAATACAATAAAAATCCCAACAATTTAAAAAAGATCAATTATTAAAATAATAGTTAAAATTGCACAAATTCAAATCATAGTCCCAGGCCTGTCTGACTGTCAATCAAATTAATTTGTTATCATTATTGCACTGCTACAAATACTGCTTGAATGCTTGGTCCCACTGGCACATCTTAAGTTTTTTCCCTAAAGGTCAGGAGAGAAGGGGACATGAGAGAAGCCTCCTCGCAGGATTGCAAGATATCCGGCGTCCCCTGGGCAACGTCTTCGCAGACAGCTGATTCTCTCAATCCAGAAGAAACCAGAGACGACTTGCAGCATGCAAGCAAGCAAGCAAAACAACCAACGGACCTTTTCAGGACCAACCATGACAATAATCTCTATCAACATCGAAGGCATTTCAGCCGCCAAAGAACAACTGCTCTATGAGCTGTGCCGAGATAAGAAATGTGACGTGCTGTGTGTCCAAGAAACACACAGGGATGAAAGACAGAAATGACCCAAAGTTCCAGGAATGGTCTTAGTAGCGGAAAGACCACATGCACAGTATGGAAGCGCCGTCTTTGTCAAACCAGGCCTCCAAGTCAGCAGTGCCCACAACACTGAAGAAAACAATATCGAGGTTCTAACAGTAGAGCTCAATAACATCACCATCACCTCTGTGTACAAGCCCCCAAATGAAGAGTTCTGCTTCTCCTCCCCCGAGAACTTTGACAGGCACCAAAGGGCGGTAGTAATTGGTGACTTCAACAACCATAGCCACGTATGGGGCTATGCCCAAGAGGACAGAAATGGAGAGGCTGTCCTCTCCTGGTCTGAACTGCACAAACTATCTCTCATCCATGATAGCAAGCTCCCACCATCCTACAACAGCGGGAGATGGCACCGAGGTTATAACCCAGACCTCTTATTTGTGAGCGACAGCATCGTACAGCAATGCACCAAATCAGTGGGACCACCAATTCCAAACACACAGCACCGACCAATAATATGTCAACTGTTCCCAACAATAAGGCCTCAAGAAGTTCGATTTAAACGAAGATACAACTTCAGAAAGGCAGATTGGACTAAATTATTAGACATGTTAGATGACATGATCTCATCAGCCACGCCAATCCCTGAGGGATACGAGCATTTTATTGAAATAGTGAAAACCTGCTCACGGGCCTCGATACCGAGAGGCTGCAGAACCAACTACCTTCAGGGCATTACTCCTGAAACAGCTGCCTTGTTGGAAAACTATTACAGGCTCCATAACGAAGACCCATTTAGTGAGCAAACCCTTCAGGCAGCGCAGAGCATTGTGTCCTCCATCTCTGAAGCCAAGAAAGAACAGTGGATCAAGCTGATCACAGAGGTTGACATGGGCAGGAGCAGCCAGAATGCATGGAGGCTGCTAAGACGGTTTAGCAATGACCCCTCACAAACTAATACCCATGCCAACATAAAGGCAGATCAGATAGCACACCAACTCTTGAAGAACGGGAAACGCAACTTTGCCACCAAAGTAGGAAAGAAACCAATAGCCAGACAACAAGAGATTGAGAACAACAACCTTCATGAACCCTTTACATCCACTGAATTGGACATGGCACTCAACAAATGTAAGAATGGCAAAGCAGCTGCTTTGGATGATCTACGGATGGAACAAATCAAGAACTTTGGTCCAAAAGCAAGGCGCTGGCTGCTGGAGCTGATGAACAACTGCACTGCATCCTGTCAGATCCCCAAAATCTGGAGGAAAGCAAGAGTCATAGCCATCTTGAAGCCAGGCAAAGACCGCAATGACCCAAAAAGCTACAGACCAATCTCCCTGTTGTGCCACCTCTACAAAGTTCTGGAGAGACTTATTTTGCATAGAATTATGGAAAAACTAGTCCCATGTCTGATCCCACAGCAAGCTGGCTTCAGAAAAGGCAAAAGCTGCACATCGCAAGTGTTGAACCTCACTCAGCACATAGAAGATGGTTTTGAAAGGCAGCAGATCACAGGAGCTGTCTTCATAGACCTGTCAGCAGCCTATGATGCTGTGAACCACCGCCTCCTCCTGAGGAAAATGTATAATATCACAAAGGACTACCACCTCACCCGCCTCATAGGAAACCTGCTACAAAACAGGAGCTTTTTTGTTGAGTTCCAGGGCCAGAGAAGCAGATGGCAGAAACAGAAGAACGGCCTGCCTCAGGGGAGCGTGCTTGCCCCATCCATGTTCAACATCTACACAAATGACCAGCCAGTGCCAGAAGGGACAGAGAGTTTCATCTACACTGATGATCGTGCCATTACTGCTCAAGCAGGGAGCTTTGAGATGGTAGAACAGAAGCTTTCTGAAGCTCTAGGTGCTCTTACTGTCTATTACAGGGAAAATCAGCTGATCCCCAACCCATCTAAAACACAGACATGTGCCTTTCATCTCAAGAACAGACAAGCATCCCGAGCTCTGAAGATCACCTGGGAAGGAATCCCACTGGAGCATTGCAGCGCACCCAAATATCTGGGAGTCACTCTGGACCATGCTCTTATCTACAAGAAGCACTGCCTGAACATCAAGCAAAAAGTGGGTGCTGGAAACAATATCATATGAAAGCTGACTGGCACAACCTGGGGATCACAACCAGATACAGTGAAGACATCTGCCCTTGCGCTGTGCTACTCTGCTGCTGAGTATGCATGCCCAGTGTGGAACACATCTCACCACACTAAAGCAGTGGATGTGGCTCTTAATGAGACATGCCGCATTATCACGGGGTGCCTGCGCCTACACTGTCTAGCCGGTATTGCACCACCTGACATCTGCCGGGAAGTAGCAGCCAATAGTGAAAGGACCAAGGCAGAGACATCTCCAGCTCATCCCCTGTTTGGGTATCAGCCAGCACGTCAACGACTTAAATCTAGAAATAGTTTTCTAAGATCTACAGAGACACTCACTGGAACACCTCAGCAAGCGAGAGTCCAAAAGTGGCAGGCTCAAACCCAGAACCTCAACCAATGGCTGATACCCAATGAGAGACTCCCCCCTGGGCACACAGAGGACTGGGCGACCTGGAAGGCACTGAACAGACTGCGCTCTGGCACCACGAGACGCAGAGCCAACCTTCAGAAATGGGGCTACAAAGTGGAATCCTCGACATGCGAGTGTGGAGAGGAGCAAACCACTGACCACCTGCTGCAATGCACCCTGAGCTCTGCCACATGCACAAGGGAGGACCTTCTTGCAGCAACACCAGAAGCACTCCAAGTGGCCAGATACTGGTCAAAGGACATTTAATCAACTCTCATACTCACAAATTTTGTAATCTGCTTGTTTGCTTTGTTCTGTTAGAAATGTAATATAATTTGACTGGTTGTTCTGACACGACAAATAAATAGGAGAGAGGAAGCTGACCTGATTCTTCTTGTCAGCACTCAAAACATGTGTTATACAAGTCTCTCTCTCTCTCTCTCACACACACACACACACACATAGTCTTTTTTTCATTATTTCCTGCTATTTATACTGGGGAGAAAGTGAAGGTGCACTATAAGTTAGTGCAATTTATTTCTTTATTTTTTACTATATTTATATCCTGCCCTTCTTGACCCCGAAGGGGACTCAAGGTGGCTTATAGCAGAGGCAAAATTTAATACCTTAAAGAATTCAACAATTAAATAACATTTAATTAAAAACATTTAATTAAAAATTAAATGAGGTTAAAAGAAATTAAAACATAACAATATCACTTACAGCTATAAAAATCACATTATCCACAATCAAGGTTGGGCCATTCCAATGGCCGTTACACATAAATCCATGTCATCTATTGCACCGTATTAGTTGCCAAAGGTTTGGTCACAAAGCCATGTTTTTAACTTTTTTCAGAAAGTCAGGAGATGAGCAGCTGATCTAATATCACTGAGGAGGGAGTTCCATAGCTGAGGAACCACCACTGAAAAGGCTCTGTCTCTCATCCCCACCAATTGCACCTGTAAAGTAGGTAGGACTGAGAGCAGGACCTCTCCAGATGATCTCAATCTCCGAGATGGTTCATAGGGGGAGATATGTTCGGACAGGTAAGCTCGTCCGGAACTGTTTAGGGCTTTATAGGTTAAAGCCAGCACTTTGAATTGTGTTTGGTAGCAGATTGGCAGTTAGTGGAGCTGAGACACAGGGGGATTGTACACACAGGGGACTGTGCACACAGGGGGATTGTGCATCGCTCTGGTGAGCAATATGGCTGCTACCCATTGGACCATTTGGAGCTTCCAAATAGTCTTCAAAGGCAACCCTACATAGAGTGCATTGCAGTAATCTAAGCAGGATGTAACCAGAGCATGGACCACCATGGCCAAGTCAGACTTCTCAATGTACGGGTGCAGCTGGCACACACATTTTAATTGTGCAAAAGCTCCCCTGACCACCACTGAAACCTGGGGCTCCAGGCTCAGCAATTAATCTAGGAGAACTCCCAGTCTGCAAACCTGCATCTTCAGGGGGAGTGTAACCCCGTCCAACACAGGCTGTAACCCTATGCCCTGTTTGGCTTTACATCTGACCAGGAGGACCTCTGTTTATTCTGGATTTAATTTCAATTTGTTTGCTCTCATCCAGACCATCACAGTGGCCAAGCACTGGTTCAGGACCTGAACAGCCTCTTTAGTAAAGGAATTATTTTGACTTTTGCTCTGATATTGTGCACAGGATCCAGTGTAGTATCTCCGTTAATAGAAACAACTCCATCAAAGGAATTTGACATCACTTATTTTTGATGGCTCAAAGTCATAGAATCATAGCATTAATAGCTTGGCAAGTTACTAACACTTTTTGGCAGAGAAGGCTATTGACCTTGTAAGAGTACAGCTCCAATGACTCCATAGCATTGAATCAGGCCAGTTAAAGTGGTGTCAAACTGCATTAATTCTACCATGTGGATGCACCCAGATTATATATATATACACACTTTTTGTCTAAATGTCACTAAGCAAGAAAGTAAACCAAATGTTAAGGGGAATCTTGATGGCTTCCAAAGCACCTATATAGTATATTACCATTTTTTTAGTTTTCTGTATATATAATGTATATACTCATATATAGGTCTAAAACTTTTAGTCAAAAATTGATACCCAAAACCTGAATGAACTTATTTATTTATTTATTTATTTGCTATACTTGTATACCGCCATTTCTCAGCCTAGCCGGCGACTCAACGCGGTTTACAACAACTTATAACAAACAACAGTATACAGTTTAAAAACTTACCTATGAGTTAATGTACATACTGTCATAAACTCTGTATTGATTTGATAAGAGTCTCCTACATTGTTGAAAATTATAGAGAGAAATTATTGGACTTGATGAAACAGAGTTTAAACCTTTAACATAGTATCACAATGATTTTAAATCTCACTCACTAACAATACATTCAATTTATAAGTGCCAAAGCAGATTTGGAACTGGAAACAGAGTCACTGAAGAAATAGAGAAAATTATCAGCTTACTATATGTGTGCTATATATAAATATAAGGAGGGGGGAGGGATAGAGGGAGAAACACAACATATACACATATAGAAAGAAAGTCTATGAAGGTATGGCTCAGTAAACATAGAATGCTGCTTGTTCACTGGAAAGGATATTCAGTAAACTTGATATAGGGTACCGGTCACAAGGAAAAGATATGAGTGGCTAAAAGAAACCTTGAACAGGCACACTTCCATTGATTAGTGAGAAGAATGTGTAACATTCTGTTGTGAAGTCTACATGTCAATGTATAGAATATTAATTCTGACACTATTGTTACACTAAGTGAGCCAACCTAGTCTCCAAGCCAGCCTGCATGTATTAGCATTTGGTTCAGTAACTGCCTATGCAAATCTTGAATTGTTTCATGTTTCATTCATAGTTTTGCTTCCCTCAATAAATTGTGAACATTTTAAAATTCATATATTAGCTGGAAATCCTTTCCTATGCTACTTACAAACACAATCCTTTTCTGCCAGTTCTGCTGACCAAAAGTTGGTGGTTTGAATCCGAGGAATGGGGTGAGCTCCTGCTGTTACGCCCAGCTTCTGTCAAACTAGCAGTTTGAAAGCATGCAAATGTGAGTAGATCAATAGGTACCACCTTGGCTGAAAGGTAACAGTGCCCCATGCAATTATGCTAGCCACGTGACCTTGGAGGTGTCTACGGACAACGCCAGCTCTTTGGCTTAGAACTGGAGATGAGCACCACACTCCAGAGTCAGACATGACTAAACTTAATGTCAGGAGAAACCTTTACCTTTACTATAGTTCATTTCACTTCTGTTGTTTGGTCTCTTTACTCCTCTGGTTTGTCAGCAATGAATTCAAGGTGTTATTTCCTAGATTTTGTTATTGATCACAGTGGTCATCACACATTTTGGTGCCTCAAATGCTAGCCCTGTTTCTAGTATATTTTACTTGGTGATTCAAAAAAAAGGCAACAGTTTTCCCTTATCAGCTCTAGTTTTTGAGATACAGAACATATGCCATCTACCAGTCACCGTCTGTTCACCCATAGAAAATTATGATAACCATATTTAAGAAACTAGAGTTGATGCAGTCTACCCAATGTCAGTTTCTGAATCAGTAGCCCAAACAATTCCAGTAACAGTCTTAAAATCCAAGACAAGAAAATTTTTGTTAGGCTGTGTTATTGTTATGGCTTATTTGCACGTTACCTCCCTCATACAAAAAAAATGTAATCGTCCACCTTTGGTGCAGCCTTTTAGTTACTTTAGTTACTTCTAATATACACTGATGTTAAACTTCTACTCCTCAATCCTATTACCGCTTACGTAAAAATGTGAAATTTCTATTTCTGCCTTTTACCCAAGTGGGCAATGCACAGTTGTAATTATGAGTAGAGATATTTGTTTTTCTAAACTCACAAATGTAAGTAGATTAGTTTTGGAAGTGAAACCAGCATGGTTCCCACAATCATGTTCATAACAGGTGGAAAATTTGGAATCTTAGAGAATGTATTTCTTGCTTCAGAATATGGTGAAATTTGTGTAGCACATTGATATAATGTAATGAAATGTTTATAAGCAACACCTGACAAGTTTTTCATGTCTCTGGTGAAGGAAGGATTTGAAGCTACACTCTTTTCAACTGGTCCAAATCACAGAATAGCAGACATAAAAAGACACATTGCTTTTTGAAAGAAGGAAGACTCCTCCCTCAAAATAAGTTTTCCTTTATATTTTTATATTTATCTCAATCAATCTATCTAAACCTATTGGTATTAAAGTCTAAGCATGTCTCTCTGTTTGTATCACACAGGCTATTTGCTAGGTGAAGTGGCCTCTGCAATGTCACTGGATTGGCTGTTGCAAGGTGAAGGATTGACTTTTGCTAAGTGAAATGGCCTTCTGGGAAAGAAAGGTGACATAAGGGGAAGGGAGGAAGGAAGGAAAAAACCATAAAGAGAGCTATGCTGCCATGGAGACATTGTGAGGTAGGTCCTCTCAGAGCTGGAGAAGGGAGAAAGGGGAAGGGAGAAAGGCAGACAGGAAAGAAAGAAAGAAACGGGAGGGAAGTAAAGGATAAGGAAAAATGAAGTAAATAAGAAATAGGAAAAGGGAAAAAGTTATAAGGGGAAGGAAAGAGAAAGAAGTGAAAGCAGGGGGCCAGAGGTCTCTCCAACAACAAGGCAGGACTGGATATATGTGCTGGTAGGTCCTCTCAGAGCTGGAGAAGGGAGAAAGAGGAGGGTAGGAAGGAAGGAAGGATGGAAAGACGGAAGGATGGAAGGATGGAAGGACGGAAGGACGGAAGGAAAGGAGGAGGATGTATAGGAAGGAGAAGGAAAAATGAACTTAGGAAGAGATAGGAAAAGGGAAAAGATATGAGGGGAGAGAAAGAAAGAAGTGAAAGCAGGGGTTCAGTGGTCCCTTCAACACCAAGGCAACACTGGATATATATGTTGCTCTTTCTATATTTTAAAAAAATTCACATGAAGAAAATAACCCCTGAAAATTAGAAAATTTGGATCATAGATCAACCCCCATATCGATTCTGTTTCCAAGAATGACACATTTATTCTGAACCTTAATTTAATTCCAACTAAAAGAAGTGTCTATCCTTTATTTATTTATTTATTTATGGGGGGGGGGGTAACATGGAGAAGTTGTTGATACACAGCTGACATTACTTTGATTTGACAGCAGGTTGGCAGGAGAGAGATTATAGCAAGCTGTCTGATTTAGGTTGAATCCCCCACATTTTGGGAATACTATTATATGTTTAAGGAGCTCCACTGGCTGCCATTTACCTACCGAGCACAATTCAAGGCGCAGGTGCTTACCTACAAAGCCCTAAACGGTTTGGGACCTGCCTACCTGCGTGACCGCATCTCCGTATATGAACCCACCCGCTCCCTCCATTCATCCAGAGAGGCCCTGCTCACGATTCCACCTGAGTCACAGGCTTGTTTGGTGGGGACGAGAGACAGGGCCTTCTCTGTGGTTGCTCCCCGACTTTGGAACACCTTCCCCAAAGACATTAAACTAGCACCCATGTTGGCAGTCTTTAGGAAGAACTTGAAGACCTGGTTATTCCGATGAGCCTTTCCAGAATAGGATAACCTCCAGCACTACATCCCAGAAGCACTTTATAAGACTCTCTGCACATTGCACTTGCCCAGAATCCCAACATATCGCCCTCTCACACCCAGCACTTTTTAAACCTGTACCCTTCATTGGCCCGGCCCTGGTTTTATTGCGTAATAGTGTAATGTTTTGTTTTTGTTATTGCTTATGTTTTTAATTTGCTTTGCATTGTATTGTTATTGTCTGTTGTTGTTGTGTTGAGGCCTTGGCCTTTGTAAGCCACATTGAGAGAGATGCTAGCGGGGTACAAATAAAATTTAATAATAATAATAATAATAATAATAATAATAATAATAATAATTTATATCCCACTTTCCTCCCTTAAGCAAGACTCAAAATGTCTCATGACATTAAAACAATACAAGTATTAAAAGTAAATAGATATTTGTAACTAATTAACTCCAATATTTTGTTTCCAAATTTGTTTTCAACTAACCACATAAGTTTTGAAAGTTACTAAAAACTTTTGGAATTAATTTACAGGTGAAAGTGGGAACTGAGTCCTTGTAATACATTTCTTCCAGCATTATAGTTGTTTACAGCATTAAGTCAATGTCCCAGAGCAGCAGATCAATACTGCGTTATGATGTTCATCACTACTCATAAGGCTTTTCAATAATTCTTACTTTAAGGAACTGCTGCTGAAATTGTGTAGTCATTGATTGCTTAAAGGTTAATATGAATTAAATGTTATTTTAGAATCAATTATACATGTTTCACCATGCTTCCCGCTCTTACTTTTTTCATAAGTTGCTTCACAGTATTGTGTGTCCTTATTGAAAATAAATGGATCTATAATAAGGATATAGATGAAATTAAATTATACATAGATGGAGAAGTGAATTTTCATTTTCAGTGAGGCATTTAAAATATCCTTTTTAATGCCACCCTAATTTCAGCATTTCTTGCAAATGTTTTCACTTTTCACATAAAACTTTTCAGTCGACTTCATGAACTTTGAGTCCTCAAATAGTCCACACTAACATTTAAACCACAATAAACGTATTTTAATTAATACATATTTACTTGATATATAATTAGTTAGATAGAAGATAAAACACAGCAACTAAATCTCTCAAGCAACTGGCACAAAAAAAAATCAAAGAAATAATACTGCATTCAGAAAACTGTTTTTATAATACAGTAAAATGGTGGCTGGATCTACACAGATGTATAACACAATTTTAAAATGTAGATTAATTGCATTGAACTGGATTTATAACTGCCATAAAATCCAGTTCAATGCAGTTAATCTGTATTCTGAAACTGGATTATAGATCCAGCTACAGTAAGTTCAGTTTATCTTTATTTGTCTTTCATTACTGTTGTTGTTGCTATTATTATTATTATTATTATTATTATTATTATTATTATTATTATTTTACTGATATAAAAACACAGTATGTCACAGCAAATGAGATATATATCCCGATTTCGTATCACAAAATCACAAATTGAACACTTCTGAAGCGTCTAGGACTTTGTGATGTATTTTTGAATGATGTGCTCAGATCCAAGTAAGGTGTCCTTTTGCAGTCGACAGATCATGATTTTGTCAATGTTTATTGTTTTCAAATACTGGCTGAGGTCTTTTGGCATGGTACCCAGTGTGCCAATTACCGCTAGGACCACCTGTACTGGTTTATGCCAGAGCTGTTGCAGTTCAGTTTTGAGGTCTTGATAATGGTTGAGTTTTTCCTGTTGTTTTTCCTCATTGTGACTGTCACCTGGTACGGTGACATCAATAATCCAAACATCATCATCATCATCATCATCATCATCATCATCACCATCTGTCTTTTTCTCTCTAAAAAGAGACCCAAAGCAGCTAACAATACTTAGAACAATACAATGTACAATTTCAAGCATAAACATATAAACACTAAAACAGACTCAATATCAGGTCAAATATCTAATATCTAATACTATACCCCATACTACACCATATTATGAACTCTGTGTTCATAATATGGTGTAGTATGGGGTATAGTATTAGATATTTTTTAATAGTAACTCTCAAGCAATCCCCATTTAACAATCCCTGTGGGTGCTGGTTAACTCAGAGCCTATGCAAATAGTAGTGATAGTGAAGGAAAAAAAATCCAAGCTAGCTTTGGTACCAAGGTACATCCAGGAAAAGATAAGTTAACACATGCGGGGAGTGAGGGTAGGAGTGCTGATGTTAGACTCAGTGGTCTGAAGACTACTGAAAACTGCTATTTTAAAAAGTAAATATTGTCTTAGCCTGTGTAAATAGAATCATAGTTTCCAAGTCAAGAGAAATTATTGTTCCACTATGCTGGTCATACATGATTTGGAATACTGCATCCAGTTCTGAGTGCCTCTTTTTATGAAGTGTATAGATGTGTTGGAGCAGGTTCAGAGGAGGAAAACAAAATAGAGCACAAATCACATAAGGCAAAGTTGAAGGAACTTGATGAGAAGACTGGGGTAAAGGATAACATGATTGCACTCTTTAAATATCTGAAGAGCTATCACAGAGGGTGTAAGCCTTTTCTCTGCTACCCCCTAAAGACAAAATCAGATCAAATGCTTTGAAGTTACAAGATCATAGATTATGATTGAATAATACAAGGAAGGCCTTGTCAGTAAAAGCAGTTTGACTATAGAATCAATTTCCTAGACATCTGATTGTCTCTCCTTTTGGGGAGATCCTCTAAAATGCCTGGACACCTACCTGCTTTGGGTTCCAGGACTCTCAAGACTATGTAGGTATTAGATTGTCATACGATTGTTTATCACATGCATTCTGAAAACAACATGTAGATAAATGAATTTAACACTGTCAGCCTTAGCCCTATACATTTTAACTGCCATTGTCTGATAAAGGTACTTTGGCTCTCAAAGCTAGCAATTCATAATTTTAGTTATTTTAATAAACTAATTATGTAAATACAAAGAGTGACATGCTATTTGTATAGATTGATGACCTCATAACTATTTATTATTAATGGTGCTACTATCATATATGTAAATTTCAGTAAGGCCTTCGACAAGGTCCCCCATGACCTTCTGGTAAGGAAACTAGTCCAATGTGGGCTAGGCAAAACTACGGTGAGGTGGATTTGTAATTGGCTAAATCGACAAACCCAGAGGGTGCTCACCAATGCTTCCTCTTCATCTTGGAAAGAAGTGACGAGCGGAGTGCCACAGGGTTCCGTCCTGGGCCCGATCCTGTTCAACATCTTTATTAATGACTTAGATGAAGGGCTAGAAGGCATGATCATCAAGTTTGCAGATGACACCAAATTGGGAGGGATAGCCAATACTCCAGAGGACAGGAGAAGAATTCAAAACGATCTTGACAGATTAGAGAGATGGGCCAAAACTAACAAAATGAAATTCAACAGTGACAAATGCAAGATACTCCACTTTGGCAGGAAAAAAGAAATGCAAAGATACAAAATGGGGGATGCCTGGCTCGAGAGCAGTACGTGTGAAAAAGATCTTGGAGTCCTCGTGGACAACAAGTTAAACATGAGCCAACAATGTGATGTGGCAGCAAAAAAAGCCAATGGGATTTTGGCCTGCATAAATAGGAGCATAGTGTCTAGATCTAGGGAAGTAATGCTACCCCTCTATTTTGCTTTGGTTAGACCACACCTGGAATATTGTGTCCAATTCTGGGCAGCACAATTCAAGAGAGATATTGACAAGCTGGAATGTGTCCAGAGGAGTGCGACTAAAATGATCAAGGGTCTGGAGAACAAGCCCTATGAGGAGCGGCTTAAGGAGCTGGGCATGTTTAGCCTGAAGAAGAGAAGGCTGAGAGGAGATATGATAGCCATGTATAAATATGTGAGAGGAAGCCTCAGGGAGGAGGGAGCAAGCTTGTTTTCTGCTTCCTTGGAGACTAGGACGCAGAACAATGGCTTCAAACTACAGGAGAGGAGATTCCATCTGAACACGAGGAAGAACTTCCTGACTGTGAGAGCCGTTCAGCAGTGGAACTCTCTGCCCCGGAGTGTGGTGGAGGCTCCTTCTTTGGAAGCTTTTAAACAGAGGCTGGATGGCCATCTGTCAGGGGTGATTTGAATGCAACATTCCTGCTTCTTGGCAGGGGGTTGGACTGGATGGCCCATGAGGTCTCTTCCAACTCTTTGATTCTATGATTCTGTGATTCTATGATTCTAAATGTTCAAAATCCATACCTTAACATGCAGTCACCTGCACCAAGGGATAGGGTTCTGAGGTGCTGGTGAGTGTGGCAGCTGGACACCAAGGAGTTGTGACATAGAATGCATTTACACTTACAGTTCTTCAAAAGCTCTAGGCTTATGGTGTTGCATTGCATCCCAGTTTTGAGACAAAGCAGGATGCATCGTTCTTCAATGCCTTACTAAGCATTGCCACAGAACTATCTCTTGGTGTGGCTGGGTGGATTTTTAAAAATAGGTTAATGAGTATCAGATTGGGAAACAGATTGCAGGCTATGTACATGGTGTAGGATATGAGCCAGAGTTTACAAATTTGTTTTATGGCCAACTCAACTCCCTCTGCATTTGTATCTGAGCTATGTGCGTGTTTCTGCTTATAAATACATCTGAACGAAGAGGCCCTGTTTAAATGCATTTGAAAGTCTCATTGACAATCATGATTCCTTACTTACTGCTGAAAAGTGCCTTATTCATTTGCTGCTTAAAATAAGTGCCACTTGGAAAAGATTGAGATAACAACCACCCCCTCCTGAGCAAATGTTCTCTGAACGAAATGTGTGGTAACAAGATACACAACACAAATGTTGTTATTATCTCTGGTAACATGTTTATGTAAATACACATTTAAGTAAGTAAAGGATGTCTCAGACTCCATCTGAGCAAGGAAGAGAGGATTTCCCTTTCCTGCTTTTCTCATTGTCTCTCTGTTTCTTTCAGTGGAAGAAGAATGAAGATATTTGAGAAAATGATACCTGGAAGAACCGTTCCTGTTACTGATTCAAACAGGCCTGCTCCAGAGCTACTGGAATAATATGCTGATCATAACTTACTTATACATTGGCCTTTGTCAGGCCTGTAGCCAGGATTTAGATTTGGGGGGGGGGGGGCTGAGTCTGAGTGAAAGAGGGTCAACCCTAGCAAACCTTTTGTATTGTTACCCCAATACCCCCATGCATATGGGATATATTGAGTAGGGTGATCAGATCATGATATGAATAAACATAACAGTTTAAATAATGCACCAGTAAGGCCTTTTCGTGAACCACCATGAGAATTTGGGGGGGGGGGGCTGAAGCCCCCCAAGCCTCTCCCCCCCCCCCCCCGGCTACATGCCTGGCCTTTGTATTGCCTAAAAGTTAGCATGCCGTTCTCAAGTTAGAAAGCACATTAAATATATATTTTGATATATTGAAAATATATTTTAAAATGCATTGATTGAGAGAAGATGCTTCATAGACTAAAAACCTGCTGGTGCACAATGTTCGAGGATGCCTTTTTTGGGTTAAATATTAGCAGAGTTGGCATATACCAAGCTACCTATTTTCCCTGTGCCATTCTTTCTTCATTGCAGTTACATTTGAGACCTTTTCCCGCTGACATCATTGCCTATGCCAGCATAGTTATAGTGTGTCCACAGGTTTTTGTTCTAAGTAGTAGCTTCTCTCAAATGATATATTTCTAAACACATTTTGTGCTGATACACAGAGAGAAAACTGAGTGAAAAGATGCAAAAAGCCAAGGCTTGGAAAATTACCCTTTTGGTATACAGTTTTCAGAATCCTGCCAGCATGGCCAGTGGTTATGTTGTCTGGAGGATTCTAGGGATTTCCATCAAGAAGTAGCTTTTTCAAATGTTTCAGCAGTGACCTGAATTATGACCTTATCACATTGGCCACCAGAATTACCATGGATCATGGCGAATCTGGTGATGCCTGGCAGGGGGAATGGAGATCCCATTGCCCCACACCCTGCATCACCTGACTTATACTTAGCCCATCCCCACAGGGGGAAGCATCCACAGCTTGGCTTCCCCCTATTGTTGCTAATGCAACATGGGAAGACTCCTGTGTTGCCGCCATGAGGTATGCACTGGGTCCTCTCCAGTTTAGCTTCAGGGCCCTGCCAGAAGTAGCTGTACATCATTAAATAGGAGCTGACAGGTTCCATGTCTAAACTGGAGAGGAACCATCATATGCCACCAAATCCGGCCCCGTCTGATGAGGTTGCTAGAAAAGATTGGCTATCCCTTGTTTTAAAACTGTGGATTTCATGAACCTAAACAATTCAACAAAGGGGAAATGGTCAGGAATGATCCTTTTGGCAAAAAACCTTCAGAACCACATTATCATTTCATGGAAAATCATCTTATCTATAGGATATGATGAATATTTATTCATCAAATTAATATTTCACTTGAGATCTCATTGGCATATACTGAGATAGAATGACACTGCTTTAGAGCAGGAGATGAGAAAATTCTTTCAGTCTCCTCTGATACCTTTCAGTTGTAATAGAAGTTATCTCTGTCATCCTGTGCCATAAGAATACTCATTTGAATGAAGTAATCTAGATCTTGTCCACCAGGAGGCAAAGTTGTACTGCACATAATAAAATCATACATGTATTCATATTCATCCCCCCAAAACAACAACTGATCAACACACTATTGATTATTTCTCCTTTTTGTAGTATGAATACTACTTGTACCTTAAATTTACCTTTGTTCATTTTGTATTATCACTACCAGCAAGATTATAGTTTTGATCAGGGCTGATTTGAGAAGCATCTTAAGCATACTCAGGTCTCAAATCATAGAATCATAGAATCAAAGAGTTGGAAGAGACCTCATGGGCCATCCAGTCCAACCCCCTGCCAAGAAACAGGAATATTGCATTCAAATCACCCCTGAGAGATGGCCATCCAGCCTCTGTTTAAAAGCTTCCAAAGAAGGAGCCCCCACCACACAAATGTTGAATTATCAAGTGGTACTGTAGAATAAATAAAGATTCCTGGAATCAGTAGTCAACAAGACTGTGAGGAAAAAAACATGATGTCAAATATGATGGGAAAATATCAAACCAAATTGGGGAACTCCATGTTCAGAGATAATATAACTTAGAAGAACAATTGTTCATGTGTAGCATGAGGTAGGTGCAATTATAATGGCCTTCATTGAAATCCTCATTGGTAAGTAGGATGGTAAGGCAGATGTTCCAGAATAATAATCCTTAGGCATTTGCCACAAACCTAATGGTATTATAACTTTTTAATTATTATCAGTCCTTTAGAAAATGCAGGGAACTGTAGTTTGTTGGGAATGTTTTGATGATTCTGGTCCTCCTCATTTATTTATATATTGCACATGGTGCTTTAAAATTAAGAGAATAACAAACCTGTCCCCTGTCCTCAGGTTTATAATCTAAGACATGATAAGTAAGGGGAAAGGGATAGCAGTATGGAAGAGGATTAGGTCCAGCAGGTAATTGCTCTTCTTCTTGCCTTCTACCATCAAAGTAGTGGCAGTTGGGATGAAGCAAGGTCCTTTCATCTACTTTTGGGCATTATGGAGTAATGCCCATCTTCTTCATCATCCTCAGGACTCTCTCAAAGAAATACAGAAAGGTAACATTGGGAGAAGGAATGAATGTATGATAGTGTATGATTCTTTTTTTTTTAAATAAGTTTTATTGGTATTTCTTTTAAAAAGTACACTTACAGACATCTATAAGACATTAATAGAACATTAAACAGTTTACAGTGTATCCAGATAGACGCAAAAAGAGAGAGAATATATATATATATATATATATATATATACCTATATGTGTACATACACACATGCCTACACGTGTATGTATATATATATATATATATATATATATATATATATATATATATATACACACATATCTACATACGTACACATGCATACATAAACGGGAGAGAAAAAAGAAATAAATAGCACAGAACAAAAAAAAAAAACAAGGGGGGGGGGAGAAGACAACCGATACAAAGGGGGACAAAAAGTACGACACGCCCCAACCACCCCCGACTTCAAACTAACAAAAACAAACACTTAAACATATAGACTTCCAGATCCCCCCAGGTTGAATAGCCTCTCTTTTATGGTTGGTGATATTGATATTCTTTATCAGTATCTATATTTTTCTTTTCTTTCTTTTGTATACTTTCTTTTCTCTCTTCCTTTCTATCTCTTTCTTTTCTCCTTTCCTCCTTCTTGTCCTCTTGAGTCTCCGTTTTTCTTCTTGAGTTTACCTTTGAGAATCTCTTAAAGGTCACTAATATAGATTTCTTTATTTTCTGTTTTGATATAATCTATAAATTTTGTCCAGTCCGTTTTTTGAAAGTTCTTATCATTTTGTGCCAGCCTTTCAGTGAGCCTGTCCATATTCAGAATATCCATGACTTTCAGTTGCCATTGTTCCTTAGTTGGGATTTCCTTCCTTTTCCACACTCTAGCTAAAGTGGTTCTTGCCGCAGTTGTCAGGTAAAAGAAAAGTTTATCTGCATTTTTCTCCATCTTATTATCTGTTATACCTAACAAAAAGGTCTCTGGTTTTAGTTCAATTTTTATCTGTAAGATGGTCTCTGTTTGTTTCCCTATTTGGCGCCAATATTCTTTTACTTTCTTGCACTTCCACCACATGTGGATGAAATTCCCAGTCTTTTTTCCACATTTCCAACATTTATCTCCTGTTTTTCCTTTGTTGATCTTTGCTAATATTTCTGGTGTTAAGTGCCATCTATAAAATAACTTGTACCAGTTTTCCTTTATTTCTGCTGCATATGAGTATTTCAGTTTTTTCCGCCATATTTCCTCCCACTCTGCCATGGATATTGATCTCTCTACATCTCTAGCCCACTGCACCATGTTTTTTTTGACCTGTTCTGTCTCCGTGTTCCATATTAGTAGTTGTTTATAGATTCTGCTTATCATTTTTGTGTCTGTTTTTATCATCTTATCCCAGAATCCCTCCTTTGTTTCAAAGCCTGTTTTTTTGTCTATGTTGAAGTTTTCTCTAATTTGGAAGTAATGATACCATGAAATTGTTGGATCCAGTATCTTTAGTTCTTCCAATGACTTGAGTGTCACTCCTTGTGAGTTTGTTTTTAGTAGTTGTTTGTATTCTAGCCATTTGTCTCGGGGTAGTTCTTTAATATGAGTAGCCTCATTGGGTGAGAACCATAGTGGCGTTCTTATGTATAATCTATCCTTGTATCTGTTCCATACTTGGATTAGCCCAGATCTTATCACATGGTTCTTTCTCTCCTTTTCTGCCTTGCCCCTCCAAAGATAACCGTGCCAACCTTGGACTAGATCAAACCCTTCCAGGGTTAGTAATTTCTTCTTCTCCAGTGTTGTCCATTCTTTTATCCAGTCCAGGGCAGCCGCCTCATAGTATAGTTGGAAATTGGGCAGGGCAAGTCCCCCTCTGTTTCTATCGTCCGTTAGATTAACAAAACTTATCCTATGTTTTTTTCCTTGCCATATAAACTTTCCTATGTCCTTGTGCCATTTTTTTATCATTGTATTAGATCTTAATATTGGCAGGGTTTGGAATAAGAACAGGACTTCTGGTAAGATACTCATCTTTATGATGGATATTCTCCCAAGCAATGATAGATTTAGATGTTCCCACTTCTTCATTTTTGTTTTAATTTCTGCCCATCTATTTTCATAATTATTCTTTATGAGCTGTGTGTTCTTCGATGTAAATATTATTCCCAGGTATTTTGTCTTGTCGACTACTTTCATTCCTGCTATATTCTTTAGTTCTTCCTGCTTCTTTTTGTTCATGTTCTTAGTGATGATTTGTGTTTTATCTTTATTTATTTTTAGACCTGCCACCTCCCCAAATTTTTCGATTTCCAACAGCCATTTATTTATCTTAACTATGGGATTTTCCACAATACAGACCATGTCGTCTGCATAGGCCCGAATTTTATATGAATAATTCTTTATCTTTAATCCTGATAGATCATTATTTTTCCTTATATTGCTTAATAATATTTCTAAGGTCAAGATAAATAATAGCGGAGACAGTGGACAGCCCTGTCTAGTTCCTTTCTGTATTGGTATGTTATTGGAAGTTTGACCATTTATTGCAATCTTTGCTGTTTGTTTTGAGTATATTGATTTTATTGCATTTGTGTAATGGTAGCCTATATCCATTTCCCTTAGCGTCGCCTTGATGAAACTCCAGCTTACCCTGTCAAACGCTTTTTCTGCGTCAAGAAACATCATGGCGACCTCTTTGTGGGTGTTTCTTTCATAATATTCGTTGATGTTCATTAGCATTCTCAGATTGTCCCTTAACTGGCGTTTCGGAAGAAATCCAACTTGATCATCTTCTATTCTTGTTCTTAGTAGCTCTTTTAGTCTATCTGCCAGTATGCTAGAGAATATTTTATAGTCGACATTGGTCAGTGAAATTGGTCTGTAGTTTTTAAGCTGTGTGCTATCTGTGTTGTCTTTGTGTATAATGGATATTACGGCTTCTTTCCATGATTCTGGGATGGTTGCTTCTTCCATAGCTTTATTCATCACTTTCTGTTTTGGTGTTATAAGAATATCCTGGAATGTCTTGTAGTATTTTGCCGTGAGGCCGTCTGGTCCTGGGGCTTTATTTATCGGCATCTTTTTTATTGCTTTTTTTATTTCTTCCTGTGTGATTTTGTTATTTAACCTTTCCCTCTGTTCATCTGATATTCTCTCGATCTTCATCTTACCTAAGTATTCCATTATCTTATCTTTTGGAATATTGTCTTTTTCATAAAGTGTCTTATAGTACTTCTCAAATTGTTTAATTATTTCTCCGGTCTTATAGTAATATTTCCCTTTCTCTTCAATTTTTGCTATATGTCGGGCTTGTTTTTTAATTGCCACTTTTCTGGCCAGCCACTTTCCTACCTTGTTAGCGTTTTCGAATTTGTCCTGTCTGGCGAATTTAAGTTTCTTTTCTATTTCCTCTAACTGTAGTGTATTCATTTGTTTTTTTAGTAATTCGAGTTGGTGATGTACCTTCTTATCTTGTGGGTTCTTTTTTGCTTGTGTTTCCCAGTTTGTTATCTCTTTCTCTAATCTGTGTTGTTCCATACTTCTTAGTTTTTTTTAATCTTGCTCCTTGTTCAATTAAGTGGCCTCTTATGTATGCTTTGCTGGCATCCCAAATTATATGTATTGATGTATCTTTTTCTATGTTGAACTGAAAAAATTCTTGTAATAAATTTTTATTTTTTTCCTGTTCTTTGAGATCTTTTAGTATGTTATCGTTGAGTCTCCATCTGAATATTCTTTGTCCTTCCTCTTCTTCCCGTATTGTTATTAGTAATGGGGCATGATCTGAGTTTATCATTGGTAGGATTTGGGATTTGGTGACTTTATTTAGTATTGTTTTAGTTCCCCATACCATATCGATGCGTGTCCATGTTTTATGCCTACTTGAGAAAAATGTATAGTCTTTTTCATTTCCATGTTGGAATCTCCATATATCCTGTAGGCCTAGATCTTCTTTTAGATCTCTAAATCTCATTGGTAATCCTCCTGTGATCCTTTGTTTTGTTTTGGGGGTTCCTGTGGATTTATCCTTTATTTCATCCAATACCCCGTTAAAGTCCCCCATGATCAATAACTCATCATAGACTTGTTCTTCGATCTTTTTTTCTCAATTTATCAACAAAATTACTCTTAGATTCATTGGGAGCATATATATTACACAGCAGTACAGTTTTATCACCCATCTCAATTTTAACCCCAAGCATTCTTCCCTCCATATCTCTGAAGGCTAGATCGGAAGTCATTTTATCGTTAATATATGTCACTACCCCCTTTTTTTTCTTTGGGCCGGATGCATAATACATCTTCCCTAAAGCTTTGTGTTCCAAATATGTAACGTGTCTACTCGAGATATGGGTTTCTTGCAATGATATTATGTCATATCTACCTTTTTTAAGTCTTTGCCATATTTGTTTTCTCTTCTTTGGGGAGTTTAACCCATTTATGTTGTTAGAATATATCTTAACTTCCTCCATTTCGTTCTTCTTGTGTTTTTATCCCTTGCGTCATATCCATTTCGTTCATACTGGAAGCACCGTCGTTGAGGGTCGGTGATTCTTCTCTTGCTCTTTTCCTGCTTTTTTCCTGTTCTTCTTCTTCTGTCTCTTTTTGCCCTCCTCCTCTTTCTTCTTTGATTAGTTTTTCCCAGAATTATTTTGCCTTCATTTCTGATGTCAGCCAATATTTTGTCCCATTCCACGTTACCATTATTCCCTCTGTTCTTTCCCACTTAAATCTAACGTTTCTTTTTTTCAGTTCGTTTGTCAAAAAGTGGTATTTCCGTCTTCTTTCTATTATGGTCAGAGGGTATTCTTTCAATATTGCAATTCTACTTCCTCTATACAGTGTTGGGGATTTCGCGTTTTCCCATAATACTTCATCCCTAGTTAGTTTTCTCACAAATCCTACGATCACGTCTTTTGGGGTATTGTGTCTTTTGGAATAACTTGTTTGGATCCTGAAGACCCTGTCTATTTCTGCCTCTATTTCCACTTTTCCTTTTTTTAGTATGTCAGTTATTATGTCTACAACAATCTCTCTTATGTCTTCTTTGTCCTCTTCTATTATATTTCGGAACCTCAGTTGACATTCCTTCTCTTTAACTTCTATGGCTTCCCATTGGTTCTGCATTTTTTTTACCGTGTCTTCCAGATTTTGGATTTTTCTCCTCATTCCTTCTTGTTGGTGTTTGATGACTCTATTTTCATTCAGTAGTTCTTTATTTTCCTGTTTCAGTTTTCCTATTTCCTCTTTCATTCCTCTCATCTCTTCTTTAATTGTTGTCTGCATTTCTTCTTTTAATTTCTTGCCTATTGCCTGCATTTCTTCCTTGATTGTATTGCTTTGCGCCACCTGACTCTCTTGTACTTTCCATATTTCTTTCAATAAGTCTCTCAAGCTTAATTCTTCTGGAAGTGAATCTTTTCTGGCTGTACCTGTACCTTTTTTCCCCCCTATCTTTATCCTTTTCTCTTTCTTTTTCCATTTTCCCTTTTTGTGCAGACATTCTTTTTATAGGGTCAGAAATAGTTTGTTTGGGTTGCTTTTTCTCCTTGCTTAATTTATTTTTATTCACCCCCTAGATTGACGTGTCGTATCTTAATGTATCTTAATGTCCTTATGTACTGGGCTTACTATATTCTGTAATCTGTGTGTGTCTTATACTCCCAATATTTTCTGTTCCTGGTCTTAAAAGACTTATTTCTTCTCTAAGAGGTTTATGATAAATTTATATTGGTATAGTGGTATAATCACCAGTCTTTTTTCTTATATCAATTCATTAGTCTTCTAATATTCACTTCTTCTTCAGACGCTAGATTCGGACTTTATAACAGAAATTTCCTCAACGTAATCCTTTCTAGTTCTTCCTTATTACTCTATTTTATATTTTCCCTTATTTCGGATTATTTCGGATTATTTAATTTCATTGTGTTTTTACCAGTTATATATTGTATGTTAACTTAACTCTTAAATTATTCACTTATATGCACTCGCCCCAGCAGTAATTATTGCACTCTTATCATTAAATGTCTAATAGCAATTCATTCACTAGTACATACAAGACATACTATTATCAATTATATATATATATATATATATATATATATATATATATATATATATATATCAATTATATACGCTCATTTATTTAATAATTATTGCACTCTTATCTAAACTAATCAGAGCTTAGCTCTTAGGTTCTTCAATTATATGCACTCGCCCATTAGTAATTATTGCACTCTTATCTTAAATATCCAATATCAATTCATTCATTAATACACACAAGACATACTATTATCAGTTATATATATATATCAATCAATTATGTACGCTCGCCTATTTAATGATTATTGCACTTTTATCTAAAATAATCAGAAGTAATTCAGAGGTCTAGGTATATAGTTAATGAGTATATAAAAATTGACAATGTAGCATCTATCTATAACATCTTTCTATAAAGCATCTATTACATGAGTAATTCACATTAACTTCTTTAAGAGTCCCTTTTAACTTTATCACGCTGTAGTCTCTGTTACAATAATTCCCACAATAATTGACACTACCTTTGTATCCCAGATCTCATATGGTCTCATGTACTCACAGTCCATCCAAGTCTCTCTGATTTTGTTTCTTCAAAGTTACTGTCCTTAATTCATTCAGTGATGCCAAAATAGTAGTCAGTCTAAAGTCCTTTCTCATACATTAATTCTCTGTTCCCCTGAGTTCTTTCCTGTATGTTCTTCTCCTCTGTTGCGTTCTTCTCCGCTCTACTCCTCTCTGTTCCACTCTCTTCTATTCTTCTCCTTCCCTTCCCGCTCTTGGCTCCTTGTCGCTTTTTCCTTCCTTGGGGTGTCTCTTTTCCGTTTTCCCTCTCCAGTCTCCGCCTCTCCGCCTCTTTCGCCGCTCGCCGTAGCTTCTCCCCTTTCTTTCTATCTCGTCATTCTTATTTCCGGTTTTATTCTGTTCACTTCCGTCCGCTCCTCTCTGCCTCCCTCCTTTCCCAGTTCTTTCCTTTCTCTTTCTCTTTCTCTTTCTCCTTCACCTCTCCAGTCCCCTCTCGTCTCTCACGTAGTTCAGTCTCTTGTCTCCTCTCTTCCTTCCTTTTCCTTTCTGTCCTTTCTGTCCTTTCTTCTTGGCTCTACCTCCGGAGCCTCCGGAGCCTCTCTCGTTCACACTTGGTTTATCAGACTCTCGTTCACCGTGCTCAGTAGGTAAGTGTGGCCGTGGCGAGGGGGAACAGGGGTGGGAGGGGAAGGAGTGGGGAAGGAGTGGAAGGCGTGGAGGCGTGGGGTGTGAGGAGTGGAGGCCTAGTGGAGGCCTACCGAGTCTCGCCGTTTGTCCCCCTTGAGCGTTAATCGCCGCCCGCGGTTTGGGATCCACGCCAGAGTTTGCGGAGCCTTCAATCCAGGGGCTGGAGTTATATTCCTCGTTAATATTTGGTCTTTGTCAATGACCTTGGTCCTTAGTTCTCTGTCAGAGTCCTTATTTGAGGATTGAGGGATTTCTCTCGAGTGGGCCTTTGTCCTTCTGGCGTTTGGCGTTTAGTTTCTGAGTCTCTGTATTTGAGGTAGCTCAGAAGTAAGTTCTGCCCACTCACTCTTCCTCTCTCCTCTCTCCTCTTTGCTTCTTGCTTCTTACTTCTTCTCAATGGTAGATTCGACCTATTGTGTTATTTGAGGTCGACTCCTATTCTCAACTTGGGGTTCCCTTTCTTCTTCAATGTATCTTCTGCTTTCCATATTTCTCTCAGATTAAAATAGCAGCTGGCGACTAGACCCGTGCTGCAGCCTTACGGCTGCCCCGGGCGACCTTACTAAACCCCCGCACAACTGGGCTTCTGACACCCTGGGTTTGGGAATTGGGATACCTCATTCCTGTGGCTCCCCTTTTTCCAGGCTGTGTCTGTCCAGTTGATAAGGTACCAGCCCGCTTCTAGCTGCTGGGTTGGGGGAGCATACGCTCTACCAGGGGTGTTTAGCTGGTCGGTTCCCTCAGAGCTCTAGAGAACCGTGGCAGCCGCCATCTTGCCGCTACCGGAAGTCATAGTGTATGATTCTTGAAGGAAGCAGGATGTAATTTTAGTGATTTCCAATTTGCTGCAAGAAATTAATCAAAAGTGGTACAGTTTTGGGGTGTATTCTGTACTAGACTTGCATGCACTTTTTGTACAGAAACATTTTCTGCACAGAAAGCATCATTTTATGTGCTAATAATAATAAGTTGGATCAAATTCATTAGATTCATACTTATGACGTGAATTAAGAATCAAAACTTTAGCCTTTTTTTGTAAGTTGCATAAACATTGTAACTCTATGTGACAGTTTTAATTCACAGAGCAACCAAGCACTATCAGGAGGTGATGGTAAAAATGTTACCATGCCTCCCAGCCAATCAGGGCTGAGAAAAGCGGGGAGGGGAGGGGGAGCTATGCTCACTGCTCTTTAAATTCTCCAGCATCTCTCTGCGCCCTCTATTCACACTTGGGGAAGGGAAAGAGAGAGGAGCTCCATGCCAGGTTAGCTTCTAAGCAGACACAGGGTTGCACTGGAGAAGAGAGCAAAGGATCCTGCTTAGCTTATAGCTATTAGCTTATTATAGCTGAGGCTGACTTCACGCTGGGGAAAGAGAAGGAGAGAGAAGCTTTGCATGCTGTAGAGACACTGAGACAGGCAGTGGCAGGCAAGAGCTTGCTATTCGTTTTTGGGGATGGTTGGTACCCTTTGCCTTACAACATATTTTTGCTACATTGTAGAGAATCCTTGAGGGATATTGCCTGGACTACATTGTTCTCTATGTGCATAGAACCAAAAAGCACATTTTTTTCACCCAACCACAACTTGTCTTGGTAGTATTTCTAGGGCTGGTGTGATCTCTGTGCACAATCCAGCAAAAAAGAACACAACCATTTGTTTTCCTTGGCCACAAGTTGCCTTAGCTGCTTTTTCTAGAACTAGTGTGATCTCTATGTGTATTATCCAGCAAAAAAAAAAAAAAGAACACAATCACTTGTATAATTCTGGCACAAGTTGTATTAGGGTTCTAGAGTTAGTGTGATCTCTGTGTGCATAATGCAACAAAAAAGAACACCACCACTTCTTTATCTTGCCCACAAGTACAAATGGTATATATTTCAGATATATTTAACATTTCATTTTTTTCCTGCACATATACAAGAGGAAAAGGTATAGAAGTCTGTTAGGAAAGAAAAAAGAGAGAGGTGGTATTGAGTTTATTGTTAGTAAGTTTTGTTTAGTGTGAAGGTCAGTCTATCACTGTGTCTCTCTACGAGTTCTCACTCACAAATAATTCTGCTCCTTCATCTCACCCTGAGTTTTTAAATCATTTTATGTACATGCGGCCCGCTCACTGTCATTATGTTTATTGTAGTCATATGTTCTTTATTTTTCTGCGATGTTGGTTATTTTATTGTAACTTGTATCTAATTTTATTGTAATTTGTTGTATGGGCTTGGCCTCATGTAAGCCGCCCTGAGTCCCTGTAGGGGGATGGTGGCGGGGTATAAATAAAGATGATGATTATGTTGTTGTTGTTGTTGTTGTTGTTATTATTATTATTATTATTATTATATCTAGTATTTCACAGGGGATGGGGAGCACAGGACAATAGTCAATGTATATAATTGTGATTGTTATGTCTAATTTTTCATTTCTGTTATAATTATTGTTATTACTTAAAGTATTAAAAGCTCATTATATTTTCTACAGCTAAGAAAAGAGTGATATTATCAATTAGTATTACAGTTTGACAGTTTGACCTGTATATATTCTACTCCTAGGCAACAATGTACTCATTTTTCATTTTTTATTCCATTATTTCTAGAAACTAAGTGCATATTTGTATCCTTCTGCTGAAATAAATATGTAGCAAACTATGATATTTCTTTAGATCCTGGTATTTAGTCCCCCTTTCTCTCTTTCTCAATCAATCACTCTCACAAGTTTTCTGACAACTATATCCCCCCCACCACCACCAAAAAAAATGGACTGTTCTCTCATGAGTACTCAATTGGTACTGTATCGTCCTGTCTCCTGTTTATTGCTATTCTGTGCATATAAACAACATTGGAACTAGTTTATCAGTGTGTGGCAGACACAGCAATTTATAAACACAGTAACAAACAAACAAGCTCAAAGAGGATGTGACCCCAAAGCCATCCAAATCAGCTGGATGCTTTCCACTGACTTTTGCAAAGTTTAGTCCAGCAACACAGATTTCTCCATCTAAACTTTTATAATTCTGATCCCCAAGCTTCAAAACCAATTATTCATAGAGTTGTTAGCTTCTTAGAAATCCTTATATAAAATATGTGCAGAAATGATTTGCATTACTGTTGGGAGAGAAAAGAGACAGATCTCATATTAAACACTTCTGATATTGCATTGAACCGAGTGATGTTTTCCTGCAACAAGATTTATTACTATTGGCAAGCCTAAAATTCACACCTTGCTGTATGATTAAATTTGACCATAACTATGAAATGGATTTTTACAAATCTTAGAATATTTCTGATAAAGAGAGACATTGCTCACTTGAGAATCTAGTAAATATCCTCATCCCTCAGTGGAATGATCACTGTATATTTTTTTCTTGATATGAAATATCTTAGCAGAATTCACATTTATAAAACTGAAAGTATCAATTGAATGGGTGCATATGCCTTCCTCATCTAGCCCATCCTCCCAATTTAACCAGAGATATCTGAATAGTGACTGAAACCCATCTGAATAGTGACTGAAACAAACATATACTATACAGCAGTGGTTCTCAACCTGGGGTCCCCAGATGTTTTTAGCCTACAACTCCCAGAAATCCCAGTCAGTTTACCAGCTGTTAGTATTTCCGGGATTTGAATGCCAAAAACATCTGGGGACCCTAGGTTGAGAACCACTGCTATACAGGTTTTCTCATTACTCTGTGCACCGTGAAAATGTTCAGCTGTCCATCATTATAATTTATTTTCAAATCCTTCTGCTCAAGCCTGAAATTTAGGAGATAGAGAACATGTGATTGACATGTATGGCCCTGTTTTCCCTCCATGCTTACAGCTTTGGAACTCTTGAATAGGACTACCATGAACTCCTGAATATGACTACATATCATGGATGATATTGATGGTGTCCCTTATTGTTTAATTTGTGTACAGAGTTTAGACATGTCTCAGTATCACTTCACATTTATTTCTGAAGAAAGTTACATATGTTATTACCATTTAATTGTCAAGTGAAAAAAGATCCCATTTTACTGGCACAGTTGAAGTATTGTGAAAGACTTCAGCATGGATGGTGGTGTGAGATATATATATATTGTGTGTAGATGTTACCAGTTTGAACTCTTTACTCTTTATGGTTGTTCTAATTCATTACTATGGTGTACATTATTGACATTTAGAATTAAGCATAAAGAAAAATAAGTTATATATCACCCGACCATGATATATTCATTCAAAAATAGCCATGTCAAGTAGGCAAGTGACTGGAAACACAATTCCTAAGATTTTGGGTTTGTTTTTTTTTTTAAAAAAAAAAAAACAGGCTAGAATCTGAACCTTTGCAGGGTCAGATGAAACCCTATTGGTCCCTTAGTTCATTTTATCATAGAATCCTAGAGTTGGAAG